>NW_026889795.1:7507500-8107500 GCF_033153115.1 Saccostrea echinata | reverse complement strand
GGTGGCCTGTTCTACCACTAGACCCTGCTACCCTGGCGATTGCCCCAATGCAGATAGCTGCACGTGCTCAACAGGCTTTGGATCAAGAAACTGCACTACAAGTAAGCTTCAATTACATTGCTTCTATGTTGTGATAGAATTGTATGGATCAGTTTTGATTAATTTATACCTTATAGCTACTTCATTGCTTCAAAACATTTAGTTGAGCCATTTAAGCCCTAGTTTTTTCAAATAGTAAGACACATATACTACGGTCAAACACTTTATATTACTCAGTCTAATCCTTTTATATGTGGTATGTTTTCTCCATGAACTCAATGTTAACTTTATATATTTTTTATTTAAGTTACACAATCTCCTACAATAACCCTTGCTTCTGCTGTTTTGGCATATCACCATCCAACTAAACTCATGGATATCTACAACTTTACCACTGATGCAACAACGATCGGAACCGAAAATGCTTCTAGTGCATCTATTTGGGCAAACTTTAAGAGATTTAATGAAATCCGGGCGAGTTTCTCTGCAATATTTGGTCTGGATGATCAGCTCTCAGCCAGACCAAGCTACGTTTCTGAGTCCAATATAGGCGTTGCTAAAGCAACGATGGAATGGGAGCTTATAAAACTAAGAAGTAAGAAAAGTTATGTGGCAATGTTTACTCTTTTATACTGTGGATATAGCTCGATATCGTTTACCTATCCACAGCTGTACCGTCACACTGGTTTTTGTGTGAATTAGATACATGTAACTTTAAAAGTCAAACTTTTGTTGATTTACATACATGTATAAATAGTGTACAGTGTAAAAAATATGAAATATCTATGTGTAAAATATGTGATAAAAAGAATGTCCCATGGTTTGTGGTTAGATGCGATTTTTTTTATCCAACACCTTGTGTATTTTTATCTCCTGGCAAAGGCTCGGGGATAAAAACACATCTCGTTGGATAAAAGTCATATCCGACCATAAACCGTATGGGAGATCCTAGTAAATATAGAGTTTTCATAAAAACCAAGAACAATCTGATTAATCTCTTGTGGTAATCACTTTGTGACAAATGAAGCTACATGTACTAAAGTTTTTTGTGAGAAACAGATGATTCAATGTGAAGTACGACAAACGTTAATATCCGTGCACACATAATGCGACACACTTCTTTAGTAATGCAGATTTCTGGTATTTTCATATCGTAAAAAGGTTTTACTTTTGGAAAGATATTTTTTTTCAGTACACATTATCTTGTGATTGAGTGTTTAAAGGGTGTACAAACCTGGCTTCTAAATATTAATAAACTTTTCCAATACTATTGACTTCCTGCAAGAAAAAAATTCGTAATTGAATTTAAATAAAAAAACATTCATAGAATTTTCGAGATTCATGTACATATTTGTACCTCTTCCACTGAAATGATTTGACAGAACACTTGTGTACTCGGTAATGATATCTTACTGCATGAAAATCAGTATGACATTTGTTTTCTCTAGAGTCTATATCATAAATTATTTGTATTACTTAATGTTTAGACGGCATTCCACAGAGAGAGGGTGGTAATTCCAGTGCCTGTCGTGAAGTTTCCGAGACTAACCCAGATAGTACCTTACAGGAATGCCAGGTGGAGTTTTTCAACCCTCTTGCTAGCGACAGCGGTGATGTGTAAGTTAACACTTTGTTTTATGGAATGCTAGGCACATGTGCTGTTTGTTATTGCGCCAACACAGGTGTAAAATGGGTGACTTAATTGTAATCGGGCTCGTGATGCGAGTATTCTTTCACCCTCTTGGCGCCATATTGTTAGTTTGTGATTCCTAGCAGTGTAAATAAAGTTTACTAAATTTTGTAACATGTTAGTTGTGGATTGTCCCCTACCATGTACTTGACTAAATTTTCAGTGTTCCCTAGTATCAGATTAAAGGCAGAACAATATCTGCAGCTTAAAATTGCAATTTGATTTTTCTTTTAACAAAAGATAATTTTAAATCTATAAACCAAACGGGGCAAAAATTTGAAGAAAAAAAATCCATCAAAGTAAATGAATTTTTAAGAAAACACATTGTAGTAAATAGTCATAGTCATAGTTACATCTGTTAGAACACAGTGATTTCTTTTAACTATATTAATAACTTAAATCATCTGTTTTAAGAACTTTGAATGTTATAATATCAAACAAAATGACTTGCTCTGATTTCCTTAAAATTGTTAATTAATTCAAATTTAAATCAATGCCTATGTACGTATGCATTAAATGTATTCAATATACTAAACGCAAAGGACTCTATATACATCTGTATTAAGTTTTGACATTTTATATATATCAGATTGACATTGAAGTTTGAAGTTGAGAACGGGGGGTACGAGGTTCTCTCTGGCGGAGTTCGACTTCCTTTTAGACAGCATACATCCGCTACGGCATCAGTTACTTATAGAATCGACTTGGATAAACCCGTACCTACTCCTAGCACAGCATTTAGAGTGGTGGAATCTTTCACCAAAGTAAGTGAACATCCTTCAAACTACACTGTACATACGCTTTACATTTTTCTATCCCAAGGTAAGGGAACGTCCTTTTAACTACACTGTACATACGCTTTCCATTTTTCTATCCAAAGATTGCATGCAGATAAGATCTTGATATCATATTTATCTTAATTATAAAGTTAATAGTCTATTACAAGTTGCTGTCCTTAAAATAAGCTAGGGGGTTGTCTTTGTGAATGTGGCAAGTTGAACTAGGGGCGAACACGCAGGCGCATGTGCATGCTGACTTTTTCCATAGCATCCGGTTTAACCTCGCTTATATATTTTTTGCATGGTACCTCAGGGTCCACGCAGAAAAAATACTAAAATACTAAAGAATATCTTGGTTATTTATTTAACAGTAAGTTTGTAGTTCATATACCAGTATAACATGAAATATTCCGTGTGGTTAGAGCGTCTGCTCTAAAGTCGCGGAGTAAGGAACTGATCCTTACGTCGCAGGTTCGAATCCACTGCGGGAAATGGAGACCGGTCATTTGGGTGAGACTGTATAAACCGAGGTCCCGTGTCGCAATAAGTGTTGGCAGACAAAAAGATTTATCACTGCTCAATGGCCCTGAGTGCCGAGTATAGGTATAAATTTCGATAGTGACGTTAAACAACAAACAAAAAAACATGAAACATTCCAAATAAGAGCGTTCTATATCGAACGTATCTATGTCAACATAAAATGTCTGATCAACTGCAAAACGGTAAGATTTATGATGGATATTGGTAGATAGGTAAGATGAGTCGCCCATATCGATACTGTGGACTTATGAAGGCAAACTCTTTGTCAAAAAACTGAAAAAGGTAGGGTATTTAACATCAAGCACGAAAATGACATTGCCATATTGTAAGTACAATTCCGCCTCCTGCACTCACTTATACTGTAACTGAGGCTATAAGCGAGGACTTAGATACTTCATGACTTGTGACGTAAAAATATTAGAACAGCTGTTTAACAGCTGATTGCCAGCTGATAATCATGCTTAGCAAGACATTTGTCAAAGCAATACTTTATGTACCATCACACTATTTATCCTAATATATTCATATTTATTTACTCTGTATATGCTGTTAGACTATCTTTTTATCCCCTTCTTATGAGGGTGCATTTCTATTTTATTTGTATAAACGTTACTTATAGTACTTATGGTACTTCTGTTTATTTTTTGTATTTTTTTAAATCCGGAATCCGGATTTCAGTATCAATACCGTTTTGGTAGTCAATATTTTCAAGCCGGTACTACACTGTATTGTTTTTCTTCCTTTTTTTCTCCTTTTTTCTTTTCTGTAATGTTTGTTTAATTAATATTATACCTATATAGTATGTATTTACCTTGACCTTGTTGTAGGGAGGGGGCTAAAATAGGCTTTGCCTGCTGCCCAATCCCTTTCACATTTATTTGTGAATAAAATTTTGTATAAATGAAAAAAAAAATGTTACCTGTTTTTTTTTATAGATGTTTTACATGTTTCCTTTGAAGGAAACGTACATGTATTTATGATGTTATTAACATTCACAGACAGCCATCGAAACCCGTTGGTCAGGATGGAATGATATGCTTTCTGGAATGGAGAGTTACAACTGGGAAATCTTTGAACTTCAAAATCAGAGTGGAACTCTGCGATACGTAAAAAGAACTAAAGAAAATTGTATAAATCCACAGTTTGGAGATACTTGTAATGCTTTCTTAGACCCAATATCTAGTATGAAATACAACCATTCTGACGAAGAGAAAGTAATGGTGTACTCACCACGTAGAGCGGGTGTTTACGCAATGATACTAGAGGCCTCAGATAGGGCAAACAATTCTGAATATGTAGCACGCTATGTAGTGTATGATCCAAGTTCATCAAGTATAGAAATACAAACTGGGAAAAATGACATAAAAGCTCTATCAGGGTCACCAAACGCTAGCTATAAATGGCAGATTTTGTCAGCGCCATCACAAAGTAATGTTCGAGTGGAATTCTCCTGGGAGGGACATTTCATAAATCGTCTTCATCAGGAGGAAGGCTTTTTAAACATAATTGAAGATTACAAACCGCAACTGGAGGACGAAAGCGCCGCCCCTGGTGTGTTCCCAAAAACTGTTAGCTCCAAGTACAAAGAATCAGGGACAGATACACGACCACAAGAAGAAATTCCGAACAAACTGGGAATAACGAGGCAAGTCTGATATCATCTATATATTTCTATTTGAAACATAGAAGACCATCATTTGTTGATACAGTAAAACACGCTTAAAGCGAATCACCAGAGATGACTGAAAATCATTCGTATGTCCTCTTGTTATATCCATAATGTCCATATTTCATGTTGATTACTCTTGGGTGAAAAAAAATCATTATAAGCATGATTTGCAAATTCTTTGTCTGCTATAAAAGTGTTATTTTAAACCTCATTAGATTTAGCATATATCAATCTTTATATACATGTGTTTGAACTTTGATTTACATGATTATTTGACAGATTTGAAACATATTTTGATGACACTGGAGAACAAACTATTGATGTAAATTCAACACTTCACTGGAGTGACCAGAATTTAACTACTACATTTTCCAGTACCATCGGTAGAGAAATTAGGGAGGGGGATTCTGTAAAGCTGTGGGTACGAGCGGAGGATAAAATGGGGAACAGGAATCTCTCCTTTATTCAGTTGGGGTTTGATGCCACCGGTCCATTACTGTATGAGGCAATGTTTATGAAGAACATGGGATCGAAATACACATACGGCAGCAAGTAAGTGTGATTATAATATTAATGTATAAGAAATATAAGGGGTTATATATATATTAGATCACATGATTATTAGCATAAATTTCGAAATATTTTCTACTTTTTTTTCCATACGCCCCGGCCAAGTATGCATGTATATATTACTGTAGTTACCCATAAACCCCGTAATATGTAGATGCTATTTCTGTAGCTTATTTTTTAAACCATACCTTTCAATTAGAAACAATTTTTAGTGTCAATATCAACTCAAGGTAAATGCAATCCTGCTCAAGGAAGTTTATTTTGGATGTCACAATGCTTATTCACTCACAATTTTTTTATCATTTTCATGAAAATCAGTAAAGATATATTTCAATTAGTGTGGGTGAATTCGACAGTGTAACGCAGTAAATATTTACATTTTATTTTTAAAAAATGCACTATACTTAAAATAAGATATCCTTGTTATCATGCGCGGATCTAGAGGGGGTGGGGTGGGGGGTTCGAACCCCCCCACCTGGAATTTGCGTAGGTATTAAAAGTATATAC
This sequence comes from Saccostrea echinata, assembly GCF_033153115.1. Classification (NCBI taxonomy): domain Eukaryota; kingdom Metazoa; phylum Mollusca; class Bivalvia; order Ostreida; family Ostreidae; genus Saccostrea; species Saccostrea echinata. The sequence continues at coordinate 8,101,706 of NW_026889795.1, read as the reverse complement.
TGAAGCAAATAAAAAATGACTTTGGGCCCCCCCCCCCCCCTAGAAAACATGTACCCACTATTACCACCACCAAATAGGTGTTTTTTGCTTGTCAAGAAATTTTTGGGTTGAAATTTTTTTTTGTCTGGGGTGGACCCCCCCCCCCCCCTTTGAAAAAAATTCCTGGATCCGCGCTTGGTTATGAAGTATTTATGGTTTTTATAAACATTCTTGTATATGTTCTTACGATTGCTTTGACGCTCTGGATGGTGAATATTTCAGACTTTGGTTTAAAGCTGCGGATGTACACAGTGGCATTTCTCAGATCTACTTCCGCATTATAAATAAATCCAACGGTTCCGTGGCAGAAAACGGCACTGTTAATGTCAACAGTTCAACAAAGGTAAATATCTCAATAATAGTAAGTATCTCAATAACTGAAAATATCTCAAGTAAGTATCTCATCAATAGTAATTATCTAAACAACTGTAAGATCTCAATAACTGTAAATATCTCAAGTAAGTATCTCAACAATAGTAATTATCAGAACAACTGTAAGATCTCAAGAACAGTATGTATCTCAATAACTGTAAGTATCTCAAGTAAGTATCTCAACAATATTAATTATCGCAACTGTAAGTATCTCAATAACTGTAAATATCTCAAGTAAGTATCTCAACAATAGTAATTATCAGAACAACTGTAAGATCTCAAAAACAGTACGTATCTCAATAACTGTAAGTATCTCAAGTAAGTATCTCAACAATATTAATTATCTAGGCAACTGTACGTATCTCAATAACTGTAAATATCTCAAGTAAGTATCTCAACAATAGTAATTATCAGAACAACTGTAAGATCTCAAAAACAGTACGTATCTCAATAAATGTAAATATCTCAAGTAAGTATCTCAACAATAGTAATTATCAGAACAAATGTAAGATCTCAAGAACAGGAAGTATCTCAAGTAAGTATCTCAACTACAGTAATTATCTGAACAACTGTAAATACCTCAAGAAGAGTAAGTATCTCAATAACTGTAAATATCTCAAGTAAGTATCTCAGCTATAGTAATTAAATAACTGTAAGATCTCAAGAACAGTATGTATCTCAATAACTGAAAATATCTCAAGTACGTATCTAAACAATAGTAATTATCAGAACAACTGTAAGTATCTCAAGAACAGGAAGTTTCTCAATGATGGTAAATATCTCAACTTCAGCAGTATACGTATTATCTCAACTACTGTAAATATCTATACAATTTTCTTTGCAGTATGCTTTTGTAATTTATTTTGCTGTTCGAGTCCATGTTTAAATTATTAGTTTGTGTCTTTAAACATAGACATGAACAATGCCACCGTAACACAGAAGTACGAAATAATAAAAATATCGTTTTTTATTCTTAGGTAAGAGGTAAACCAGATGAATCGTATAAGGTTCGTGATTTATTCTACTTTTACCAACAAGAGCTGGAAATAAACAATTGTTGGTTTCGAGTTCCAAAGGAAAGACAGGCCTCTGATCGGTTTGCTGTAGAAGTCACCGCTTATAATGGCGCCATGCTGCAAAATCAAACCACAGTTGATGTTAACTTAGAAGAATTTAATGGAATCGGGCAATGTAGGCCACCAAAGTTCCGGTCTCTTTATTTCGTAACAAAAAAAAAAATAATAATAATAAATAAAAAAAAGTAGAAATAAAAGAAAAAAAGTATTATCTTTATTTCTATTAGGAATTCAAAACACATCTACATTTGGTTGGAAATAATAGACTGTTTCAAGGTAATTGAAGTACGTGGTGGTGGTGATGTCCTGCTCTTTTGCAAGGCAAATTGATTTAGTTTTGTGCAATACGGTGTAAATCAACGTCATTTAATTATCATCCAACTAAAATTTTGCCTCATTATATTAACTTGCCCTGCAAAAGAGCAGAGCTAATCGTAAAAAGGTTTATTAAATATTTTTTATTGACATTGTAAAGATGTAGAGTAAAATCGAACATGTACATTGCAAATTTATGCACATACAACGAACTGATATGTTTTGATTTCCAATAATAGACAATATAATGCATAATTTTTTCATGTATCAAGAATCGCAGACATAGCTAACCAGTATCAGGTGTCTCTTGTAATTCTATTTTTTACTCTTTGTAATCATTTTTTAGAACTTGTTTTTCTTAATCTTTCTTTGAGACATTTCAAGTTAATTAAGGAATGAATTTAATAGCGGTATAAAGTGGGTTGGGGCAGTTTACGCTTTATAAACCACGAAGGCAACCCAATTTATACAATATAAAGTAGTTTTTTTATCCAATCAAATACCGCGTTATAATCAGAATTAAATTATATGAGATTAAACAAAGATTGCATTTTTTTCATTAACAGATCAGACCGTGAAATCAGTAATACTACTAGACAACACCGGAAGTGGTGTTCGATTTGGTTGGAATCTGACAGAGACGTGTTACAGACGCCAAAACATCATTTTAAAATACAATGATGGGGAAAAACACAGGAAACTGGTGAATGCTAGGGTCAATCGATTCGATCTCCGGGGCTTAAAGCCACTTACCCGGTACAACGTCAGCTTCACCATAGAATATGACGAGGGTGATATAAGCGACCCCGTGTATTTCGACTTCAGGACGGCATGTAAGTGTAATGCAGTTTTTAGGTCACCTGAGTTACTCAGGTGACCTATTGCTATCTCTTTTCGTCCGTCGACGTGCGTCATTCGTCGGTCGTAAACTTTTGAACATTTTCAGCTTCTTCTCTGGAACCAGTGAACCAATTTCAACTATTTTTGGCATATAGCATCTATGGGTGAAGGGGAACCAAAATTCTGAAATTTATGGCCCCTGCCCCCCTGGGACCTGAGGGGTGGGGCCAAAACCATCAAAATTAATGCAATCTTTAAAAATCTTCTTCTTTACTACTGGACATCAAGCAGTCAAACTGTTGGCATGATTGTAATAAGCATTGAGCCCTCTACCAAAATTGTGGAATTCATGACCCCAGGGTCAGAGGTTCTGGTGCTAAGGTGGGGCTATATAGATCATATAGTGAAAGTGCATTATTTCTTTGAAAATCTTCTTCTCCACTCCTGGGAATTATTGAAACAAATTAAATACATAGTTATGATAAGCAAGGATGCCTCTTCCAAAATTGTGAAATTCATTGCCCCTGGATCAGGGGTTCTGGGGTAAGGACGGGGCTCTATTGATTATAAAGTGAAAATATTTTAATTCTTTAAAAATCTTCTTCTCTGGACCTGGGTATTATTAAACAAAGTAAGTACATTGTTATGATAAGCAAGGATGCCTCTTCCAAAATTGTGAAATTCATGGCACCGGGGACATTGGTTCTGGTGCCAGGGCGGGGCTATATAGATCCTATAGTGAAGGTGAATTCTTTCTTTGAAAATCTTCTTCCCTGCCCCTGTGTATTATATAAACAAACTAAGAACATAGTTATGGTAAGCAAGGATGCCTCTTCCAAAATTGTGAATTTCATGACCCCAGGTTCAAGGGTTCTGGTGAAGGGGGGGGGGGGGTTCTATTGATTATAAAGTGCAAAAGCAAAATTTCTTTGAAAATATTCTTTTCTGCTTCTGGTTAAAAAGCAAAGAAGCTAAGTGTATAGTTATGATGAACAAGAGTGCTTCTTCCAGAGTAGTAAATTTCATGACCCCTGGGTCAGATGTGCTGGTGTAAGGGTGGGGCTCTTGGTAATATAGCGAAAATGCATTGATTCTATTAAATAATCCTGTTTGCTCCTAAGTGTTAAGCAGATAAACAAAGTGATAAGTTATGATGAGCAAACATGGTCCCAGGGTCAGAGGCTCTGGTGTTTCTCGTGGGGGGGGGGGGGGGGGGCTCTATTGATAATATTATAGTGAATCCTTAGTAAAAATGCATTATTTCTTTAAAAATCTTCTCTGCATCTGGGGATATCTGAGGCAAACAGAGTAAAAGTTATTATAAGGAAGGGTATCTTTACCAGATTTTTGAACATCTGGACCATTTAGTCAAGTGTTCTGGTCCTGGACAGGGCTCTATTAATTTGTATTCTACTGAGAGGAGTTATTTCCCTTTGCCATTTACTTTTGATAATTAATCACTGTAAATAATGTACTTGAGAGGTAAATAGAATAAGAGAATTATGCAAGAATTTTTATTTTATAATACAAAAAGTACTTTCATAGTTTTAATGATCAGAGTAGACTTGTAAATGGGAGGTAAATGAGAATGAGACAAAAATAACTTGTCTTCTTATATATTCATCAAAGACCAAGAAAGGCCAATGTAAGAAATTTCAACAAGAGATTAAAATAGTACAGAAGCATTGATAATTTGTTTATATACTGTATAGTGATAGTGATAAATGGGGAATAGGTTAGAATCTAATTTATGAACTGTTAATGAATATTAAGATTAATTATTTTGTTGATCCTGATTACCCTATTTTTCTTGCTTTTGGGCAATAAAGCTTCACCTTCCAGTTCATTTTATACTTTTTGTATCCTTTAAATTGTTGTATTATACTCAGGTGACCGTTAAGGCCCTTGGGACTCTTGTTATAAATAAAGGATTCAAGGATTCAATAAATGGCATCATTATTCGACAAAGATAAAGTAATAATAAAGTTTTGCAAGAATGGAGAACGGAAAATAGAAAGCTATCTAGAAAAAAGTTTGCCAGATGATAATTAACATAAACCAAGCCTGATAAATTGGTTTCTTAGAGCCTTCTCTGATCTTTTTGTTTACAGCTGTACCTGTTGCGCAAAGCGGACTAACACCTGGAGGAATATCTGGAATTGTTGTTGGTAAAATATTATTTTTTGGGGGAGGGGGTGGTCTTAAAATTAATGCCCTTCGACACACACAAAAATGTCAAACTTGACCCTTGATGAGAAAGATCTGGGAAGTAAGTAACAGGCTCCACAAGTTATGGAACTATTTTTTTTCTTCTTTTTTTTCATACCTAAACTATATTCTCCTTTTCTCATTTAATCTTGAGTTTTACTTTCTGCAGCCATTTGTCTTCTGTTGTTATTTGTGATTTTCGTGCTGGTGTTGTATAAAACTGGTCGTCTGCGCAAAGCGGAAGTCATCATTGCCCCGATTAGAAACACAATCAGGCGGCACAGAGATGGCGCCGGAGCCATCGGTTACCAGCAGTATAATGTAAGTTTACATTAATTTGTATATTTTCCACGAAGCAAATACTTAATTATATTTCTTTTAACTACATTGCTAATTTTATTAGGCATTTTAGTGTACAATAAAAAAGCAGTAGGGATGGGTATCGCCAAAAATTTCGTATCGCAATATAACACGCCCTCCCCCCCCCCCCCCCAAAAAAAAAAAAAATTATATCCTTATGTTTTTTAACGAAATTTTACTACAATTTTACATATATGCCCAAAATGTTGCGCACTGAAATGCAGTTAAAACATAACTTCATTTCTTTTCATTTTTATTTATATAAATAATATAAAGCATGTTTTTATCTGTATAAAATAAAGCATGTTTTTGGATGCTAGAATGCTGTACTGTTTTCAACATTTTTTAAATAAAACGCTAAATAAAAAATAAAAAAAATACCAGTATACCCATAAAATTGCGCATCCCTAAAAAGCACTAACGTAATATGTATACAACAACATGACAACATCAATTAAATGAAGGTATTAATAACAAGAGAACATTAAATACATGATTGCATAATTATTTAGACTGGAGGATACAACGTACGATCAGAAGTCGTGTTTTAATTACATAAATTACTTTAATTACATGATAAGATTTATCTAAGATAATATATTAGATAATAATATGATAAGATAAATTAAATGATTAGATTAATTACATGATAACAATAATTGCATAATTACATTAATAATAACATAAACATTAATTACATGATATCATAAATTATAGGATTACATTAATTTCATGAATGCATTACCTACATGATTACATTAATTAATTACATGATTACATTAATTACTTGTTTACATTAATTACATGGTAACGTTTATTGCATGATTACATTAATAACTCGATTACATTAATTACACGATTATATTAATAACCTGATGATTATTCCATGATTACATAAATAACATGATTACATAATTTACAGGATTATATTAATTGCATGAATACATTTTGAAATCATTACATCAATTACATGATTTACATTTTTACATAAATCACAAGATAACTTTCATTGCATGATTATATTTATTACATGATAACGTTTATTTCATGATTACATTAATTACATGATTACATTAATTAGACTGGAGGATATGAAGAGGAGGACATTTACTTATATGGGGGACTCACGTTTGAGAAGGAACCAGATTGGCATTACAGGATGGAGGACGTATCTCTGGATGTCCTCCTAAAGACCGGGAGGTTCGCCATGATTTATAAAGCCACAGTCTATAAAAAAGGAAATCCAAAGGAATGTGTAGCAAAGACTCTAAAAGGTTATATTTTGTTAAAAATTTCTGTTTATTTTCCAACTGTATTGTGAATTGAAGAATCGAATTACTTCAGGTGGTGTAAAAAATTAATGGACCCTAAACTCCAAAATCATTACTATACATGTTATATATATGGAAAAATATTTAAAAGATGTTCTTTTATTGAATGTTTACATTTCTTATGTAAAATACCATTTACTTCAAAGTCATTCATCATGTGGCAAAAAAGAAGGCAATTTCTTCAAATGTGTACGTTTTTCATAAGGAATTCCATTAAGAGATATAATTTTAAATTAGCTAAAGTTTTTCACTTCATGATATTTCAATAATGTTTTTTAACAGATGGATACACTGACGAGGATAAGGTTCTGATGATGGCGAAGATTAATTTTTTCGGAACAAAGGTTGGGGAACATCCATGTATCCTGGGGTTTATTGGAGCAGTAACATCTGAACAGTCTAGTAAGTAAAATCTGAACTGTCTAGTAAATAATATCCAAACTGTCTAGTAAGTAACATCTGAACTGTCAAGTAAGTAATATCTGAACTGTCTAGTAAGTAACATCTGAACAGTCTAGTAATAAGTTACAACTGAACTGTCAAGTAAGTAACATCTGAACTGAACTGTCTAGTAAGTAACATTCAAACTGTCAAGTAAGTAATATCTGAACTGTCTAGTAAGTAACATCTGAACTGTCAAGTAAGTAACATCTGAACTGTCTAGTAGGTAACATCTGAACAGTCTAGTAAGTAACATCTGAACTGTCTGGTAAGTAAGTTCCAATCTGTCTAGTAAATAACATCCGAAATGTCTAGTAAGTAATATCTGAACTGTCTAGTAAGTAACATCTGAACTGTCAAGTAAGTAATATCTGAACTGTCTAGTAAGTAATATCTGAACAGTCTAGTAATAAGTTACAACTGAACTGTCAAGTTAGTAACATCTGAACTGAACTGTCTAGTAAGTAACATTCAAACTGTCTAGTAAGTAACATCCGAACTGTCTAGTAAGTAATATCCAAACCGTCTAGTAAGTAACATCCGAACTGTCTAGTAAGTTACATCCGAACTGTCTATTAAGTAACTTCCGAACTGTCTAGTAAATAACATTCTAACTGTCTAGTAAGTAATATCTGAACTGTCTAGTAAGATTATACTTATTTTGAGAAGCCTAATATTATCTTTTATCCTAATAAAGTGGTTTTATAAGTTTTATGCTAATCAGAAGAATCTTTGAAATATGTGTTTTTGAGGACAAAACGATGATTAAGCCACCCGAGGAGTACAATACTTACCGAGCCCGAAGGACTTCAAAGGTTGCTAAATCATCTTATTGACTTAAAACCCCCCAGTAATAATTGTTTTATCATATGATTCATAATTAAATGATACGAACTCATTAAGTAGTTCATGCCATGTTTACATTTGCTGAAGCCCTAGCTAAATGGAATGAGAGAAGCGGGGTCAAATAAACAATACCAGTCATGTTAATTTAGAATTTTTAAAATCTACTTTAGTTGCTATGAAAAAAGAAATAATGGCAGGCTTTTTTGTAGAACAGATTTTAAAAGTGGGCATTATCAGGGAAAAAAAAAAAAAAAAAATCTTTGATTAGCCTCCACAAAACGAGAATCCTTTTTACCTCATTTTTGTTTTATGGGCTGGGGTAGGGTAAGGGTTGGGGGATTAAGGTAATCTACATTGAAAAATAACGGCTCTTGCAATACAATGTTATAAAAAAAAAAACAACAAATATCATGAATTAAAGAAAAATGTAATCATGATATAATTTATGCTGTGTATGCATATGCGTTCACACTTTTCGGCGGAAATTTGTCACAGCGTTCTTAAAGTATATTTATGGTATAAAATAAAACCCCTAGAAATCCGTGTATTAACCCACGGATTAAACCGCAATTGTGAATCAGAGGAATTATGTCGCCGCGGAAAAAAGTACTTTGACAGTAATTCATTAAGACCAGGTTGTTGTCTAATATTGCCAAAAAAATTAATAAATAAATAAATAAATAAATAAATAAATAAATAAATAAATAAATAAATAAATAAATAAATAAATAAAATAAATTTAAAAAAATAATGCAAGAACATTTTGTAAGCTTTCTTTTTATTATAATATAAAAAAAAATGTTTCAGTTGGCCCAATCATGCTACTGGAATATTGTGAAAATGGAACACTTAAGGACTGGTTGGTAGATCGACAGAGTTCCGTCACTGATGACGTCATTGAGAGTCTCTTCCGGTTTTCCTACGACATTTCCAGAGGAATGATGTACTTAACGAGTAGAGAAGTAATACATGGAAGAGAGAAGTTCTTTTTCTTTTCTCATTAAAAATAATTTTCTCTCGCTTGACATATTGAAGGATTAAAGTATTTATGTGCTTTAACTGAATAGTCCTACAAATTACATTCCCTATACTTGAATAATATTTTACCCTTTAAATCGTAGAACTATATATTAAAACAGAAATAGACTTATTTTTCATGTTCATCAACGACAATGCCAAGTAAATTGAAGAAAGGATAGGACACACCTGAACTGTCGCTCCTTTTTTACTTTATAGCATCTTCGTTAGCTACATGTAGGTCACCGATCCACTCTTAAAGAGGAGAAAAATTAATGGGAAACTTACCTAGAGAAAATGCTTACAAAGATAATTTAGATATTTTTAGATATTATTAAGATAATCCAGATTTTACTGAGATAATCTAGATAATTATCTAGAGAATGTAGATATCACTAAGATAATTCAGATATGAAAAAGAAAATCCAGAAATAACTGAGATAATCCAAATGTTACTAAATAATCCAGACATAGCTAAATAATCCAAATATCACTAATAAATTCAGATATTACTTGAATAATCCAAATGTTATTAAATAAACCAGATATTTCTATGTAAGTCAGATATTACTTAAATACTCCAAATATTATTAAATAATTCAGATATCATTAAATACGTTAGATACTACTTAAATAATAAAAAAAGATCACTAAAATAATCCAGATATTATTTATATAATCCAGAATTTATTTAGGTAGTCAAGATACTACTAAAAAAATCCAGATATTACTTAGAAAATCAAGATACTTTTGAAATGATCCAGATATTGCCTAGAAAAGTTTTATATTACTCAGATTATTCCGCATGATACTTTGATACGTACTGATTGGATATAATCAATATAATTTTAAGATCAGAAAATGTACACTGTAGTTAGATCATCCAGAAGTTACATCACCCACACGAAACGATTACATTGTTCATCTATAGATCATCCACACTTACCGATTACATTGTTCATCTATAGATCATCCACACGAAACGATTACATTGTTCATCTATAGATCATCCACACTTACCGATTTCATTGTTTATCTATAGATTATCCACACTTACCGATTACATTGTTCATCTATAGATCATCCACACTTAACGATTTCATTGTTCATCTATAGATCATCCATATGAGACTGGCAGCAAGGAATGTGTTTCTAAGTAAGAACCTGAGTGCTAAGGTAGCAGGGTTTGGACCACGGCAGGGGGATGAAGACGACGAGTCATCTAGAAAGGTCAGTATGAATATGTAAACACTCTTGACCTCTGCGACCTTCCATTATAATCACTCCTAACCTCACCCTTAACCTCTGCGACCTTCAGTTGTCATCAACTCTGTGATGTACCGTTTACTCAAAGTACTTTTTTCTGTTTCCGTACCGATTCATGATTACGTTTGCAACAAGTTAAACTCTATATAATATAATATATATATTAATACCTTTTTACGCCGTCCAAATTTCAAAGTCATGAATTGTCTCATAACAATCATACAATCTTTACATTTGTAACTTCGGCTTAGTAAATTGTGTGGAATTATATGTTTTTTGATCAGATATATTCTGGTGATGTGATAGGCTGTGCTTGTGACTTCGTCGTGAAATACATATGACTCAAAATAAATTTGTTATGTGTTTTCCTTATTTTTAAAAGATATTTATTTGCATATATTTTGTATATGTGCACATGTGCAAGATTTTCATTCATTTTGCATATCACAAAATATCCATGTTGCCTCATTCTCTAATTTAGACAAGTTAATAATTCGTGTATTTGACATTTTTGCCCTGGTCTATACTTCGCAAGTTGAACAAATCTCAATAATTCTTGTCATGGTTTCTCCTATGTATCTGCAGGAGCCATAATATCAAAAATAAATATACAACGAAGCACGCTTATAGCCAACACGTTTATAATGAATCGACGCTTACAGCGAAGTGATTTTCATTTTTAAAGTATACTGTATACTGAAGGGATATAACAAGTTACGCTTATAAGGAAGTAAAACTGTCTGTCTTCGTTGTAAGCGTGTTTGACTGTAATGCTTTTATCTCTATAATAGGAAAGAATACCAGTGAAATGGATGGCTCCCGAGTGTCTGAATAAGTCTGGAGCTGCATCCGAGAAAAGTGACGTCTGGTCTTACGGTGTTACTGTGTGGGAGGTCTTTACGATGGGTAGATATATTTATTAAGCTGCTCTTTGAGATGTACACAAAGTTATATTACCTTGACATGTTGAAATCATAATTCACTTCTCTTTTCTACTAAGGTGGTACCCCGTACGACAATGTACGTAGCAGAGATCTTCCAAAATGGCTGAAACAAGGGAATCGATTGAGTAAACCCGAATATTCGGATGATTTGTACGTGATATTGTCATCTATTTAGATTTAATTTTCCTCTGATAAGAGAGATAACTTTTATTTGGATATAAATGTTTGTTTTTTCCCAATAAAGTTGTCAAATTAAAAGACCGTTCTGTCCAATGTTATTCCTCGTACTGTATGCAGGAAATTGTAAAGATCTTATATAAATGGATTACTTTTGAAAAATCATTTTTTTGTTAATGAGTAGATACCTTGATCCCTAAAGCTTTTTCCAATGCCCTTCCATTACTTTAGCAATGCATATTTCTTAAAATCAATCTATAATTGAATAAGTGATAAACAAAACCTGAATGGGCATCTTTTTTTAATATTCTCAAGGAAATAAATCAGTTTGCATTCCAATTTTACTTCAAGTTTTGCTGTTCGCACTATATTTTTTACACCATAGATATCTGGGTATCTTTTTTATGTGATAAGTCGGTGAATTTTTTCGTGTAGACATTCAAAATCTTCCAGGAGATAATTGTATTAATAATTATATTTTTAATCATTCAGGCATTATGAGATCATGAAGAAATGTTGGGCTATGGAACCATCTGCTCGGCCATCTTTTGGAGAAATCAACAAACAGATTGAATCTCTGTTTCGTCAGTCATCCGGGGATTTGTACTACTATGATGCACAGAAATGACCGAAAGTGAGAAAACCCCGGATGTTAAACGAACTGCATGAATAAGAAGCATCATTGCAAATTTCAAAAGTCAAGAAATCAAAATATTTGTTTGCGAAATATTGTTTATGTACTGAAAAAAATAATATATACTTAACTCATATTTTAGCCAGAGTGTATTTTTGCCTCTCCTTAGAAACAGTTTAAGGTGTTAAATCTTTAACCGGTTATTCTGAAAGACTAATCCAGTATTTATTGCAGATAGAAACTTTCATAAAGTAATTACCTTCTTTCATCGTCTTTAGATTGTTCAGTGTTTTGTAAAGTTCTAGAGAAGAGTCCAAATAAATCATAGGATTAAAAAATAACATTCCTATTTTTATTAATGATAAAGTGAATAGTTCTATAAATACTGTCCTGCAGTACACCAGAATCAAGCTGAAAATTTGACAAAAACTTCAAAACTAAACTGTTTCTTTAAACAACAAAAAGTCTAATGGAGATAAGCATTTATGGATTGTTTTCTTATTATATGTGTTGCTTTGAACTTGATTTTGCTGAAAATATGTAAATAATGTGCAACCTTTTTTGGAATGAAAAATATACCATATCATATGCAATGAAAACATTTCGTTATTGGATTTCCAATAATTTATTATCATTTTTTTTTGTTCTTTTCTTGAGATGCATTTGAATGATATTAATTTTGTCTTTTATGTTTTTGTATGTCTTCTTATATTTAAACATTTTGTCACCTGTTTTTCATTCCTTTGATCTCTAAATTATTTTGTATTAAAACCATGACAATAGTTTTTTTTTTTTAGTTTTTTGTGTTCCTCAGGTTCTTTCGTTTGCATTAAGATATAGAATTAGTACTTTGGTGTAAAGATGTATATCTAAAACCTTCATTTTTCTACAAGTCGACAAATTGAAAGTTGTCTTTAATGTACATGTATAAACTGTCAACAGTATACAGTAAAAGTATATAATTGAGAGAGTCAGCAAGATTCCAGTTCCCCAAAAGCAGGTCTGTTTCCCGAGGCGCAGCCGAGGGGAACTTGAATCTTGCTGACTCCCTAAAATTATATACTTTAACTGTTTTATTATAACGATACCAAATTTAAACTTTTTTCAAAACCCATGACTGCAATTCTATTTTATACGCAGTGCAATTATATGATGCGCAATGGAAATATTGATTACTCAGAATGTAGAAAAACGATAAATAAATAAAGTCTTTGCATTTGAATCAATTGTTTATAAGATACAATAATGAATAATCTATGAAATACATGTATCAGAATCTGCTAGCAACTTTATTTTATGTAAATAATTTACACTGTGACAAAGTTACATGATCCGTCTAGATCTCAATACACATTAGTTTACGATGTTGACATAACAATAACACGATACTCTTTCCCGTATAAATTGGGCCCCGCCTCCTTATAAATAACTTTAACTGAGCTGCATTATGAATGTTCATGATTATATTTGGAACGTATCGGTACTTTTCAAACGATTAAAAGAAATTGCTAGGTGTTCCGAATAGGTGTGTATCAGTTCATAAAACTGACGCACCTTTTTGCAGGGAACCAGTCCATTTACGGTGATTTTCAGGGAATCAGCAAAATATATCGATTTACTCTTATATAGTGAAAAATCAGTAGAGGTAAAAAAAATGTCAAATATATCACACTTGTAGTGCCATAATCCACTGAGAACTCGAAGTATATTTTTGAAAAGAAACACCCTAAAGCAGATATATTATACCTCTAATGATGCTAAATAAGAGTAAATCGATATGTTTTGCTGATTTCCTGAAAATTGCCGTAAAAAGACTGATTTCCTGGAAAAAAGTGCGTCAGTTCGATGAACTGATACAGATCTATTCGGAACATCTCTCAATTTCTTTTAATTATATGAAAAGTCTTTATATGTTCCAAATAAAAGCATGAATATTCATACCGTTACACAGTTACAGTTACATATAAGGAGGCGTTGTTTAATAAACAGAATATTGCATGCAGATTCATGTAATTAAGAAACCATTAATTCAAAAGCAATGCCTTTCTATAGAATTTATCTACATTCTTGGTACATGTAACTGATCTTCCCATTGCGCAACTTATAATAGCACTGCGTATAAAAAAGAATTGCAAAGCTTTAGGAGATAACTTGTCTAAGTTTTGTATCGGTATAATAAAACAAAGTATAACATTGAAGGAGTCAGCAAGATTCCAGTTCCCCTAGAGCAAGCCTCCTCGCCTCGGGAAATAGGCTTGCTCTTGGGGAACTGGAATCTTGCTGACTCCCTACAATGATATACTTTAATTGTATAATAATATCATGCTACGCTCGTCTACAATACATGTGCACTATTATATTACAAAGCTGATAAAATTTAAGATTAAGTGTTATTTTCAGAAAGTGCAAATTTAAGTTTATTCAAATTATTGTTCCAGGCGTATAATACTGGATATTTTTTTCTATTGGAGTATATAGATAATTAATTTAAAAAAAATATCTTTTGCAGCGTAACAGGGCCAGAGATAACGTATTAAGAAAGTTATAGGAAGCAAAACATCAAAGAAAGTGTTATAATAAAGTAAATAAGCGAAGTAAAGTATTCAATATAATAAATCAAAGTATCAAACAAAAGGGTATAGCAGTAAACCAAAATGTCAAATTGAAGTTTAAAAAATATAGCAAAATATCACAGTATCTGTAAACATTAGAACACAGTGAATTGTCACAGCGAGGCATGAAAGTATCTGTAAACATTAGAACACAGTGAATTGTCACAGCGAGGCATCACAGTATCTGTAAATATTAGAACACAGTGAATTGTCACAGCGAGGCATCAAAGTATCTGTAAACATTAGAACACAGTGAATTGTCACAGCGAGGCATCAAAGTATCTGTAAACATTAGAACACAGTGAATTGTCACAGCGAGGCATCAAAGTATCTGTAAACATTAGAACACAGTGAATTGTCACAGCGAGGCATCACAGTATCTGTAAACATTAGAACACAGTGAATTGTCACAGCGAGGCATCACAGTATCTGTAAACATTAGAACACAGTGAATTGTCACAGCGAGGCATGAAAGTATCTATAAACATTAGAACACAGTGAATTGTCACAGCGAGGCATCAAAGTACCTGTAAACATTAGAACACAGTGAATTGTCGCAGCGAGGCATCAAAGTATCTGTAAACATTAGAACACAGTGAATTGTCGCAGCGAGGCATGAAAGTATCTGTAAACATTAGAACACAGTGAATTGTCGCAGTGAGGCATCAAAGTATCTGTAAACATTAGAACACAGTGAATTGTCGCAGCGAGGCATCAAAGTATCTGTAAACATTAGAACACAGTGAATTGTCGCAGCGAGGCATCAAAGTATCTGTAAACATTAGAACACAGTGAATTGTCGCAGCGAGGCATGAAAGTATCTGTAAACATTAGAACACAGTGAATTGTCACAGCGAGGCATCAAAGTATCTGTAAACATTAGAACACAGTGAATTGTCACAGCGAGGCATGAAAGTATCTGTAAACATTAGAACACAGTGAATTGTCACAGCGAGGCATGAAAGTATCTGTAAACATTAGAACACAGTGAATTGTCACAGCGAGGCATGAAAGTATCTGTGAACATTAGAACACAGTGAATTGTCACAGCGAGGCATGAAAGTATCTGTGAACATTAGAACACAGTGAATTGTCACAGCGAGGCATCAAAGTATCTGTAAACATTAGAACACAGTGAATTGTCACAGCGAGGTGTCAAAGTATCGCAGTAAAGGAAATTAATGTACGTGTTTCATAGTGAATGAAAATGAAGTTAAATAGTAAAACAACTTATCAAAATAGTATCACAGAGAAGAAGAGTATAAACAAAAGAACAGAACAGTTAACTAAAGAATAACAATAATGGTTGATTGTGTACCAAAATATCAAAGAAAAGTATTAAATAAACTGAAGTACAAATCATCATGTTTTTTTTTTTTTTGTATGTTGTTTAACGTCCCTCTCGAGGATTTTTCACTCATATGGAGACGCCACCACTTGCCGGTGGAGAGCTGCAAATTTTGTCCTATACTCGGCACTCAAGGCCATTGAGCAGTGAGGGATCTTTTTCATGCCAGCACCTACTGCGACACGGGACCTCGGTTTATACGGTCTCATCCGAAGGACCGGTCTCCACGTCTCGCAGTGGGATTTGAACCCACGACGTAAGGATCAACTCCTTCGCATGTGAGTTAAGGCTAGGTATAGGCGTTTCTATGCAAATGAGCTAATAAAAACGCATAAGAGGTATATTTATTATTCAGAGAAAGTTTTGATTTATTTTCTTATGCATACTTAGTACCCACGATATGTTATAGCCAGTAAACATTATGACGTCATATTATGACGTCACTGATCTTATCCACTGGAGGTAATAGGGTCTGTAAGTCTCGTCAGCTGACCGACGAGATTTGACGAGATTAATAACTTCCGGGTACCTCAAGCGAAATGGCCTTGTCCATATTGTATTGGGCAAACTATGTTGAAGGTTTAACAAAGATTAAAAGGAAAAGTGAAGCTGCAGTGGAGTCTCAGAGGGTTCTCCGATTCACGTTTGACGAGTTGCGTGTGATAACTGCGAATGTTCAAGCATCAATGAGGGACACATCGTACAAAGTGCAGGTTGGTTGTAGATTTATAAACTAGCATACATAATACTGTTAACTCTTTCGATAAAACAATTTTTCATTTAATTTATGAATGATTGCTCTTTGAATGAATATAAACATACTTGAAAACGAAGCAAAACATTTGCCTAACGTTATTTATCGATGATCGTACAATCATACGTAACCTATGCTATGTAATTGTAAACAAATCTGTAAGCCTATGTATTATAGCATATGATTAGATTGTGTGTGTGAAGTTGTATAAATTTTATATATGTTAAGAATGACAAGTGTATAGATACATATAAGTTATCCTTTTTAATTTAATGTTATAATGCGCAATAGATATTCCTTGAATCTGAAGATAATGGTGTTATGGAGTCATCCTCATGTGAGTGTCCTATGGGACGTTATAAGTGTCATCACGTGGCAGCAGCTCTCCTTTATGGGCAAGTGTATAGTATATAATTGTAAAACATTGTTTATGTTTTTAAATCAATATGGACAATCTATTCAATTTTGATGTGTAAGAGAACTTAAGTAAATAATGAGTGAAACTCTTCAGATATAATTATAAAATGCTACATTCATTCCTCATTATTGCTGTATATTCAGTTGCTTTTCCATCATTTTTTTTTAATTCTTTATAAATATTGCAGGTATAAGAAGGCAAGTAAAACTGATGTAAAATGCAGTTGGATAAAACATCCAAAGTCAGCGCAGCCGAAGGTGACAACAACCATGGAGGAATTATTTCCACCAAAACAGCCAGGATACAGGTACATGTAGTTCATTTATTTTCAAAGCAAAGTTTCAACAAAGATTGCATGATTTGAGTAAAAATTATTTATATCTAAAATACAAATATAAAATATCACACACACATATAGAGCATTGAAACGTGAGGTGACGGATGAAGACAGATCATATTTTTATAATCAACTTGGCCAGTTAGGCAGATTTACAGGTTCACCAGTTCACGTTCAATTTGTTCCCTTTGAATATTTTCTTATATTGGATGTATTCATTGCCAGTTTTTTTAAATTGGTTAATACAGTGGGGTTTTTTTAACTTTTCTTTCAGATTTATTATTTATGAGATACTTTTTGTGTATTTGGAACTTCTATATTTGGACTTGATATTAATGTTATTCATTTTTTTTAAGCCATGGTCATAAAGTTTTAATGAAAATAAATCAAGCATATTTGTATTTACACAAATTCATGTCGTATATTCAATTTCAATGTATGTACTTTCAATCATCAAAGAGCAAAAACTGAACCTTCTCATTCAACAACATTCTGATTAGTTAATTGCTAACAGAAACATGCACTTTGTGAATTTTATTTCATACTGAAATATTTCTGATTTAATTTATTTGTGCAGCAATGCACTGGATATTATCAAAAGAGCCTGTGACAGAGGATATTCCTGTTGTCCTGATACAAGATATATTCCAAAGCAAAGAATTCTTGAATGCTGAATGCAAAGAATCCTTTTTAAGGTATGTTTAAACCTAATAATCTGATATCGCTCTTAGATTAAACTGTTTCAATAATATTATAATATCAAATTAACTTACACAATCCCATTGTACATATATCAGGTTTTTTTTTCATGAAATGTTATGTATAGCTTCTAACAGAATCATTTTACACTATCTAAAAACCATGATTTTAGGGGGAAGCTTACAATGTCGCCAGAGAAAGTTATTCAAACTGCATGGATTACTATAGGACAGCGAGAAAATATTATGTGGGCTAAAGTTCGCAAGCTTCGTTTCACAGCTTCAAATTTTGGACAAATTGTTACAGCAATTCGAAAAAACAGGTATAATTTTTAATGAACACTCCGTGCATGTCTCCTCAACCACATAAGTAAAGATGCATAATTAAATATTTAAAGATACATAGTGTATATATAGGATCTCCCATGATTTGTAGTTGGATATGATTTTTATCCAACGAGTTGTGTGTTTTTTTTATCCCCGAGCCTTGGCGAGGGGATAAAAACACACAACGAGTTGGATAAAAGTCATATCCAACTACAAATCATGGGAGATTCTTTTTATCCCATGTTTAATACTTCACAACCAATGTTTTACACTGTTTTATATAGGACTCCACTTTATTTTACTTCATCGCGCTAACGCAAAAACCATTGTGACGTCACAACTGTGGATTATGAAAAATTTATCCAATGAGTCATATCCACGGGATAAAGGGGTAAACATGGGATAAACATGATTATCAGTTTTCATGAATTTTGTAAATCACACACTTTTGAGGATATGTAAATTCTTCAACAGTAGCCCTGACCATGTTTGAAAAAGCCATGTTTCTTACTTATTGATCTTCTGATTTTGTGGATCTGGTAAATAACAAAATTGACAAAAAATGGTGTTATTCAAATAATGATGAAACTACAGTAGTTTAATTTAGGGATCTGTTTTTCTATCTTTTTTTTTTTAAATAACAAGATTTAGAGCATTCAAAAATACATTTGAAATATTTTTAGGTTAAATGTGTCCTTGAAAAAGAGACTACTGAGTGCATATAACTTGGAAAAAAGAGCACCAATCCAGTGGGGGCTTGCCCATGAAAAGACTGCAATACAAGAATACTGCAAGCTCTTTGAAGTAAATGTTTTAGAGACAGGTAAGTTTTATAAGGATAGTAATAGTTTATCAAGTTTGAAATTTCTATCATTCTTGTGCAATTTTCATTAGTTAAAAATTATGTCAGTCTTGATAGATTATTTACCAGTAAATAAATTATATTGATATCCTGCCTTTAAATGTTTAAGTCACATTATTATCATGAAAGTTGAGAAAAAAAAATACAGCACTTATTGTTGCCAAACAGATACAACTTCTTTAAATGATTGAAATTTAAATATTTTTACAGGAATATGGCTTCACGAGTCTGGGGTACTTGGAGCCTCTCCAGATGGTTTTGTCCAAGGAAGTCCAAAGGATATTACTGAAAGAGTGCATCAACAAGAAAACAAGTCAACATTAGTGTCACCTGACATTGTTGAGGTGAAATGCCCATTTTCTGTCAGATCAATGACAATCAAAGAAGCTTGTTCAAATGTTAAGGATTTCTTTCTTGGTAAGCTAGCTAGTTTTACAGAATTAAAAAAAACTCTGAATTTATATTGTAAGGGATTTAATCTTGAATTGCTCACATGATTTAGGTATATTGTAATACATGTATGAATATATACATGTATGCATACTTCTTAGGCATTATTAAAAGGTTTAATAGATGAATTATTAATGTTTACTGTAAGATTTAAGTAACTTGCACTACATTCTGAATATTATTGGAGTGCAATTATGTCAAAACATCTTGTTTACATGCTGTCTCCACCATTCCATGTCAATAAATGAAATTTTATTTACGTTTTTAGATTGTAATCCAAGTGATAGTTCACTCCACCTCAGGACAAAACATGATTATTGGCACCAGATCCAAGGACAGTTGTACCTGACAGGAACACAGTGCTGTGATTTAGTAGTGTGGACTCAGACAGACATTCAAGTTGTTCGCATTGAGAAAGATGTGTCATGGTCACCAAACATCTCGAGCATGATCGAGTTCTATTATAAAGCGTTTCTGCCAAGTTTGTAATATTAAGGACTCATAGTGGTTAACAAATAACCCGTCAGATTTTGAAGTTTTAAACTATTATTTTGTATAGAAAAGATCCATATATTTTAGCTTTAAAATATTTAGATATTTTCTGATATCTTTATACAGAACTTTTCTTCTTAAAAAAGATCAATACATCCTTTAAATGGCCACAACCATCCAGTCCTTTTAAATGATTCCAAAATTTTTATTTTCATTATTTCAACATACTTTTTACAAGACCATTAGTATACATGTACAATTATTGTTTGCTGAATCATTATATAATTACAATAACTGGCAAAGGCCCAACACTTGCAGAACAGATTATTTTTATAACATATCAGAATATTAAAATTCATATCAACATAAAAGGAAAAATTCTGAGACCCAAGATAGTGCATTTTTTCTGTATGATGTACATTTGTTAATGAATGAGTGAGTTACACTAAGCACTATCATAAATATACTATTTATTAAACAAAAGTTAGCCGTCAGAGTATTTGAAATTTTTGAAAAATTCATTCTATGAAAACATATATACAAAATTCTTTCAAAAATTGATCTCAAATGATTACATGTATATTTTTAGTAAGCTGGGAAAAAAAACTTTGTATTTATGCTGCAGTGGTACAATATAACAAAGTCTTTCATGTACATGATGTATTGGAATAGATAAGTGTTGACCTTTTTCTATGGCAAGATTGTGTGAACTAATCTTAAACTACTAAAAACTGATCTTTTTACTTTTTTCATAAATATATCAACATATGAAGATCATTTAAAATTATCAAAAAGAACGTGATAAAATTTTAGCTTTGATGGAATTCAATAGATTTGTATTACCTTTTTTAAGCACTGGTCTGTAAATCTTTGTTTATATGTCCATTGTATAATGAATAAACATTATAAATGATATGATGGCTCAAAAGCTTTTTTTTTGCCATACCACATAATTAAAGTACCCAACTTTACATGTATATTATCAAACGTGCATGGTTATATGCATAGAAAATCAAGTACATTGTACTACCTAGACATTTGCAGATTCTAGATATACATGTATAGTTAGTTATATATAAATAACATTGACCTACTGAGTAGGTTCTTCAATGTCATACTTTTCTGCAATCTCTTTCAAAAGGGGGGCTTGCAAATTCACAAGGGCCACACAAAGTTGAAATATTTTGGTGGATAGGTGTCTATACTGTGATGGTATATGACTCAGAATTTCAAAGTTCTTTATTCTCTCGTTTGCCCGCTCTACGTGGATTCTGCTTCTTCCTATTTTATAACATAACTGAGCTTCCTCCTTTGTGAAATGAGACTTGTTGGTAAGAAAAGGTGGGATATTAAGGGTTACGCCATTTGGAAGTTTATCAAATATATTGAATCCTTTGTCGGCCAGTATCATATCACCAGCTTGCAACTTCTCTAAGATGCCACAATGGTCCACAATTGCAGCATCGGAGGTTGATCCAGGATACAGATCTGAACAAAAGACAAGAGCAGCATTAGGTGCAACACAAGTTAAAGCTTTCACAGTGTGGCGACTCTTGTAGTTACTGTATGCTAAGGACTGGCTATTCATATCTGTTGGGATGTCTTGTGTCACTTCTGTGGCATCCATCGCAATTCTTGCCGATGAGAATTCTTCAAATGACTTTGGCATGGATCCTTGGCATTTCAGTTGACTTGGTATTCCGACAGCCTTCATGACCCCTTCAAACAAAATTTCATGCAAGGCATGCACAAATGTGTTAATAATATTGGACACAGTAGCACGACTAGTGTTGAACCTCTCTGCTAAATCAAGGTCCCTGCAGTTGAGTCGTAACTTCATTAATGTCATCAACAACTGATCACCGACACTGAAGTTAATCACAGTCCACCCACCATAGTAATTGAACGGGCCCATTCTCTCCAAGAGGTTCTCCAAAATGTGAAAAATATCTGCAGGATATGACGTATACAGCAGCATCTGTACCAGAAAAAAAAACAATCACTGTTATGTTATAAAAATACTGTTGAATCTATGATTAATAATGTTTTGAAATTGAAAGCCCAAAAGGAAATGTTTATTTTTTCCTTACAAACTGTAAAAATCTATAGTTTTGTAACATACCTTTTCAGGATCATTAATTATGTTCCCAATTGTCATGGATGGTTTTCTTAGCTTGAGCGTATTGATTTCTTGCTGCAACTTCAATATTTCCTCTTCCATGTTTTTAAGAGAAGCTGGAAGAATAACAACAGTATACCATATATAGTCCTTAGTATATATGCATATGAATATAGACAACATATAGAAGCACTTTGCTTGGAAGCAGAAAACCACCATAAATGGGTATTAAATTTCTGGTTTAATGTACAAGTACTAGTATATGTACATGCATTTGTATCTGGTAGTAATAACACATTTCATAATAGGTTGGTACCTTTATTATGTTGAGGATCTGATGTCGCATATCCATGATCATGAACCACAATTATGCTGTCTGGTACAGGCATTTTAGAATCAGCCTCAACATCAACTTCAGCTCCCACATCTATGTTTGAAGCAGATGCTTCCACTGCAGCAGGTTTCATGAGTTTACGTCTAATAAGAAAAAACAGACTTGTATACTATATGACCTGCCATTCCACTTGATTTATATAGTGAAGCAGTAGCATTTTTCTGCTGTTGATTATTCAGTAAAATATTTCTTTATTGCACATTTAGATGCAGAATTTATTCTGAACTACATGTATGATTATACATCAGTATGAAATACAATTGTTCAGTAACATCATTGTACATGTACAATTCACATGCACATGTATAATCATTACTGTGGGTTACATGCATGCACTTAAAAATGATAATTTATTTTCATATATTATAATTAAATATATAATACTGTGCATTAAAGGTGCTTGGACACAGATTTGAAGTTAATATTTTCTCAAATTTTCTGTATAATTTCATGACTTATATGTTGCTATAGCATTTCATACTAAAATATAATAAAAAATCTTATTTCATCTCGAAGTTATTAAAACTTCAAATTTCTGGACGCGTTGGATTGACACATCCCTGCGCTTTCACATAACGGTATTTTAATTTTATTCTTACTACTTAAGAAAAGTGGCAATTTTTTTGTGTATTAATGAAAAATATTAAAACTATAACCCAGAAAATTTGGAGTAGAATTGTTCGAAAGCAAAACCAACTCACAGTATTGTAAGTCCGTGCTCAGTGGTGTGTGCAGAGTTTAACGATTGAACACACCCGGTGAATCATAAACATTAACAGAGCTCGTGCCCTGTTTACATAAACAGTTTACGTTTCACGGATGTGTTCAATTTTTTAAACTCTGTACACATCACAGAACATGGACTGACAATACTGGTGAGTTGGTTTTGCTTTCGAACATTTCTACTATGAATTTTCTGGATTATAGATGTAATATTTTTCATTAATACATAACAAAATCGCTTCTTTTCTTAAATATTAAGGATAAAGTTAAAATTTGTGTAAGTGCAAAGATTTGTTAATCAAACGCATCCCGGAATTCGTAGTTCCAATAATTTCCAGATAAAATAAGTTTTTAATTTTATTTTCGTGTGAAATGCTATTGCAATATATAGGTCATGATATTATACAGAAAATTTGAGAAAATATTAAGTTCAGATCTGTGTCTAAGCACCTTTAAAATCAACAGTTTCATAGCATTACTTTATTGTAAGTCTATATACTTGTAAATATCAGATAACACAAACTGTTTCCTATAATAATGTAAATGCCAGGTCCGGCACAATCTCTTGATTTAGCTATATAGCTTGATTTAGCTATATAGCTTGATTTAGCTATTCAGAATAGCTTGATTTAGCTATTTCATCAGACTTTTTTCTTTTGTTTGTTATTTTTTCAGCACCTTGGTGCAGTGATAATATTCTACCTTGAACTCTTCTGAAAAAAATGCATGTAAAAATAACTCACCAAATTGCATCTCATTGAGAGACTTTGTAATTAAAGTTGTAAAAGTTTTGGGGCTATATAAAGCAATTGATTTGTGACCATACAGTTATTTCTTGAATGAAATTATGAAGGAGGTCAGTTATGGTCAACGGGATAATTGATTAGTTATAATTCAGTACAATGAGAAGCAATCATACTTATCCACACCTCAACACACACAAGGTAGTGAACAGTTACTCAAACAATGGAAATTCATCTTTTGTTGTCTTGTTCAAAAGCTGCAGTGTTAGAAGTATCTTTGATTTGGATTGTTTTTTTTTTTTTGTTTTTTTTGTTTTTTTTTGTTTGGATAGCCCACATTACATATATGAAATTGAATGGTCAAATACTTGCAACTTTTTTGTTTATTTCTTACAAAAATACATTTCTATGAAAAACTGCATATAAATAGCTTTATCAAGCTATTTTGAATAGCTTAATAAAGCTACATGTATACAGCTATTTCAAGCTATATAGCTAAATCAAGAGATTGTGCTGGACCTGTGTACATTATTGTAATAGTGCTTGAGCCAGTAAATTCATAATATTTGTATTTGTATAACTACGATTTAATGATACCTTTTTGGTGTGGCAACATCAGGAAAACATCCAACGTTTTTACTATAACTAAATATAGTTGGGCCGTTCTCCTTTTTGCCGTCCACAAAATGGCAGCTACAAATCCTGTCATTAGGATTATAATCCCTATCCGCTCTCCTGAAATGATGTGTTTTAACGATAAGTAACTATGTTTCGGCCTATAGTATACTTAATTTTGCATTAAATTCATATACAGTCTTTATTCAATCATTTATTTATACTCTTTACGGATTTTTTTTCCGGTAGCATTTGACATCAGTCTGTTCGACTTTTTATGTATGATTACTTACCTACATCTTTCAACCCATCGTTTCCTTTCTTTGAGGTCGGTTGGAAACCTGTATAGACTGCACTGCAGATTTTTACCGGTCTTGTGCGTACAACCGATGGCAAAACAAAACACCATAGTAGTTCACTCTATTTGTTTACACTGTTGAGGTACCCGGAAGTGGTAAAGCGAAAGTGAAACCAAACGAGACTTACGGACCCTATAAAACACATCAACAAAACAGCTTTGGCGCAAGGGATTACCCTATTTATTTTTAAATAAAAATTTTATAATGCTAAGAAGAATATTCTATAGATTAATAAAACTGCTGCACAAATCCTAGGCATTTTCTCATTTGATCGGAATTTGAGAATACTTGTACCGGACTGTACATTTTTGCCCTTATTCAACTTAAAACTTTACAAATAGAAATTATACAACTGAGCTGTTGATATTTGTGCAGCAATACTAGCAAAGTTTGGAATATTTTGCTACTAAATATACCTTGTTTCAGTTGAATAAAATAGAGCATGCCCTTGCGCCAAAGCCTTTTTGTAGACATCCGTTATAATCTTGTGTAGCAGGTTTCGACATTCACGCTCATCACCTCGTCATTTCCACCCCCGGATGATTTTTGACGACTTGATTTTCAGTCTGGCTCGCCCAAATGACGACCTGGGAAGAGTTGGAAATATTCAATAATGATGTTTAATATTTTAGAATAAACTTCATAAGGCCTTGAAAACATTGTTTCCTGTAACCCAACGACCCATTCAAATTGCAGCCGCGTTGATTTTTCTTTCTGCCAAATCAGTGTTCGATCAATCAGCTAATGCAATTTTTCCAAAAGTCTTAAATTAAGTTTTATTTGAGATATAAAATATGTCAACCTAGTCAACAATCACCTTAAATATAAAGAGTAATAGCGAGCGCAGCGAGCGGGGCAAAGCGCCGCTTGCAATGCGAGCTCTAACGACAACGCCTGGGCGAAGAGAAAATTGACTTACACATTTTTTTCCACAGTAACTTTTGGACCCACACTGCATTGCTTGTTTACGCTATGTTCTCGCAAGAATAACAACAAAAGTTTAACAAAAAATAAACTCGCCTTGATTTTTAATGGATATATTGCAGATAAATTGTAAATAAAAGGTTCTTCATTAAAGTCAACAATGTTCAGGCTTCGGTTTGTAATGCAACTTAAATACGACGTCATGTGACGTCAGAGTCTAGACGCACTAAATGTCACATGCAGTTTGACGATCGAGCCTGATCTAAATTAAACCTGAATAAATTTCTGCGCTCGCCCTAACGGTCGCACTGTCAACATATTAATCATCATTGTAACATCTAGCATTTCCCCCCACAACTTTCTGATGTTCGTTTTCTGCTGCTAGACAGCCATGCTGGGTGTCCACTGTAACACACACCCGGTTAATTCAGTCCAGGGATATTTGACCCTATTATTTTGGCCTTTATAGTAAGTGAAAATGAATGTTTTAGCCTAGAAACTTTATTATGTATCAATATGTGAGATTGTACATTGATACATTAGCCAAAAGAAAAAAAAATCCCGACCTACCAACCCTCGATTTTTTTTGGATATTGCAGGAATCAAACATTTGTTCGGGCAACCTGAAATACATTCGGGCAACCTGCGATCAGTCCCAGGGTTGCCCAAATGGCGAGACTAAATTTTGACGAGTGTCGAACCCTGTGTAGTAAAGAACAATGACGTCATAATATGACGTCATGATGTGCAATGGTTATCTCATGTCGCGGATACCAAGTATGTATTAGACAATAACTTTTAACTTTCTCTGTATGATAAATATAGTCCATACGCATTTTAATAGATTATTTGCATAGAAATGCCTATACCTAGCCTTAACTCACCTGCGTTACTCCGCGACTCTAGAGCAGATGCTCTAACCACTGCACCACGCGGGCGACAAAGCATCATGGTAAAACAAAGTACAAAGTAAAGTTTTATTGTAAAACGAAGTAGTAGAGGTATAACAGTAAAATAAAGTATAAAAGTATCATTGTAAACCAATGTATAAAGTATCATAGTAAACCAATGTATAAAGTATCATAGTAAACCAATGTATTAAGTATCATAGTAAACCAATGTATAAAGTATCATTGTAAACCAATGTATAAAGTATCATTGTAAACCAATGTATAAAGTATCATTGTAAACCAATGTGTAAAGTATCATTGTAAACCAATGTATAAAGTTTCATAGTAAACCAATGTGTAAAGTATCATTGTAAACCAATGTATAAAGTATCATTGTAAACCAATGTGTAAAGTATCATTGTAAACCAATGTATAAAGTATCATAGTAAACCAATGTTTAAAGTATCATTGTAAACCAATGTATAAAGTTTCATAGTAAACCAATGTATAAAGTATCATAGTAAACCAATGTGTAAAGTATCATTGTAAACCAATGTATAAAGTATCATTGTAAACCAATGTATAAAGTATCATTGTAAACCAATGTGTAAAGTATCATTGTAAACCAATGTGTAAAGTATCATTGTAAACCAATGTATAAAGTATCATTGTAAACCAATGTGTAAAGTATCATTGTAAACCAATGTATAAAGTATCATTGTAAACCAATGTATAAAGTATCATTGTAAACCAATGTGTAAAGTATCATTGTAAACCAATGTATAAAGTATTATTGTAAACCAATGTATAAAGTATCATTGTAAACCAATGAGTAAAGTATCATTGTAAACCAATGTATAAAGTATCATTGTAAACCAATGTATAAAGTATCATTGTAAACCAATGTGTAAAGTATCATTGCAAACCAATGTGTAAAGTTTCATAGTAAACCAATGTATAAAGAATCATTGTAAACCAATGTGTAAAGTATCATTGTAAACCAATGTGTAAAGTATCATTGTAAACCAATGTATAAAGTATCATTGTAAACCAATGTATAAAGTATTATTGTAAACCAATGTGTAAAGTATCATTGTAAACCAATGTATAAAGTATCATTGTAAACCAATGTATAAAGTATTATTGTAAACCAATGTATAAAGTATCATTGTAAACCAATGTGTAAAGTATCATTGTAAACCAATGTGTAAAGTATCATAGTAAACCAATGTGTAAAGTATCATTGTAAACCAATGTGTAAAGTATCATTGTAAACCAATGTATAAAGTATCATTGTAAACCAATGTATAAAGTATCATTGTAAACCAATGTGTAAAGTATCATTGTAAACCAATGTATAAAGTATCATTGTAAACCAATGTATAAAGTATCATTGTAAACCAATGTGTAAAGTATCAATGCAAACCAATGTGTAAAGTTTCATAGTAAACCAATGTATAAAGTATCATTGTAAACCAATGTGTAAAGTATCATTGTAAACCAATGAGTAAAGTATCATTGTAAACCAATGTATAAAGTATCATTGTAAACCAATGTATAAAGTATCATTGTAAACCAATGTGTAAAGTATCATTGCAAACCAATGTGTAAAGTTTCATAGTAAACCAATGTATAAAGTATCATTGTAAACCAATGTATAAAGTATTATTGTAAACCAATGTATAAAGTATCATTGTAAACCAATGTGTAAAGTATCATTGTAAACCAATGTGTAAAGTATCATAGTAAACCAATGTGTAAAGTATCATTGTAAACCAATGTGTAAAGTATCATTGTAAACCAATGTATAAAGTATCATTGTAAACCAATGTATAAAGTATCATTGTAAACCAATGTGTAAAGTATCATTGTAAACCAATGTATAAAGTTTTATAATAAACCGAAGTAGTAAAGTTAAATATCACAGTAAACTAATGTACAATGTTAAGTTTCATAGTGAGAAAATTAAGAAAAGTATCATTGTGAATGAATATTCAAATAAAGTTTCAAGGGAAAACAAAGTATCAAAGAAAGTTAGCTTAAAAATGTATCAGAAACAAGAGACCCAAGGGCCTTATCTGTCATCTGGGTATCATAAAACAATTAAGAGGATCTACAGAGTAGAAAATAAACTTGTAGATGAAGCTTTTTTGCCCAAAAGCAATAGAAATAAAATGATCAGAATCAAGGAAATAATCAGTCTACTAATTCGTAACGACTCATAAATTAAGTTCTAATTTGTCCTCCATTAACACTATTACCATGAAGACTATAAACAAACTATTATTTTTAACCCATATTTTAATCTCTCACATTGGCGTCTCGTAGTCTTTAAAGAACATTTAATAAGATATTTTTGTCTCATTTTTATTTATCTATTACTTGCAAGTCTTTCTGATAATTAAAATTATGAAAGTACTCTTTGTATTATACCAAAAAAATCTTGCATAATTTTCTTATTGAATGAACCTTTCAAGTACATTATTTATAGTGATTATTTATCAGAACTGAATGGCAAAGGGAAATAACTTCTCTCAGTATAATACAAATTAATAGAGCCCTGGTCAGGACCAGAACACTTGACCAAATGGTCTATATGTTCTTAAATACCCTTGCTTATTAAAACTTTTACTCTGTTTACTTCCGAGATGTTCAGGGGCATAGAAGATTTTCAAAAAAAAATGCATTTTCACAACAGATTCAATACAACCCTACCCTAACACCAGAATCCATGACCCAGGGTCACGAAATTCACAAATTTGGAAGAGATACCCTCATCATCATAGCTATGCACCCCCCCCCCCCAAAAAAAAAATACACCAGAATCCCTGATCCTGTATCTGGGACCACAAGTTATAAAAAATTTATAAGAAGCACCCTTGTTCTTCATACACTTTATCTGCTCAACACTAAGGACCATACAGGATCATTTAATAAAATTAATGCATTTTCATTATATTATCAATAGAACCCAACCCTTAAACCAGAACTTCTGATCCAGGGGCCATAAAACTCACAATTCTGGAAGAAGCACTCCTCCTCATCAAAACTATACACTTAGTCTCTTTGATTTGTAACCAGGAGCAGAAAAGAAAATTTTCATAGAAATTATGCTTTTTCACTCTACAATCAATATCTCCCTCCTTCATCAGAACCCCCCCCCCCCCCAACCCTGGGGCTATAAATTTCACAATTTTGGAAGAGGCATCCTTCCTTATCATAACCATGCACTTAGTTTATTTAAATATTACCCAGAGCAGAGTAGAAAATTTTTCAAAAAAATTAATGAACTTTAACTATATAATCATATAATCCCATCCCCTTTATCCAGAACCTTTGACCCTGGGGTCATGAAATTCACAATTTTGGAAGAGGCACCCTTGCTCATCATTACTGTGTAAAGGGAAAGGGCAAATTAAGTTTTTAGAACTTTTGTCCAATCCCATTGTATATATTCATTGCAATAAAATATGTTCAAATCAGCTATGTGCTTAATAGTTTTTTAATACCCAGGAGCAGAGAAGATCTTCAAAGAATTTATGCATTTTCACTATATAATTAATTGAGCCCTGCGCTAACACCAGAACCCCTGACCAGGGGCCACGAAACTCACAATTTTGAAAGAAGCACCCTTGCTCATCATAAGTATGTACTTAGTTAGTTTGTTTAATACCCAGGAGAAGAGAAGATTTCAATTAAATGATGCACTTTCACTATATGATCTATATAGCCCCGCCTTAGCACCAGAACCCCTGATCCTGAGGCCATGAATTTCAGAATTTTGGTATAGAACTCAATGCTTAATACAATCATGCTAACCGTTTGAATGCTTGATATCCAGGGGTAAAGAAGAAGACTTTAAAAATTGCTTTAATTTTGATGGTTTTAGCCTCACCCCTCAGGGCCCGGGGGAGGGGGGGGACTAATACTTTCATAATTTTATATTCCCCTTCACCAATAGATCCAATATGCCAAAATTAGTTGAAATTGGTTTAGCTGTTCAAGAGAAGAAGTTGAAAATGTTCAAATGTTAATGCACAACGCACGACTGACGACGACAGAGAAAAAAAGGGAATAGCAATAGGTCACCTGAGTGACACAGGTGCACGTGACCTAAAAAGTATTTTTGAAAATCATCGTACAAGGTAAAGCATCATAGTGAGCCGACGCACGAAGTAATGAATCTTAGTAAACAAAAGTATAAATGTAAAATATGAAAGGAAAGAAGTATGAGAGAAAGTGTCAAAGTAAACAAAATATGTCAAAGCATTGCCAGCAGGTTACTTAGTTACTTAGGTTGCTTAAGTAACCAACAGGTTACGTACAATCCGTAAATATTCAAAGACTATATTTGGCAGACTCAATTTTATCATAGCTGTCCGCGTGGCGCAGTGGTTAGAGCGTTCGCTCTAGAGTCGCGGAGAAAGGAGGTGATCCTTACGTCGCGGGTTCGAATCCCACTGTGAGACGTGGAGACCGGTCTTTCGGATGAGACCGTATAAACCGAGGTGCCGTGTCGCAGTAGGTGCTGGCACGAAAAAGATCCCTCACTGCTCAATGGCCTTGAATGCCGAGTATAGGTCAAAATTTGCAGCTCTCCACCGGCAAGTGGTGGCGTCTCCATATGAGTGAAAAATTCTCGAGAGGGACATTAAACAATAAAAAACAAACAATTTTATCATACAACAGAAAAACGGAGCAATTTATTGAACATATTGAACACATTGATCGAATTCACACACAAAATAATTTCGAAAATAATCAAAACAGCTTTCAGTTTCCCAACCATCATTCGTAAATATTATACATCTAGGCACCTTTAGTAAATTTAGGTCATTTAAGCCAGGGTCATTGACGACGAAGTCCGTGAAATGTACCTCTTCACCATTGTCCCATCTGATGCTACTATTGGATACTTTAGCTCCCAGCCATATAGATTTATCTGAAATGGGACCAGTGACGAAAAATCTTGAAAAACATACTTTTACTGGTTAAATTATGTCAACAACTTTTTCTATTCTTTAATTATTTAAGTTTAACCTAATTTTAAACATGTATGTAAGGAATTGCAAAATTCTGATTTTATTAATTCTATACTACGAGAAGTAAAAACGCCTTTGTACAGTGGATATCAGTCATAGAGGATGTCGTTTTCAAATCACAAAGTCGTGATATTACAATGGTTTTTACGTGAAAAATAATTCAATTTAAGTCGATTCATATATAAAATTCAGTTTAAAACATATTCTACCTATTTGTGAAACTGATTATTATGCAGGCAATATAAAAAAGATGTCAATTGCATAAATTTGTGATATGACGCTCCTCTGAATCATGTCCTAAGGCAATTTACAAATTTGGAGTTTCCTGAGGAACGCATGTGTAGCCTGCCATAGCATCATAAAAGAAATAAATAAAGCTGAAATTTAACTAAAGTATGTGTCACTATTGAAGTGTATTTATTTAAACAATAAAATGCTTTCTTTGGTTGTTAGTACGGGAATTAATGTCGCAGCTGTTGCAGAAAAAATACAGAACCCGTGTATATCTTCATTAAAAAAACACATTCAAAGTAAATTAAAAATGTCAATGCATAATTGATGGAACAGCCGTTGCTTAAGAAATCTATGCATGCAGGTGGCTTGCTTAGTGTTATTTATGGACTGATTAACGGCAAAGGTTTTCATAAGAAATGAAGGAAATAATATTCAGTGGATGTAAATATTTCTTTTTAAGAACAAAATAACATTGTAGTTCATGCAAAGAAAAATAACACACAGGATATAGTGACTGCGATAGAACCATAAAAGCTAAAATGAATAATTAAACTGAAATTATTATAAAGATATTTATCTATTTATAAATAAGTTTTAATCTTCCCTGTAATATTATCAGCTCAGAGCATTGCTTGAATTGAGTTATCAAGCCAATTTACAAAGCATTCAAATTAAGCTATCAAACTTCCGGTTTGAGAAACAACAATACCTGGAAATTGTTTCCTTATAAAATCATTTTCTTCTTTATTCCCTATTTTTACAAGGTATCCACCCTCAGACTCACATCTACTCTGTTAAAAAATGTTAATGAAAAGGTAGATTAAAATAGATATTCAGTATCATACAAATTTAAAAGCGATTCAATTCAAAATCTAAAGTTTCAATGTAAAGCATTGGAGATCTTACGTGAGCAAATTTATGTTTAATATGTTATTTTATGAAGATAATCTATTTCTGTTACGTTAGCAGAGTCAACGACTAGATAAACATAAGCCCTAATTCATATTTACTTTCCTGCCGAATCAATAAACAAGACAAGACCTAGACTTTCAGATAAAATGTCCATGTATTCGCTCTTCCTGCCAGAATATTCGGGTAGTTTTCTAAAACTATTATTGTCTCGTCTTAGTTTTTTTCAAAAGCAAGAATTGTATTGAATTTACCTTCGCCTCTTGAAATGAAGTTTTTCTCTTTGACAGTCGATATCTGCATTCTTTCAATAAATTTTCTGTCGGTAAACACCATATAAAATTGTAAAATTATTAAATTGAAGAGAACGATCATAGGCCTTTATGCCTGCTGTTCAATACTATTCAGGAATAATGAAGAAAATATATTTTAAATTAAATTAAAATTGTTAAATTAGCAAAGAGAACATGAAATATCCAATGAAAGAGCAATTTTACTTACTTGTAACAAATGGAAATTCAATGCATATTGTGTCTGAATTTTAAGCGACAGTTATATTACCATTCATTTAAAATTTACTGGTTGATGGGTCCTAAACTCTTAAATAAACTGGAAGA
Organism: Saccostrea echinata; assembly: GCF_033153115.1. Taxonomy (NCBI): domain Eukaryota; kingdom Metazoa; phylum Mollusca; class Bivalvia; order Ostreida; family Ostreidae; genus Saccostrea; species Saccostrea echinata. The sequence continues at coordinate 8,067,973 of NW_026889795.1, read as the reverse complement.
TACCTTTTTCCTGCTGAGCATAATGGTAAAATCCTGAATTTGTTCCAAGGGAAGACGATGCATCCGGATCACACTTCATTTCCTCCAAATTGTACAAAAACGATGTCGCAGACAGCGCTAAAGATTTAACTGCGCAATCGGTGACGCTGATGACGTCATTATAAATGTTTGGTGGAAAGATCAGACGGAATTCGTCTTCCTCCGACTCAGTACTTGAAGGAATACGATAGTAAAGTGCTGTCCTAATTCTGTGAGAATAAGCTTCATATTGAAATGTTTGATGCAGCACCATGTTAAATGTAATGCAGAATGTCAAACATTGCATTCTGTTGTAGGACGTGTGTTACTGCTGTTTAAGCTGCTGAACAGTGTTTCTATTAAGAGTTCATTTTTTCTCCATCATGTATAGTTGTTTTTATTGGATATGAAAAGTTGATAATATTATGTTTACCTTTCATAATGAAGATAACTTTCCTTCAGAGTTAATTTGCCTTTGGAACTGAATGAAATCTGATTCATAGGCAAATATTTTTCATCAAACTTTCCGCTAATCAAGCCTTATCAAGCCTGAAGAGATACTTTGATGCTTTCAAAATGATCTATTTATCGTTAAGCAGAAGTGCGTATGGATAAATAAAGTGTATGTCATTCATTCGTTTTCCTATCATAATTTTTGCAACTCATTCCTCTGGTTTTCTTAGAATTTTTTAAAACATGTTACGTACATATCTTCCGTGCACTAAAACTCGCCAAAATATGGCTGAAATATTGCCGTCTCGGCGTTAAACAATTATAATAATCAAGCAATTCATGCATTAATCTTTGATTTTGAGGAACAATACAAGTCCTGTTATTTAAAAAGACTGACCGACAAAATTCTATTTAAATGATATTTCTTCAATGAATAATGATGGAATGAACAAAATCTTGTACACATGAACCCTCCGCACAGACCTATAACACTGTTTATTGAATTCCATGTCAATGAATAAGGACACAGTTTCAGTTTACCAGCATAATTGCATTATTCCCAATAGCACTACTCGTTCTGCAAAAATTATTTTGTATTATTTTAATCTGTAAAATTTGAAACGGTTGTTTACTATATAGAGATAGCAATTACCAATTAGAGAACAAGAAACTATACTGAAAGGAAAAGAAACGGAGAGTAACATAATATGCGACGATTTTTTGAGTGTCTGCCCAAAAAAGTAAGAAAACTGGTCGGTGGGGTATCTTGCTTACTTTGCACTTAAATCGGTGTTCAGAATTACTCAACCGTGAAATGTATGACGTCATGTGAGGAAAAAGTAAAAAGCCAAAAACACGAGCATATTAATGATGACAAAATTTTCAAGATATCGTTTAATACCATTTGATGCACCTGAGATATATACATCGTTTTTCGATATTAACCAACTCGATTGGCCTTCCTTAAGTTCATCTTCTTCTGCAATTGAACATCTGTTGGACTAACTCGACGGTGGGGCTTATAAGCGTCGGAAAGCAGAAGCGACTCTCCATAAGCTATGGACTACCTTATCGGAATGATTGAATAATATTCGTATGAGAAAGATAAATGCGCTGGTGAACTCCATGCAGGGGAGAAACAAGTCTGTGAAAAATGCGCTAGGGAGTCATAGGTGATTTTGATTTTCACTTTTGGGGGGTACCGTCTTAAAATGTATAAGATTCGATAACTCATGAACTATCAGTCAAAATCAAATGAAATTTTGTTTACTTATTGACTAAAGATGTCTAAATATTAGATAACAATACTGAAAAATACGTTTGAAAAAATAGCATAAAACCCCGTCAAAGGTTTACTCTGAGTTTCTTTTACCTTTCAGAGTATTTTAGAGTAACGCGGGGTCAAGTGTGGGGTCACGTGAAAATCCTTGTATATCCAATGTTTATTTCCATATATCATTACTGCATGGCGTTGTCTCTTTTGAAAAATGAAGTCGTGCTTCTAGATTCGTTATTTCGTACATGTAGTGGATATTACTTTGATAATAAGGGTTTTTTAAATATCAAATAAATAGAGTCAGACCTCCTTTTCTCGAACTCAATTGAACGAAAAAAATCGAGTATCTAAGGCCTTTACATATTGAATGTAAAATTATATTCTTAAAGAATAAGTGGTTAAGACTTTCAATTATTTCGACATTTCCATGGTATTCCAGATATCGTTTTTTGAGATACCGAAGTTCACCTTCTTTTCTATTCACGAATTCACAAGTATCCTTGATTGTCTCTCTTCTACTGGTTCACATTTTATAAAAGAACTTTATTCCTTATCCTTATACATCACGCAAACTTAGAAACAGAGAAAACTTTCAAAGACTATCATATTTCAGAATTTTGGGATAGGTTATTTGATAATTTTCAGTATTTCTTTTCCCCGTAACGATTTTTAATATTGCTTTATGATTAACTGAATGTATGTTGTTTTACGCTCCGTTCGAGAATTTTTCACTCATAAAAAGACCCCACCATATACCGGTGAATGGCTTCAAATTTAGAACTTTACTCGGCACTCAGGGCCATTGAGCAGTGAGGGATCTTTATCGTGCCAACACAACGGTTTTTAAGGTCTCATCTAAAGGAGCCGCAACTCTCACTCCAAAGTGCCGAGCGATGGGCGAAAGAACAGCTAGTTGCTTCATATTCTTTATCAACTTGAGTCAGTCGTGGCGGGGATTTGAACCAACGACCTTCCAGTGGCGTATTGTATTATGAACTTTTTGTTGATGTCTAACAGAGGAATCTTTGCGTAACGAGGTCTTCACACGTGTTTTCTCTGCTACTGTTTTTTTTTCGTCTCCTGCGTTTGTATGCTTTGACTGTCTATGGTTGTTCCCAAAATTCACAAAAGCTGTTTTAAATTATTTCGCTGAAAAGACATCGCTTAACGTGCTGCAAAATCACTAATTCACGTGGGGGTTGAATTTTTGTCGTTTTCCTGGTACATGTATGAAGAGAGCCACGAATTATGAAATGTAAAATTTTGTTATACAATAACTCAACACTTTTACAACCGTGAAATAAAGTCCCCAAGATCCAATATTTTTTCCTCAAACCACAAAATTTGACTCCACAAAAATATGTGATTTTACAGTACGTTACGTTTTCAAATAAAATTATTCCGTTAAAGGCAATTCAATGCTCTTCTACGTTGATATATTTTAAATCCTCTTAAGTGGTCCACTGGGTTTTCATTGAATAATTATAAAAAAAAAAGTAAAATAGTATGCTTTCTTTCTAACGAATCATTGCTTTATGAAAAGGAGTGATTTAAATTCATTTGACAATCATAATTAAATTGCAGTTAGGGAAACCATATCACTAATGCTTTCAGAGATGGATACCAGATATTTCAGTAACAAAAAACGAGAGTCGTACATGTAATAGCGTAACATGTGTAAGGGTAAATTTTAGCATTATGTTTTTTTTTAAACAGAATTTTGCAGAGATTTTTTGGGGGGCATTGAAAAATTCCCCTCCTAGCCTTTTTGTTCTTTTCTTAACATTTATTTCTACTTTTACATTATCTTTATATATTAGTACAGCTTTACTTGTATGTTCGACATCCGGTATTAATAAATACATTTGTCGAATTCACATAGAACATGAAAAGGAAGTATTCCGCAGTGCATACTAATCTTCCCGTCCGTTGTGAGATTTACACAGTTATCTTGAAGTGAAGAGGACACAAATGGTTCATCATAGTCCACATCATCTAACTGTAAATTAGCATTTCTACTGACCGCTAGGGGGAGGCAAAGAACGATAACTCCAAATCAGCGGAAGTTGTGACCTGAAGAGTGTGTCCGTGCAATCAGAAATACGCGCCACTTCATTGTTCGTGTTTCGTATAACAGGACGTTATCTGGTAAGTGACATTGTCTTTATAAGTGAAATTAATTTTCTGTAGGTATTTTGTGTTATTATTCTATTATATTTTTACCGTTTATTTCATTAGATTAAATGTAAATTAATTTTTAAAATACATGTCTAAAATGCAGGACACAAGAAAATATTTATTTGCACATGTTCTTCTGCTTGCTTCAACTTGCATCATCGATTAATAATTAGGGAAATGTTTATAAAGGTTATGTGAAAAATCACAAGTTATATAAATGAAGCAATTTTTGTCACTATTTTTTTGAAATATTGAAATGGTTTTTTGTTGTTATAATTACCCCCCTTTGCAATCAGCTGTTTATAGTTTGTTTCAATTATATCACATGTAATTTTGACATGCAATTCTAGAAAAATTGGTACAATACATATATATGTAATTAATATATTTCTAATCTGAGTTACATTAATAGTATTGATATTTGTAACAATTGTTACCATATAACAACATTAATATTTATTTTTCAATGAATGATATAATAACTTTTATTATATTAATTATATCATAAAGTGCAGGCATATTGTGATTGTATTGTGAGTTATGTAATTTTTTTTTTAATTTTGTGTAGGGAAGGCATATTTACTTGCACCAAAAGACTGTGTCAGTGCCATATATGTTGAAAAGGTATTTATATTTTATAAATATTCCATTTATTAATGTGTTTGCATTCTGTGCACAAATTCATCATTTTAAGAAGTTTTTTTTTTCATCATGTCATTGTCTGCCACTTTCTCCTCTTTCCCTTCATGTTTTCCATGAGATATAGTTAGAGAATGAATGATAAAAAGCTATTTTCTCAGTCTATTTACAGAATAATAATATTTTATATTAAGATATGGAAAATTATACTTATCGTTTGCAGCATATATGGTAAATATTATTCTAACAACAAATTGTGACTCACCAACATGATTTTAAACAGTGACATTCAGAACATATTCAACAAAGTACAAGGAAATTCCATAGCATTTCATGAAGAAATTTGTAAATTCCTTCAAATAGAGAAGGAACTAATTAATCCAAAAAGCCTACACACGAAAGCTAAGCGCACTGTAAATGAAATTAAAAAACTTAGTAAATTTGCCAACAAGGAAAAGTATTTACAAAAACTAAAATCAGAATTTATTTTGCCATCTCTCAAAAGAAAAGAAATCGATAATGTTCAACAGAAAAATAAAAAACAAGAGATTGATCCCGATTCCTGTGCTGGTTGTGACCAGCTGCGTACAGGTACAAAAAAATTATCAAAAAAGGTCAAAAATACTAAAGTAAAGGTACTGAATCAAAAATTAAAAAGAAATAAACTTACTATTCAAAGATTGCAGGCCACAATCAGCAGCCTCCGAGTTAAATTAAAAGAGAATGTGTCTTCCAAAGATAAATTTGAAAAGAAAAAAAATACTAGTACATCTACTATTGGCACCCAGTGTAACACACTGAAATCATATATAGATGATCTGAAAGAAGAAATTGAAAATTTATATTCAAGTTTGGAAGATCAGGCTTCTGAAGACAATGAAAAGCAGAATACATTACATTTAAGAAACCCCCAATGTAGAGGCAATCCCTACGATTTTAAACTGAGAAAAATAATGTATGAATTTAGAAGTCGGAATATTCCTGTCCAACACATAAATCCGATTATTAAAGAAGTTTTAAGTCTTGTTGATATGAACATAGAAGAGTTGCCACATCCATCAACAGCTGCAAAGCTAAGTAGTGAGCTAGGCATTTTAAGTCGTAGTCATATTATTTCTGAAATAAAAAATTTAGATAACTTAACGATTCATAGGGATGCTACTACCAAAAAAGGAAGGCATTATTATGGAGTGGAAATTTCTACAAATGACAAAACTTTTACAGCTGGGTTGAGGGAGGTGGTTGATGGCAAAGCAGAAACTTATGTTAGTTGTGTTAAAGAAATTTTTACTGATGCTTGTCATGATTCTGAAATTGACAATTTTAATATAATTTCAAATGTTTCTAATTTTATGACAGATAGGAGTGCTACAGAGCAAAAGGTCAATAATATATTGGAGGATGAAAAGAAGTGCATTTCCAATAATGATACTGTTATAAATTCTTTTAAATGCTCCGTACATCCCCTTTTGCAATTTTCAGATGTTTGTGAAAAAGAGATTTGTAGATTAGAAAAAGATTTTAAAATCAAATTTGATTTAAATAAGAATGAGAGTGCAACCCTGAGTTTGTTGCGTTCCGTTTCAAAGTTGTTTTTTAAAGATGGATGTGGTGACCCAGTACATGCTCCAACATATTTGAAAGATAAATTAAATTTTTCAAAGGTACCAGTTATGAATTGTAGGGGAAACAGATTTAATACACTGTTTTATAATGCAGCAGGAACATTTTATTTTCATAAGCAGCTTTTACAGTACTTGAAAGGATCAAAGAGTTCTTTAAATTTTACTCAAAGTTATATTTGTACAGCTCTTGCAGATAGCAGTATTTTATGTATTGTACGTGCATTAGGAATTCTGAATGTACTTTTTACCAAACCATATTGGAATTCTGCAGAAGTTTCGAATTCTGCAATTGAAATGGGGAGTGTCTACAGAAGAGTTGTTGACTTTCTTGACACATGTCTCCAGAATCCTGATCTTCTTTTACATAATAAAATATCCTTGTTCTGTGGACCATCTCTTCATAATGAGGTTTCCTCATATCTTTTTTTACCACATGCAAATGATGACGCTACATCTCATGTTTTAGAGTGTCTCTGTGTTGTTTTAAAAGATAAATGTTTCCAACTTTTTAGGGATTTTTTAATTGGTGGTAAATTTTATGATCCACCGAAAGATATTCTTTTAAACAGCCAATCATGTCCACCGAACAATATTAATGTAGAAAGACTTATGGCTAAATTAGATGCCAGTCTTGTCAAAGCCTCCAACTTCAATGTTAATACGATGGAAGGCATCATCATGTTCAAAAATAATAAAACTTCTGAATGGCTTAATTCAAAATCTCAAGAAGAACAGTGTGCATTAATAACAAAAGCCAGGAAAAGAAATACAAAGGTTTTAAAAGAGGTGAAGGAAAGAAAATCTAATTTATTCAAGAAACATCTACAACATATAAGAGAGAGAGAAAAATGTATATTAATGAAAAACCAGAAGAAAGAAGAACAACTAAATTGTGCTATTGAAAAAATTAAATCTCATGGTCTATGGAGTGACAGGAATCGGGTTCAAAAAGAATTAGAAAAACTTTCTACTAAAAAAGAAAAGTTGTCTGCCATGAAAGAGCAAATTAATTTATTAAAAACTGTTTTTGTTGTAAATCCTTCAGACAAACATCTAACATTCTTCAGTAAAAATAAAAAAAATCATGACCTGGAAACTCTTACCAGTAATTTCCTCACTTTAATGGAAAAAACTATTACAAGAACTTCTGAGTCTGTGAAGGAGACAACCCTTAAACCTCTGGAAATGATAGGGAAACATTTTAAACACATGTGGACAGACCAGGGTCAGGACACCCTGTGGGAAGGAAAAATTGTTTCCTACAAGGATGGAATATTTAAAGTACATATATATGAATATATTTTGTGTTTTTCCCACTTTCCATCTAATATTGTTCTATAACAATATTATAAATTAAAGTATTATGTTTTTTTTTGTATGGGGACCATAACAGCATCTTTTCTTGCATTCTTTTCAACAAAAAAGGTGCTTGGTGATTATAATACAATTATATTTTATATTAATTATTAATTATTTTAAGTATCTGTGATCAAAGTTTGTCTGGAATATGCACATTTCTAAATATGTATTTACCAAAGTTTACGATGGATTAAGTAGAAATGATCATCATGTCCATCTGTCTGATTGTATGAGCATTTGCTATATATGAACTATAAAATCATAATGGGAAAACATTACAAGCTCTTATGTGACATATAATAAAAAAGATTTATGTCAGTGGCTACTACCTTAACAGTACTTTCAAAGGTGAGCGAGTGGTTCATTGTCCTTTGTTAATGCATATTTATTAAATATAATGCAATTAATGTTAAAACATTAAGTGTTGCACTAAATCACTGTCTTGTTCATGTGCACTTCATATTTGCATTAACCATTCTGTGTGCTTATGTAGTGTAAATTTACTTTGTTTTCATTGATCATCATATTAAATTTAATTTCTGTTGTGCAGTTGAAATGTGTTCCCTCTCTCTCTCTTATATATATATATATATATATATATATATATATATATATATATATATACACACAGGGTTATTTTCACCCTTTCACATTTTGCCCCGTTTTAAATTTGCCCTCATGTCAGTAGGGTGAAAGGGGCGAAAATGAAAGGGGTGCAAAAATTTCCCTATATCCAGTATTCAAGTATGCATTAATGATATATTCAACATTTTATAGGTAAAATATTGGGAAAACTGTGAATCCCTATCAGATCCAGAGGGTGAAGAGGACATCTATGAACTAACAGAACAAGAAATATTAGTTGATATAAAAGAAGGAAATCTTACCTTCACAGGTATTTATTTCATTCAAAATGAAAACATTTCATTCTCAATAAGATAATAGAAATGTAATCATATAATATTAACATTTTTATTTTCGTTTGTATAACTTGACTCCAATTTCTTCATCTTATATTTCTATTTCTATTTCTTACAGACTCAGAAACCACAAAACCTTCATCAGTGCTGGATCATTCCTACTCATTACAAAATTAAGTATTAATTAAATTTCATAGAATTATGTCAGAAAACAAACTTAGAAAGTTTATTTCTAAAAGATTAGAGCCGCCAACAGGTCACAGAAGCTGTGTACCAGTTGTGCTGTCTGATAGTAAAGGCAACTGGCTGAAAAGGGTTGTATTGCACAGTACTGAAAAAGAAATTATATGGTGGTCAAAAAGTGGTGCAAAGATAGAAGATAGCACAGAGTGGTTAAAAAGAAATATAAGAGAAAAGGTAACACGTCATGGCAACATATGGTTGTATGTTTGGTTAGGCACTTGTAACTTAACTTCTAAAAATAAACAGTATATATCTCTTAGTTCTGATAATGGGGATGAAATTGATAAAATTATTTTGAAATGCAGAGAACTTATAGAATTTGTTAAGAATTATCCAGGCTGTAAGGTAACTATATTAGAAACTCCAGTGTATTCAATTAAAGAATGGAATAAATCAAGAGGACACAAAGACCCCAACCTTTTTGAAATTGAAGATGAAAAATTAAGAGAACAAATTTATATGTTAAATAATAAAATAAGAGAAATAAATAAAAGTCAAGGAGTATACTCCCCCCAGTTTTCTTCAGATTTAAGTGCCACTGATAAATATCGTTGTGGTAAAAATAGAAAACTAAAGACAAAAAAATACTATAATTTTAAACTTTATAAAGATGGTATTCATCCAGACACTCTGTTAGCAAAGTGTTGGCTAAAAAAAATTTCTGAACAGGCAAAAAGAGATTGTTGGACATAAATTGAACAATAGAACATATTTTGTGATAGTTAGTTTGATAATTTATTAATGTTGCAGTGGTTGGGAAAAACTATATGACCCACTTACAGGTTATTTAAAATTTTTTACGCACTAATTATTGTATAATTGATATGTATGTAATTGTATATTTTATTGATGGAAGAGACACTGCTCAAGAAATCTATACATGTGGCTTGCTTAACAGCATTTACTGATTGATAAATGATCATGGTTTTCATAAGAAATAAATTATGTAAGCATATTAAAGTAACATAGGTTTATAGAAAAGTCTTGCCATTTCATGGTAAATACATATACATTTGCTAAGTTGGTCATTATAGTCTGGAGCTATGCCGGCGGGGATTTTAATCCCTGGTACCGCCACGGAAGCCGGATTGGTTCAGACTAGACCAAAAGCTAAATAATTTTTTATTTCTTTATATTTTATTCATTATACATTACTTTAAATAAAAGATGGACTAAGGTCAAATTTGCTTATGTGGCACAGTGGTTAGGGAGAAGGTCTTACTTCAATCTAGAGTCACACAGTAAGGAGTTCATCCTTACAATGTGGGTTCAAATCACTGGGGGATGTGAAGATAAGTCCTTTAAAGAAGATATTATAACCAACAACTAAAATCAAGAAGCATACTTTTTTTTTATTACATAATTTTTTTATGAAATCTGCTTTAAAGATGCCAATGTATAACTATGCAAAGATAGGGTGTTCCATAATATCTGATACCCTCACAGTTTGTAAAGCTTTTAAGGATGGATTATTGTAAGGTTTTTGATTTATTTTAATAAGTTCAATTATTTCTGCATATTTATGTGTTCTATATTGAAATGTTAGAAAATCTGAAATCTCACAACTGCACATCTTACCATACACATGGTAAACTGACATCAATATAACATGGATTGTATTTTTCTGGAAATATCAGTACATTAAAGAAAAATATCACAATTGCAAGTATGAATAGGATTGCTAGAATAAAATGTAATTTATAAGGCTTACCTTTGCAAATATTTTTTTATAATGCTTCTCTAAACAATTGTCAATATCCTTAGACCAAGTTTCTTTACTCTCAATTTCAAAAAAAGTATGCTGAAGAGCATTAAGTATTTCTCTCTCTCTCTCTCTCTCTCTCTCTCTCTCTCATTTAATGATGAATACTGTTTTGTTTTTCTGTTATTGTGTGATACTTTAGGTATTTATTTTCACCACATATTAAAATAAAATTATTTTTAACATAGGGCATACAAAAGTAAGCAACATGCCTATGAATAAAAGAATTAAACAGAAAGCAGACAATTTTTCATTGAGAAACATGTGTTTTGCCCAGCTGTCCTTCTAAAGATTTAAGCAATTTTTTTTTCATGCAAGAGAATTGTAGAAGGAAATGCTTTTTCCTGTTTTTTTTTTCTTAGGTTATTCCTAATTTGAAATATTCATCTTATATCATAATTTTCTTTTGTCATATATTATCACCTGTGCTTTGATATGGTTTAAAGTTTAATTTTCACAAATTTATTTTTACATGGGATTTAATGTCACTTTCCTTAATTTATGGTTAAAGTTAACAAGATAGGCACACAAATACTGCAATATTTAAATATTTTTTTTTGTCATTTCTTTGTAATGATAATGAATTTCCAAGTATATTTAAAGCAAAGAAAAAATGAATTAACATTATGAATTTTTATGGGGATAAGATATCTTTTCTATTTAAAATTTCTTCTTGTCCTAATCCACCGTTATCTTTATTAAGGTGAAATTTCAAGCACTTTTGGCCTTTCTCATTAATAATATACACATATTTTGATCGTCATCGTCTTACTTCGCAACTAAAATGTTATGATATATATCAGTTAGTTTTATCAATAATTGTAATTATTCTTCAGAAGTATTTTCTGTTCAAACTTGCTTTAGATTAGTATCAGTGTAACTTAAAAATTCTTTGCATTACACAGCATTCACCTCATTGACATTGCTCTTTGAAATGATCATAAATTCTTTGCATTACACAGCCTTCACCTCATTGAGATTGCTCTATGGAATGATCATATAATGTTACATAATATTTTACATTTTGCCTTCCTATTTTACACACAATTTGTCAATATAATGCAGGTATGAAAGCAGATAGAACATATATATCTCTCAAATGGTATCAGAATTATTGGAACACCCTCTGTATGAAAAGTGCCCAACCAAACATACATCTATTACCGGGGCTTGGACACCATCACACAGAATCAAAGCTTATATTTGTCCAAAATTTGGTTATTATTAAAGTAATATGTTGCTTGAGCATTTCAAAGATATTATAAAAGCATGTTATTATTAAAACTTTTTCTATTTGAAAATTATGAAAAGTGTGAATTTTTGGTAGCTGTTTGTCATACATCTGGACTAAAATGTTGAAGTTAGTTCAATTCACTACACTGAACTTATTTTTTCTATAAAGAAAATTAAATTTAAAATGGTAAAAACAGCAATGTAGCTGTGTCCAAGCTCCTTGGGTACTAACACTTAAATTTAAGATACTCCTTCATATTGTAAAGGAATGGAACCTGTCTATAATTTATCATAAATACATGTATTATATACTTAAACACACTTCAGCACTCAACTTTTAGATACTCCTTCATTTGAAAGGAACAGTACTTGTGTATAATTTGTTAAAAGGACATCTACCTGAAGATACTCCTCAATGTTTCCCTCTATAATATGTTATATATTACACCTACCTGAAGACACTCCCCGATGTTTCAAAGGAACTGTACCTCTCTATAATACGTTATATATATTACACCTACCTGAAGATACTCCCCGATGTTTCAAAGGAACTGTACCTCTCTGTAATACGTTATATATATTACACCTACCTGAAGATACTCCTTGATGTTTGAAAGGAACTGTACCTCTCTGTAATACGTTGTATATATTACACCTACCTGAAGATACTCCTTGATGTTTCAAAGGAACTGTACCTCTCTATAATACGTTATATATATTACACCTACCTGAAGATACTCCCCGATGTTTGAAAGGAACTGTACCTCTCTATAATACGTTATAGATTACACCTACCTGAAGATACTCCTTGATGTTTCAAAGGAACTGTACCTCTCTATAATACGTTATATATATTACACCTACCTGAAGATACTCCTTGATGTTTGAAAGGAACTGTACCTCTCTGTAATACGTTGTATATATTACACCTACCTGAAGATACTCCTTGATGTTTCAAAGGAACTGTACCTCTCTATAATACGTTATATATTACACCTACCTGAAGATACTCCTTGATGTTTCAAAGGAACTGTACCTGTATATACTTTTTGTGATTTATATCTACCTGAAGATACTCCTCCATGTTTCAAAGGAACTGTACCTGTAAGTGCCTAAAATGAACCGCCTTCTTTTTTTTTCAGAAAGAATATTATTATAATATTTGTATTTGTTAACATTTGTAAAATTTCTTAAATTGGTCATTAGTCTGGAGCTGTGCCGGCGGGGATTTTAATCCCTGGTACCGCCACGGAAGCCGGATTGGTTCAGACTATACCAAAAAGCTAATTATCTTTAAAAGCACTCCTAAGTTTCTTAAAAGAATAAGGAACATTGACTTCATCATTATATACAGAAGTGAAAAGAACAATCATTAAGAAGGGCACCACAAGGCGGAGCATTCCCTTGCAACTATAAATTGAGGCAGCATTCGACATGAATCCTGATGCAAATTATGTCAATTCGTTTTCGCAGAATTAACCCTCTCACCCACAAACAAACACACACGATTGTGTTGCTATATCCCCTCCAACTCCCTTGTATAATAGAATTAAGCATAATAAAGAGAAGATTATCAATTTAAACTATATATCCAATTTCATTACATATCAATCTTTAACACAATATGTACTGCATTTTTTTTGCACTTTTCAAAAATAGTTATCAAAATGTGCATCACTTTTTCAATTCAGCCAGTTGCCTTTACTATAAACAGATTACACAGGAGAGTACAATTTTTCAATTCTTTAATATGTAGGAATATAATACTTATATCTTTAAAATTTTCAAATAATTTAAATGTCAGCAACTTATTTTATGCATAAAAAATTTTTTTTTTGGCACTGTAACATCAAATGACTTTTTTTATATTTTGCATAATTTTGTTTTAAAATGTAAATTATTTTTATGTTTTAATACAAAGTTGTTGTGAGCAAAATCAGTCAGCGCGGGTTTTTCCGCACTATACTGAAACTAATTGTTTGCATCAACTGTTATATTATTACATGTACTTGTATCTCTTCCTCATCAAACCAACATAGAAATCTAGCTCCAAATAAATATAGTTCTCAGCTCTTTATTATAATCTTTCATTTACTTGATGTTGCATTTTAGTTTTCGATTACTGATATTCAGCACTGATGAAGGATAAAAATATGTCAGGAACACTTCATTACTGGATAAAAACATTGATTTTCTGCCATTTACATGTACCATATTTATCATCTTGGAATCTGCATCATTTTTTACAATATTATTCTTTCCTACCAAGTGACATAAGCTTTGGACAGTGTTAGTAAATTGTTGTGAACAAAATCAGTCAGCGCGGGTTTTTCCGCACTATACTGAATCTTATTGTTCGCATCAACTTTATATATTATTTCTTGTACTACTTCCTTGTCAAAGCATTCTACAAGCGTAATTCCATATACATGCAGTTTACAGCTCTTCCTAAAAGATGTTGCACTTCAGAAATTTTTTTTGTAATATTCAGCTCTCAAATTTAAGGATTTACAGATTTCAGAAGTTTACAAATTTTACACAATCAGAAACATTCTTACTGGATAAAGACAGCTGGGGTTTTGTGCCATTTACCATCAAACAACTTCTTGAAATGTTCATTTCTTTCTTACAGTTCTTAACATATGCAAATTAATAAATTAAATCTTTTAAAGTTCTTGGTCAGAATCAGTCAGCGCGGGCTTCTCCGCACTATACTGATCTTAATGTTTGCATAATTTTAAAAATTACTTGTAATATATAGTCCTTTAAGGCAAACAATATATCAGAATCCCATGTAATATAATTTTAACCTTTTCATAAATACCTTAAATAGATATGTTGCAGATGTGAAAGTCACCTCTCTGTTGAAGGGATTTACAAATTTCTACATGAAATGCTATGGAATCATGAACACGTAAATTCATACTGGATATGGAACTTGAGCCATTTACCATACACTTCATACTGGATAAAGACATGGAATTTGAGCCATTTACCATACACTTCATACTGGATATGGAACTTGAGCCATTTACCATACACTTCATACTGGATAAAGACATGGAACTTGAGCCATTTACCATACACTTCATACTGGATATGGAACTTGAGCCATTTACCATACACTTCATACTGGATAAAGACATGGAACTTGAGCCATTTACCATACACTTCATACTGGATAAAGACATGGAATTTGAGCCATTTACCATACACTTCATACTGGATAAAGACATGGAAATTGAGCCATTTACTATACACTTCATACTGGATATGGAACTTGAGCCATTTACCATACACTTCATAATGGATAAAGACATGGAATTTGAGCCATTTACCAAACACTTCATACTGGACTTGGAACTTTAGCCATTTACCATACACTTCATAATGGATAAAGAATTGGAATTTTTGCCATTTACCATCAACCGACTCCTTGGAATTTGCATATTTATTGTAATATACAAAGTGATTTTTTTTTGGATTCATTAGTCAGTGTTGCTTTATTTACACTATACTGGATTATTATGTTTTTATTATTTTTAAAATGACTTCTACCAGTTTTCCTCATCAGAAAATACAAGCTACCTGTGAAACTGATTTTTGGCACCAACCTTCAACAGTATTACTAGTATCATGGAAATACAGAAACAGACTATAGATACAGAGTTATCCTTCCTAATGGTAATGTTTATTTTTTTACTCTATTGGATTACCTCCCGTAGGTCACAGATTCTACTTTTGAGAAGGTATGGTTATCATGTGTTTATTTTAATTTATACAAAACAACCAATAAAAATTCATTTTACATTTACTTCCGAATGCAGAAAGGAAAGTAAAAATGAACAGTTGACCCTTGAATTCTTCAATTTAATTTTTAGAAAGAAATGCTATGTAAATCACTTTGTTGTCTCCTCGGGTAAGTGATATTTTGTATCTCGACTCCGAGCAGTATTGTGAAACCTGTAAAATTAGACGCCAATTATTTTTCTAAGGATTTTGTATTGAAATGTCCATAAAAATAGGAGACATACTGTATCCCCTTTAAAATTAATGATTCGTTATCCGATTACATGAAATTACATTTCAGATAACTCATACATATATTTTTAACAGTTTCCCCTCTGTTCACCTTTCTTTTAAATATTTGAAAAAATAGTATTTTTTATTTTTTGTTTACTTTTAATGACTTGGGTATGATATGCCAAATAATTTTACCTTGAAACGTTTCCTTCACAAAGTCTGCTTCCTGTTCCGAGTTTATTTTTAGTACATATCCTCCTTGGATTTCACATTTCCGCTTTCAAAATAAATATATGTAATCAAAGGCATATACAGGTATTATTCATCAATTAATAATGAGGAAATCACAATTTATTCACGACAAGTTTCAATATTTAAGAGTTTAATCTATCATGCGACATTTTTTTTTCTTTTTTGCTTTTCATATCAATTAAAAATGACGTTATGATTTAATAGATTTTTCCATCTTTAATTAATAGCTTCACATAGAGTTCTACATTACAATATGCATGTATAATAACATGAATTTAACCCTCCTCCCTGTCCCCAGAGAGAGAGAGAGAGAGAGAGAGAGAGAGAGAGAGAGGGAGAGAGAGAGATTGACATGTACCTTTGCCTCAGTGAAGTAACTTTCACTTTTATCCAGTAATTTATAATAACAACGTTTTGGACTTTTCTCTATAAAACACCATGAATAAAAATGTTAATAATGGTTATTTTAAACTTGCTTCCTATATTATTTAAAATACATATAAAACTCAGAAATTACAACCTTTTAACTCATTTTTGTTTTATCAAGATAAAGAGACAAGGAGACATTATGACACACAAGTAAAATCATAATGATGGTGGAATTTTAAAGACCATCCAATCTTGTAAGATTTAGACTTAACATTATTTTTGTAACAAATATTTTTCCATAAAACGTAAAATAAACCTGAAAAAATAACTTTGTATAATGACCAGACAATAGTACGCACACAGTTTATTTTATTTCAATATTCTTTATAATAAATTACGAAAGAATAAAATGATACTAAAGTGAATTATAATTTAAATAGGACTTTGGGAACCATATTATGTTAGGAAGGGTGTCCTGTAAGGCCTAGATAAATAAATTGTGTGTTTCCGGTTCCCCGACCGACCCTAAAATATATGAGCCGACCCTAAAAAAAATTATCCGCAGATATCTTTCCCAGTCGTAAACTATTCCAGTTTAACTATTAGAAATCCTAATCTCGATCACTTTTGTGTTTCAGAAAATGCATATCCTATACACATTAATCAGAAATGTTTTGACAGCAATTGCCCTGGGGTAAAATGGTATCGTGCTTGCCAATAAAATATTAAAATGAAATAAAATGTTTTCCCTACCTACCTACCCTATTTTTTCTCGGGTTGGAATAGGAAATGCACTATTTATTTATCTTGGCCTAAGCAAGGAATTATCTCTTATGATTGGTTAATTTACCTTTAGGAGATTTTTCTAAAAGTAAAAATTGAATTAATGGTTTGGTGTACATTTTTGGACTTATTATGTTTCTAAATGGCGCAAATATAAAAATACCTAAAATATAATAATGTGTATATTTTCTAAGTTGTTTTATTTTCTCTGTTTTATTTCTTCTTTTTTTTATTTTTGTTTGCTTTTTTATGGCCGTTCCCTTTAAAATTTCTTACAACTTTTAATATTTGTAGGATATTATTGGAATAAAAAAAAATAAAGCTAGCTGGTTATAAGTATTAATTTTGCTGATATAATCGAGGATTACGTATCTATTTTCATGATTATTTTTTTGCATAAAATTTTGTCCCCTTACATACAGTTTGGATATTTGCAATGACATCAATGGAAACATATTAATATTAAATTTAATACCTTTACCATCCGAAATATATTGATGATATCCTGGTATGTAGTCGCCATGTGAAAAGTTCGAATTCTTAATCAGTATGCATCGCCTTTCATTCTTATGGTAGAAAAAAGATGTTGCTAGATTCGACAACGACCTTAAAGCACATTCACTTAGCGTACTGATGTCCTCACAAATCGTTATCACGTTGTCTTCAGACATGTCATCAAGTTCTCTTTTACGAAAGGGAGAATCCAAAACGAGGTATCTGTCAAAAAGAATTTTGGATGAAACATTGCATAAAAGGACAAGGATTAATAAACTCACACAAAACCAGTGATTCATTTTCGGTGGTATGAGCTTGAGGCATCAAATGTGAGATGATTGAATCAATGATGGTGGTCTCCCTATCCCCTCGAAACATTTTATCGATAATTAATTATTGTTGAAAGATAACTCCCCCGACGAAAGTGATGAAGAACATTTAATGAAATTGCCTAATTAATTTTCATTTAATTGAATAGTATTTTTGTATCAATTGATCTGATGATGTTTATATTTTGTCTAAACCCTCTCCAGAGCAGGAAGTTTAGGTAAAGTTTTATTAAGTAATAAACATTTCTATATCAATGTTGATTTGTTTATGTGTAATGCATGTTGCTGTATTGTGAGTGAATTTATCAGAGTTTTATTCCACGTCATAGATTGAGTCCATATCTATAAAATACTTGTGTACTGAAAGCATTTATTAAACTAAATATTGTTAGAACAAAATTTAATGAAAATCTTGAAAAATGATGAAATGAAAAGCAATGAATGAGTTTAGCTCTGTTCTAGAGTTTCACAGCGACAATGTTTACCATAGCAGCAGTATACGTAGATACAGCTGTACTTTTTAATTATTTTGCCAAAGGTTAAATAGTCAAACAACGTGATAAGATAAAAATGACATATTTCACTATCACAACATTGTACATGTATGCATTAAGTTACTATATATATATAGCGCCGCGAGAATTCCATCGGCATCGAAAGCAAGTTTTTTGACTTGCCTAGATAGCCGAGCGGTCTAGCGCGCTGTCCCTGTACTGCTAGGAGACAGGTTCCGTTGGTGGAGAGTTCAACCCCGGGCTGGGGTGGAAGTGGGTATCCTTATAAAAAGTGAATTTCTTTGTGCTTTCTGTATTAATATTTCTTCACTTAGGGCAGTTATGTTAGTTTAAGAGTTGTTGTAAAAAATGTGCTATATATATATATATATATATATATATATATATATATATATCGTATATTTTATTTAGTTTTTTAACGATGGCAAAACAATTTTAAGTTGAAAGAGTTGTACAGGATATAATACATTTTTCCTGTTTCTATTCAGGATGTGAATTCCCAGATATTCAGCATGTTGACAACCTCTGAAGTGGAACAGTTCAACATCACTAGAAGTAAGAAAAGACTGAATTTCAAACATAACTAGTACATGATATATATATACTTTATCGATCTCGGAAAATGTTACCTCATGAAAGATTTCTTGCCGTTATTCCTACGTACTAGGGAAACAACAGTTTCTGCCTTAAGACTGACAAAATGAATATTGTCTATATAACTATTGTATAACTGTGTTCTGTTATTTCCGGAAAGATAAAGATCACAAATCATGATCATTCAGTCCTTTTTATCGTTACTTTTTTTAGCAATGCGTCAAAAATCACTAAGATGTACACAAATATAGAACAACGCGTAACAGCGTGTTTAAAAAAAACGTGATCAATAAAATAGGGCTCGCGGCGGGTGTGACAGTTCGACATGGAATGCTTACTCTCACTATGCACCTGATCCGATCTCTGGAATTTTCGTGTTTTATGCCCTGTTCACAGATTTATATTGTTTGTAGATTTTTGTGTTTTATGCCCTGTTCACAGATTTGTATTGTTTGTAGATTTTTATATTTTATGCCCTGTTCGCAGATTTGTATTGTTTGTAGATTTTTGTGTTTTATGCCCTGTTCACAGATTTGTTTGTAGATTTTTGTGTTTTATGACCTGTTCACAGATTTGTATTGTTTGTAGATTTTTGTGTTTTATGCCCTGTTCACAGATTAGTATTGTTTGTAGATTTTTATATTTTATGCCCTGTTCACAGATTTGTATTGTTTGTAGATTTTTGTGCTTTATGCCCTGTTCACAGATTTGTATTGTTTGTAGATTTCTGTGTTTTATGCCCTGTTCACAGATTAGTATTGTTTGTAGATTTTTATATTTTATGCCCTGTTCACAGATTTGTATTGTTTGTAGATTTTTGTGTTTTATGCCCTGTTCACAGATTTGTATTGTTTGTAGATTTTTGTGTTTTATGCCCTGTTCACAGATTAGTATTGTTTGTAGATTTTTATATTTTATGCCCTGTTCACAGATTTGTATTGTTTGTAGATTTTTATATTTTATGCCCTGTTCACAGACTTGTATTGTTTGTAGATTTTTGTGTTTTATGCCCTGTTCACAGATTTGTATTGTTTGTAGATTTTTATATTTTATGCCCTGTTCACAGATTTGTATCGTATGTAGATTTTTGTGTTTTATGCCCTGTTCACAGATTTGTATTGTTTGTAGATTTTTGTGTTTTATGCCCTGTTCACAGATTTGTATTGTTTGTAGTTTTTCATGTTTTATACTCTGTTCACAGATTTGTATTGTTTGTAGATTTTTGTGTTCTATGCCCTGTTCACAGATTTGTATTGTTTGTAGATTTTTGTGTTTTATGTCCTGTTCACAGTAAGTAGATTTTTGTGTTTTATGCCCTGTTCACAGATTTGTATTGTTTCGTAGATTTTTATATTCTATGCATTGTTCGCCGATTTGTATTGTTTGAAGATTTTTGTGTTCTATGCCGTGTTCACAGATTTGTATTGTTTGTAGATTTTTGTGTTTTATGTCCTGTTCACAGTAAGTAGATTTTTATATTTTATGCCCTGTTCGCAGATTTGTATTGTTTGTAGATTTTTATATTTTATGCCCTGTTCACAGATTTGTATTGTTTGTAGATTTTTATATTTTATGCCCTGTTCACAGATTTGTATTGTTTGTAGATTTTTATATTTTATGCCCTGTTCACAGATTTGTATTGTTTGTAGATTTTTGTGTTTTATGCCCTGTTCACAGATTTGTTTGTAGATTTTTGTGTTTTATGCCCTGTTCACAGATTTGTATTGTTTGTAGATTTTTGTGTTTTATGCCCTGTTCACAGATTTGTATTGTATGTAGATTTTTATATTTTATGCCCTGTTCGCAGATTTGTATTGTTTGTAGATTTTTGTGTTTTATGCCCTGTTCACAGATTTGTATTGTTTGTAGATTTTTGTGTTTTATGCCCTGTTTATAGATTTGTATTGTTTGTAGATTTTTGTGTTTTATGCCCTGTTCACAGATTTGTATTGTTTGTAGATTTTTTTTAAAGATACATCACTTTTCGTTATCTTTACCTTAGTCTTTGTCTGTACAGTTTCCAAGCATTGAATCGAGAGAGTGATTAAATTCATGACATGTATACCTTTAAATGATCCAAAAATTATATCTATAAAATATTCTATACTAACACCATCAGTAAGCGTTAAGTACATGTAAGAAAAGCCATTCCGTGACGTGTCAGTGCATCACTTTTGTAATTTCGCAAACTTCATAATTCACTAAACGGTTGTATTTACAAAGATGCTTAGCTAGATATCTATATGTATAATGTTTTCTCTCAATCAACAGACACTGACGATAAAATAACACCAACAGAACAATTTGGTATTGCTATAGGTATGTTCGAGTACGACACTTTTTAATTGGCACAAAATATTTACATTTTAAAGTAATCCAAACCGCTTTATGCAACTTGAATTTAACTGATCTTTATGACAAAATATATAGATAACATGTAAAAGAATGAATCATTCAATCATCAAACACGTATTTTTTGTAAATTGGACAACTAATTTCAAATAAATGTACCTGTGCATTATTTTTTAAACGAAATCTCGTTTCAGTTGTTTGTTTTATATTGTTTTTGCCATTGCTGTATATCGGGAAGAAATTTTGCCTGTGGAGAGAAACCATAAAAATTATTGCGAATGACTCCATGTTTGAAATTGACAATGATAAAGAGCCCCAAGTTCAGGTAAAACAACTCTGTATGCAGAATAATTTATAAATTAAACTATAAATAGAGGTACTGTATCAAACCCAAAGTTTAAAGAATTTTTATATGTTATTTTCCTTTTTCTATTGTTTATTTTATTTCTATTGTTTTTAAGATTTCTTTTGTTTGTGTGTATAGTATATGGGGAAGGAGAGGGTGTGTTGTGGGGGAATAGGTTGACAATTTTTTTTTTTGAAATGCACCTTACAACTTGTTTGTAAAACGCATTTCTGAACTACAAAACACCATGAAGTACAATCCTAAGCAAAAACTAGCATTGTACATGTATATTTTAAAACTCTGACAGCTTTAAGAGTACTCTCGTACTATGTCATGCTGTAGTTAAAGATATCCTGAACCAACAAACAAAAAATCAGAAAGAAAGACAGGTTCATAGATAGATAGCTTATTAGACAGATTGACTGTTTTTTTACAGTGGGGAACACTGGGACAAATCAATATGGATCCTATGTCAATCATAAAGAGACTAGTGCAGAGTGAAGTGTCAATGAAAGACGTCAAAATAGGTCAGCTCATTAAGATAGGAAGAACGGTCCGCGTCTTCAAAGCTAAAGTTGTGGATGAGGGAGAATCAAAGATTGTGGCTCTGAAAATGCTTCAAGGCAAGTAAAAAATGAGTAACAATATTTGTACATGTATACACGCCAGCCACCTCTTCAGTTTCCGGGAGTCTGTGTTTTATGCCCTGTTCACAGATTTGTAATGTTGGTAGGGTTTGTAGAGATGGATCACTGCTCTTTATTTTCACATTTTCTTTACTAAGAAGTATCTTTTTGTGTCATACTTAAAGAAAAAAAATTTGGGTCCGGTATCTAAATTTTTATAAGTTCCTTTTTATAAATAACTTGATAAAAAAAATTCTCTTCAATAAATAAGAATAAAAATTCCCTTTTACATCCTTAGGGATATATTCAAATATGGGCATGTGTAACTTTCGTATATATTTGGTTAAATTGTTTGGCATTCTAATCAATGCTGATTTACGAATTATTTTCTTTTATTAAAAAAAAACCAAAACAAAACCAAAAAAAAAAACAAAAAAAAAAAAAAAAACCCAAAACAAAACAAAACAAAAAAAAAAAAAACCCAAAAAACAAAACAAAACAAAAAGCCAAAAACAGAAAAACAAAAACAAAACAAAACAAACCAATGTAGACTCATGGGTAGGGAATATAAATCATACTGAGGGAAGATGAAGGCGATTGTATAACAAGTCATTTGTATCTTTGTTCAAGCTGTGAACAATTTACTAACAATACTAGGCATATGTAAATAATAAATTCACCTCTCCACCCAATTTTTTTGTTTAAACATCTCCATAGAATTTAAAAAAGTACGTGTAATATGATTGCAGGAAATGAACAAGTTGTTTTATCTGACAGTGTGATTGTCATGACTGTTATAGATAAAACCTGTGAATCTCATGTTTATATCGCTTCTCTCTCTTTTAGAAGGGATCTCTGAGAAAGACTATAGACTTATGAATGCTAAGATTCGCTTCTTCTCAACAAGAAAACTGGAACATTCGAACGTTGTGAAATTTATTGGAGCAGTAAAAGACGACGAAAAATGTAGGTCTAAGTTTTCATACCACCTAAATTAAAAGAAGGTTTTAGTTTTACGTACCCCCTGGCTTAAGACTATCTAGATCTCTCCCATTTATAGCAATTAGATATTGGTTATTTGTCAGATGGACCGTGTATGCTCTTTGAGCTATGTCGAAGATCTGTTAGAGAGTGGCTTGAGGACTGTCACGCTCCACTGAGCGAAGATACCCTGTCACGGATGACTAGCTTTCCCCTCCAAATAGCCAAAGGGATGATGTATCTTTCTGAACAAAAAGCAAGTTACTTTTCAACATATTGATGAAGAAGACATGTATAAAGTAATTGTTTTATGATAGCGAACTCGGGCTCCTGTACGTAAGCTTAAATGTATTAATATCAAAATTCAATGATAACACGAGTACATTGATATGGTCAATATTCACTCAAATGTATTTGTATTTATTAAATGTCAACATAACATGTTTTGCAATTGGATTCAAAACTAATTAAGTGACGGCATTCAGTGCATTTCAGAAATAAATATTTATAGATAAATGATTCATAATTCACACCTTTGATGATACAGATAATACACAAACGTCTAGCTGCTAGAAATGTGTTGTTGAACAACTCCTTACAAGCAAAGATTGGATGTTTTGGACCGAGACATAGAGACAAAATTTCACATCCTTTCCAAAGGGTAACATTCTGAAAATTGTTTAATTTTTTTTCTGAATAACCAATATCAAATTAAAATATTAATCTCTTCTCAATTTTTCTCAAGAAGATTATATAAAATATTATTTATTTATTTAATTAATTAATAGCGATTCTCTGTAACCACTTAAACTCCTTTGCCACGCATGGTCACCGATTTTGATGAAACTTTGCCCATTATTACAACTTGACACCAGAAACATATACAAATAAAATTTTGTTGCTATGTGTCTTGGTTGCCATGGTAACAGCCAGAAAAGTTGAAAAAAAAAAAGATTTTCAGCTACTTTGAATCTTTATTACGCCTTAATAAAGACTAAGAAAAAACAAACAAACCATTCTCTCAAAAACATGACACCTTGTTGCCACTTATGCTATAAAGAAACTATTTAGAATTTATCTCTTAGTAAGTGGTAACCATGGGTACATTTGGAATACATTTTAAATGCTGAAAAATGCTGAAAAACGCTCAATATTCACAATTGATAGATGTTACATGATCAAACTCAATCAACAACCAAAGGAAAACAATAAAAAATATTTGACCTTAAGTAATTGGGTATTGGCAATATTATTTTAAAAATAACTTTCATGGTTGCCATGGTAACAAAGTGTAACAATGCAAAATCTGTTGCTAGGATTGGGTTTGTGCTACTTTCTTGAGGAAAAGCAATAAAATTAATGACTGACACATATGCATCCGTAGGACCTTGCAACACCGACAACATATGAAAAATTGGGATTAATTGTTACTTTGCAGTGTAACCATGGAAACATCGTACCAGTTATCAGTTATATAGAAATATGCTTTCTAAAAAGATAGGATAAGTTTAAAACACTAAGAAAGTATATTTAGAATCCCTTTGTGTTATTAAAAAAATTGGCAACCATTGCAAACCTATAAGATATATCATATTTCGTCCTTGGTATATGTTACAAGGATCTCTTGTCTATTACTTGCTTGCATTTCAACCTATAATTGTTTTTATTTTTAAGTGTATGACTTTATAAAATTAAATGAACAAAATTATTACTTTTGAATACTTTGTTTCCATAGTAACGTATGTAATAGTTGATTTACCAAACATGTTTATCATGCATTTAAGACCTCAGGCCTTCAACTTTTAGAAACAGTCATTGCCACTTGTTTGCTTTGCTGCAAACGTCAACTGCGGGGCTCTGAACATGTTGAAAAATACCATTTTTCAAACATTAGGACATGTTGCTATGGTAACCATGACACATAGCAACCAATTTTTGCCTGATTCGAGTTTACGGTATCAAAGACTTTTATAATGGAGAGTTTGGAGAAATTCGGAGACTTTCAAGTCATTACAGAGAATGGCTCTTAAAAGCTCTGAAGTCCCAATACGTTCCCTTGGCCAATTCAAACAAACCAAAACAATTCCGAAGCTGAAGAGGGTAAAAATGAATTAAATACTTTGTAGTTATTGTAGTGTGTCTTTTTCTTATTAAACAAAAACAATATTACCTTGTTTTGTCATACTCTTTTTTGATCCACCTCAAACCTCTTTCTTGATCTACCTCAGACCTAACCCTCGTTAATCATGCTCTTTCTTGATCTACCTCAGACCTAGCCCTCGTTAATCATGCTCTTTCTTGATCTACCTCAAACCTGGCCCTCATTGATCATGCTCTTTCTTGATCTACCTCAGACCTAGCCCTCGATAATCATGCTCTTTCTTGGTCTACCTCAGACCTAGCCCTCGTTAATCATGCTCTTTCTTGATCTACCTCAGACCTAGCCCTCGTTAATCATGCTCTTTCTTGATCTACCTCAGACTTAGCCCTCGTTAATCATGCTCTTTCTCGATTCACCTCAAACCTAGCACTCGTTAATCATGCTCTTTCTTGATCTACCTCAAACCTAGCCCTCGTTAATCATACTCTTCTTTAATTCACCTCAAACCTAGCCCTCGTTAATCATACTCTTTCTTAATGCACCTCAACCCATGCCTTTGTCAATCATGCTATCTCTTGATCCATTACAAACATTAACCTTGTTAATCATACTCTCCTTTGATCCACTTCAAATATAGTCCTTGTTAATCATACTCTCTCGATCCATCTTAAATATTGGCCATGTTGATCATACTCTCCTTTGATCCACTTCAATTATAGTACATGTCAATCATACTCTCCTTTGATCCACCTCAATTATAGTACATGTCAATCATACTCTCCTTTGATCCACCTCAATTATAGTACATGTCAATCATATTCGCCTTTGATTCACCTCAAATATAGTCCATGTTGATCATACTCTCTTGATCAACCTCAAACCTAGTCCTTATTGATCATTCTCTCCTTTGATCCACCTCAAACCAATAACCCTTGTTAATCATACTTATACTGTAATGAGTTAAGTATTTTCAAAAAGAATCTACCGACCCAGACTATTCTCCAAGAGAACATCAGTTAAAGGTAACTCTGTATAGAGATTGCATATTGCATGGTATTTGTCATCGTTGGGCCCATCTTATAAAAGAACTTACGACTAAAACCAAAGACTTTATTATAAAATATCTTCCATAATAAATGATTCTGTTAGCAATTGCAACAATCAATACATCGTTCTAAATGTTTTAAACAGATCAAAACCTATTTTCAAATTATTTAAAAAAAAAAAAAAACCCTTCCGAAAATTACATCTTGGTCTTAGTCATAAGTACTTTTGTAGATCGGGGTCCTGATGTTTTCTTTTCACAGGAAAGGATGCCCATCCAGTGGTTTGCTCCCGAGAGTCTTGCTGAGATGAATACGTATTCCACAGAAAGTGATGTGTGGTCTTTTGGGGTAACTGTATGGGAAATATTTTCGTTAGGTATATCTGAGGTTTTATTACCTTATTTTTGTGTGGACAACGCTAGCAACCATCAAATTATTTCCATTGTTTCATTATGTTTTTCTGCATGTTCTTAATGGACTTTTGCGAGAAGCAATGACTTTTACACTCGACGGCTTACTTTGACATTTAAACATGTATTATGTACGGAGGTACAGAATTGATATTAGATTAGAAATCCTTGCTTGTGGTCATAGGTATGGTGTTAGGGTCACTTACATGATTTACTGGTATGCAATCAACACAAGAGATGATGGGTGGTAGAATGACATAACTTAAAATACCTTATTTGTAAGGGGCAGTATTTTCTTTCAATGTCATTTTATGAGGGAATTCGAATCAAATAAGGAAGAAAAAACATTCCGGAAGGAAAACTTCGCAGGAGTTGGTCAAGGAAGGAAGGGAGGGGGTTTAGTATAGGGTGTTTCACGTTCAACTCCCTAGACAACGTAATATGTGCGTTGAAATGCCCAATTATTATCTTTGAATTAACTGTTAAGCTAAATATTTACATCGCAAAAGAGCTGCCGTATATTGTCCAAGTGTAAAAGTAAGTCGTCGATTGTAAAAGTCAGCGCTTCTCGCAAAAGTCTAATAGTATCTAAAGGCAGTTTTTAGATTTTAACAGAAATCGGATAACGCAGGTGAGTTAAGGCTAGGTATAGGCAATTCTATGCAAAATAAACTAATTAAAATGCCTAAGGACTATACCTATCATACAGAAAAAGTAAAAAATTGATGTCTAATACATACTTGGTACCCACGACATGAGATAGCCAGTACACATTATGACGTCATATTATGACATCATTGTTCTTTACTACACAAGATTATAAAGGACATCAACAAAAAAGCTTCGGCGCCAGGGCGTGCTCTATTTTATTTAACCCAAACAAGGTATATTTAGAAGCAAAATATTCCAAGAATTGCTGGTATTGCTGCACAAATATCAACAGCTCAGTTGTTTAATTATTATTTGTAAAGTCATTAAGTTGAAACAGGGTAGAAAACTACAGTCCGGTATAAGTTTCCTCAAATTCCGATCAAATGAAAAAATGCCCAGGATCTGTGCAGCAGTTTTATTAATCTATAGAATATTCTTCTTAGCATAATACAATTTTAATGTAAAAATAAATAGGATAATCCCTTGCGCCGAAGCTGTTTTGTTGATGTGCTTTATTCCCTTAAGTAGGTTAGGACAATAACGTCATAATGTATACTGGCTATAACATATTATGGGTACTAAGTATATACAAGAAAATAAATCAAACGTTTCTCTGAATAATAAATATATCTTTTATGCGTTTTTATTAGCTCATTTGCATAGAAACGCCTATACCTAGCCTTAACTCACATGCGAAAAGGTGTATGTTAGAAATACGAATCAGCTGCTTTTTGAGGTTATGGAATAAATTTCTTGAAAGTTGATTATTTTTCTTAGGCTTCCACCAAGAAATCTTTAAAAGTAGTTTCCCAACTTCGTATAAAATTTGGGGATAAAAATGCAGTGAAGAGAGCAATTAAAAAAATTAAGTAGATATGCAAAAGCATTGAAATAGAGGCAGATGCAGGAATTACGCTTTCAATTTCAATTGAGTTAAGAACAAGGTACACCTTACCGTAGTTTTAAGATAAAATCCCTGAGATGACTGAGTTAACCGCTCATTGAATTCATTTGGTTTGTTTTCTTTTAAAAGGAATATGTAAGTACATAATGAACAAAGATTTGTTTTTAGCTCACCTGAGCCTTCAATTCAAGTAGTGAGCTTTTCTAATCAAAAGATGTCCATTGTCTGTGGTCGTCGTTGTTGTTGTTATCGTCGTTAACTTTTTACATTTTCATTTTCTTCTCCAGATCCACTGGAATAATTTTAACCAAACTTGCCACGAACCATCTTTGAGTAAAGGGGATTCTAGTTGATTAAATGAAAGACCACACCCTCTTGCAAGGGGAGATAATTAGGAATTAGTGAAAATTAAATCGCATCTTTCAGAAATCTTCTGCTCAAATACCACTGGGCCAGAAAAGTTGAGACTTTTTGGAAGCTTCATTACATAGTGTAAATTCAAGTTTATTTAAATCATAACAATGAGTAGGATGAGGCCACAACAGGAGACAAAATTATACACAGGAAAATAAAGGCAATATTTTTGAAAATCATGAACAGCAAAGCCATGATTAGTAATATTAATAAAGAAGCATTTCATGTAATGTAGATTCAAGTTTGTTCAAATCATGACCCCCAGTAGTAGGGTGGGGTCACAACAGGGAATCAAAGTTATGCAAATGAATATATAAGAAATTATCTGTAAAAAATCATCTTTTGATGACTAGCAAAGCTTTGATTAGTTATACTTTTAGAGAAGCACCCTAATGTGATGTAGATTCACGTTTGTTCAAATCATGACCTCCTGGGGTTAGGAAAGGGCCAAGTAAGGATCAAAGTTTTATATTGGAATATATAGGAAAAAATTGTTTGTTCAAATCATCAGTTAGGGTTAGGGCGGGACCATTTAATATATATTTAGACTTTTAAGTACTGAACTGGTTATTACTTATCTCCAAAACCAAAATGCTCAGGTGAGCGAGGCCAATTGGGCCTCTCGTATAACTTACAAAATAATTTATTTTTGATATATAGACAAACTCCCTTATATTACTTTTTGAATTATAGGCAATCTCCCTTACATTACTTTTTGAATTATAGGTGATCTCCCTCACATTACTTTTTGATTTATTGGTGATCTCCCTTACATTACCTATTGATCATAGGTGATCTCCCTTACATTACTTTTTGATTTATAGGTGATCTCCCTTACATTACTTTTTGATTTATAGGTGATCTCCCTTACATTACTTTTTGATTTATAGGTGATCTCCCTTACATTACTTTTTGATTTATAAGTGATCTCCCTTACATTACCTTTTTAATTTATAGGTAATTTTCCTTATACTACTTTTTGATTATAGGTGATCTCCCTTACATTACTTTTTGATTTATAAGTGATCTCCCTTACATTACTTTTTGATTGATAGGTGATCTCCCTTACATTACCTTTTGATTATAGGTGATCTCCCTTACATTACTTTTTGATTATAGGTGATCTCCCTTACATAAACTACAACAACATGGAAATAATAGACCTGCTGAAAGAAGGGTTTCGCCTACGTAAGCCGATGTACGCTGATGCAAGGTACAAAAACGTGAACATTTTTTTCGTATTTCAGGCTTTAAAGGAATATCACTCACCTGAATACTTTGGTTAGAAAAAAAGCAAAAAATCAGTTCAGTATTAAAAAGTGGTCCCACCCCATCCCGGAAGGGCAGGGTAGGGGGTCTTGATTTGAGAAAAAAAAAACCTAACACTAACTGAAAATGCTACCATACTTATATGACTATTCATGTCTTAAAAATATTTTAAAATATTTTTCCTATATATGCCTAAGTATAAGTTTGATTTTTATTGTGGCCTCGCCCTACCCCTGGTGTTCATAATTCGGAAAGCTGAAATCTAAACTCCATATTAATATTACCAATCATGCCTTCTGCTATCCGGTTTGCTAAAGTTTTCTGGAGATTTTCAAAGATTTCTCCTATATTTGATTGTCCATTGTGGTCCTACCATATCCACGGGAGTCATGATATGAGCCAGTTTAAATCTATACAACCTGACGATGCTTCCACATAAATATGAAAAATTGTTACTGTATTGTTCTGTTCTTGAGAGGAAGAATTTTACAGATTCTTCTTATGAATTCCTATCTGATCTCAAATTATGGCTCCACTCTAGCACCGGGGGTCGTAATTTCGAACGGATCTTCAACATAAAGATACACCTAATCATGGATTTGTTGTTCTTGAGAAGAAATTTAAAGTTTTTTTAATTATATTGTTTTGTTTGGCTTATATGAAGAAGTTTGTTCATAAAAATCATGTTTTTTAAAAATATTTTCAAAAACGTAAAGAAAAAAAGGAGAAAAATTGTAATTACAATCTTTTTGGCATAAAAGCGCAGAGTAACAATTTACATAAATGTATGACCTTAATTTTTAGCATAAGTACATTGATCTGTTTCCACTTCATTTGTTATAAAGTTTTTACGTTCCAATCTTACAGAATACCTGGTAACTTACAATGAAAACTTTTCCCTGGAATATTTCACACTGAAAAATATATATTTTTAACCGAGAGAGGCAGCGCTGATCATTACATTTAGCACTTATCAGTTTCTTTTCCATATACTGTTGTAGTGTTAAGTATATGTCGTGAAAAATAGTTTTCAAAACTAAGAAAAATTTCCGAAAACAAGAATCGGAGATTTTTGTTTTTTAATTTTTTAACTATTTTTTGCAGGTTTTATGATATTATGAAATCATGTTGGAAAATGAAGCCAGCCAACAGACCAACATTTTCTTCCTTAGTGATAGAACTGACGAATATTACTAATTTACATGTAGAGACAAAGGAATAATTAAGTAAGCCTGAGATAAGAGATCAATTAAAACTTAAAATGTTTAATTGTTTGTGTGGTTCAAATGATAAAATGAAAAAAACACCTATTTTACCTGAGATGACCTAATTTTGAATAAAGGTTCCGATTTGCGTCCTAATCAGTGAAGATCCATCCATCATTTATGATGATCTGTAAAGCAGCGTACTGTTGGATTTTGTTGGGACATTCCAGAGGGAAAAGATTCATTAATCTTCGTTAGAGTTCATTGTAAATTAATCTATTTTTAGTCATTTAATGAATAATAATAAATTTATTCTAGTCTCTGACCTACTTGAGTACTAATCTTGTTACATTCGTTTTTTGAGAGAGAGAGGGAGAGAGAGAGAGAGAGAGAGAGAGAGAGAGTAATAAATGTTAAACCACTTCAGAATGTCTAAACGATTTTATTAAAGAAGAATACATTTTTAAAAATACAGCCTTAGTCTAAGGTATGTTATCTCCAAATTTTCTTGCATTTGTACACAGAATCCCCACTTCTTTTACCACACACAAAACTGAAGCGTGAGAGTAGTCATATAGGGAAAAGGAGTTCTAAACAAAAGACCCTGAAGTCCAATATATCCCTTAATTAATATACAGTGTTATACATGGGTATTTAATCACAAGCTAAATTTGGCTACAAATTCTATAGAACGGTTTCTATAGATATTGCTTGGATAAATTTCAACAATAAAAGGAAACAAAAACACAGGGCTGCCACAATTTACAATTTCACAAAAACTAAGCATTATAGGAAATTATTTTGATGGTGGATATTCATTGTTATCGTTATCAAACCATGTAATTTACTGGAATAAGATTATTGGTAAATGGAAGTACTGGTGGATGACCTACATTCATATCAAGAACTTTTGTTTTTTACTTGACTGACAAGCCAAGTAAATTTTGTCATTCGAGCTTAAAGTTGGCGCTTCAAAGACATAAATAACAATTTTTATAACTTTTTTTTCTATTTGAGCCAAGAAAATGATGTTATTATTAACACAAAACTTCTCTAAGATGAAATAGACCGTCCGAACTACATACATAAGTGCTTTGGGCTTTAGACTGAACTTGAAGTGAGAAGTAATTTTTAAAACCTTGAAGTTATGACTTTTCCGAGATGCCCATAAGCAAATCACAGGATACTCGATATATTGTATGTACATGGAGAGTTAGACCACTTAGGGACTGGACTGGTACAGAAAAGATTGTTTATTAGTTCGATGTTTGTAATGGTGATATTCTAAGTGATGCAAAAAATACTTAATACATGACCTTTATAAATCTACACAATTTCTTATCAGTAATGGGACATTAATCAGAAAACTTAAATGAATTATTGAACTTTTTTGTGGCTAAGAGTTTTCGTTTTCTCTACATGTACTGTACATATAAACATTGATTGAGGTATTTTATGATGTTTTGGAAAAAATAACTTTGAGCAAGTGTCCTTAAGTAAAAACTTTGGAAATAAGATTTTAAGAATCCAGAATCGTGTTTGATCAATAACTACAAATGATTGATCTTTCCAGTGATGTATAGTCTAGTCGTATTTTGATCTGACAAAATATTTTGATCTGACAAAATATTATTAGAATATTTCTATGCAAAAAAAAATGTTTGTTTCAAGATCGCATTCATTGGTAATAAGGAAAAAATATTTTCAATATAGAGAAAAGTGTTATTAGTTTGTTATCAGGTTTAACAATAGTCAGATAGTGTATACTTATAAATATTTGTTTAACATTAATAAACAGTATTTTGTAGAAGAGAAATTTATTGGGAGGATTGTGGTTTATTTTTCGTCTATTTACTTAAAGTACAATACTGATTGAAGTATATTTATGCTGTTTACCTCTCGCTCACTTTCAACTACTTTATTAACCCCTATTAAGTTAAACGACATTGGGATTGCCTAAAGACGTCTTATACTTAGATATCAATAATATTTATATTCATGAGGTCGGGATAGCAATTTTATAAATGATGTATAAGAAGAAAATTTTTAGCTATTAGGGATTTAAATGTATTTCGCAATCAAATTTGATAATCTTTTAAATCGAGTAAGGCGTGTCAAATTGATTTAATTTTCTCGTTATATTTAACCATTTGTATCAATATTCATGTTCTTTAATTTTTGTTTATAACACAGTTTGTATCCTTAAATCTTTTATTTTAAATCGATTGTAAATTCAAATGGAATTCACATACAACGCAAGCTGAAACATTTCGTATAAAAAAATAATAAATTACCAATGGACAAAAATGCACGTAGAATAAAAAATAGAAACCATTCAATATCTGTGTATAAATTTTCAAAATATAAATGGAAAATTATAAAATAAAAATAGGAGATATTTTGAAAATTTATACATAGATATATAGATATTGTACGTTTTCTAAGATGAAAATTAAAAAAAAATACAAAATAAAAATGGTCCCTATGAGTGAAACATTCTTGAGAGGGACGTTAAAAAAACAAACAAAAAACAAATACAAGTGCTGATGCAACAATACAAGTGGACAATTATAGAATACACGTGGCAAATAATGAATATAAACAGTTTGACCTGCAAAACAAAATATGCAGACTGCTTTGATCTTTGGATGATTTTTTTTAAACATTCTATTAAAATAGAAAAAAAAAATCCGCAAATCATATTTGGCAATATTACGAAAACATTTATCAGAACTGGAATTTTTTTTTCTTTTTTTGAAATATTACGAACCACGCGTTAAACCACGTATAGCATCGTCATGTTAAGCCTCGTCCTGATATACAATGTAGTATCAGGAAAGAAAACATAAAAAAATACACTGGACAGATATACAATGTAGTATCAGGAAAGAAAACATAAAAATACACTGGACAGATATACAATGTAGTATCAGGAAAGAAAAGATAAAAATACACTGGACAGATATACAATGTAGTATCAGGAAAGAAAACATACACTGGACAGATATACAATGTAGTATCAGGAAAGAAAACAGAAAAAAATACACTGGACAGATATACAATGTAGTATCAGGAAAGAAAACATAAAAAAATACACTGGACAGATATACAATGTAGTATCAGGAGAGAAAACATAAAAAAATACACTGGACAGATATACAATGTAGTATCAGGAAAGAAAACATAAAAATACACTGGACAGATATACAATGTAGTATCAGGAGAGAAAACATAAAAAAATACACTGGACAGATATACAATGTAGTATCAGGAAAGAAAACATAAAAATACACTGGACAGATATACAATGTAGTATCAGGAGAGAAAACATAAAAAAATACACTGGTCAGATATACAATGTAGTATCAGGAAAGAAAACATAAAAATACACTGGACAGATATACAATGCAGTATCAGGAAAGAAAACATAAAAAAAATACACTGGTCAGATATACAATGTAGTATCAGGAGAGAAAACATACACTGGACAGATATACAATGTAGTATCAGGAAATAAAAAATACAAAAATACACTGGACAGATATACAATGTAGTATCAGGAAAGAAAACAGAAAAAAATACACTGGACAGATATACAATGTAGTATCAGGAAAGAAAACATAAAAAAATACACTGGACAGATATACAATGTAGTATCAGGAGAGAAAACATAAAAATACACTGGACAGATATACAATGTAGTATCAGGAAAGAAAACATAAAAATACACTGGACAGATATACAATGTAGTATCAGGAAAGAAAACATAAAAAAATACACTGGACAGATATACAATGTAGTATCAGGAAAGAAAACATAAAAAAATACACTGGACAGATATACAATGTAGTATCAGGAGAGAAAACATAAAAATACACTGGACAGATATACAATGTAGTATCAGGAAAGAAAACATAAAAAAATACACTGGACAGATATACAATGTAGTATCAGGAAAGAAAACATAAAAAAATACACTGGACGGATATACAATGTAGTATCAGGAAAGAAAACATAAAAATACACGGGACAGATATACAATGTAGTATCAGGAAAGAAAACATAAAAATACACTGGACAGATATACAATGTAGTATCAGGAAAGAAAACATAAAAATACACTGGTCAGATATACAATGTAGTATCAGGACAGATATACAATGTAGTATCAGGAAAGAAAACATAAAAATACACTGGACAGATATACAATGTAGTATCAGGACAGATATACAATGTAGTATCAGGAAAGAAAACATAAAAATACACTGGTCAGATATACAATGTAGTATCAGGAAAGAAAACATAAAAATACACTGGTCAGATATACAATGTAGTATCAGGACAGATATACAATGTAGTATCAGGAAAGAAAACATAAAAATACACTGGACAGATATACAATGTAGTATCAGGAAAGAAAACATAAAAATACACTGGACGGATTAAATATTCAAAGAGGAAACAAAGTCTCGCATCGTTTTTAATACAAAAAAATTACACATTCATTATTTCTCTATGGTGACCTAGTTTAGTACTAATAATGCTTTTTCGTTAATCTTTTTTGTCGATACTGCGAGAAACTTCTCCAACAGTAAATAGATCATTATATAATTAGGTCACTGAATTAAGGGACTCTGTAAAGAATAATTCAAAACAGAACAACTGAATGAAGCAGTTTATAATATATCATAATTCAGTCCAAGAAATAGATTCATGATTCAGTCCAATAAATTCAGTTCAGTAGATAGTGAAGACATTTAATAAGGGCCCGGAATCGTCAGGTTGATGGATAAGAAAAAGAGTAATTATTTAATGATTGAGAATAGCATAGAAATGTATCAAAATATTCCGGAAAAGGAAGTCCGTCATAGGAAGCCAGCAGTTTGTGGGAAAAGATTTACGACGATCTGTGAATTTTACTCCTATAATTCAATAATAATAATATTAATAAATAAATAAATAAAACATTTGTAGATCTAGAGCACCCTATTTAATAAAAATTACTCTAAGGCGCTTAACAATAAGATTGTAGTAAAATAAATGTACATGATAGTAATTAAAGCTTTAAAAAGAAAAAGAAAATGATAGATGCATAAAAATGGAGAAACATGCAAGAAAAAGAAAAATTAAATTAAATAGGAAAATTATATATCTGCATTTGAGACATTTAAAAAAAAATAAAAATTATAAGGGTTTAAAACTCAGGAAAAGCAATCTTAAAAAGTGTGTTTTAAGCATTTAAAAAAAAAAACAAAAACATCCACACCTTGAGCCCATTTTATGCATGTTGAAAGTTCATTCCGGCCATAGACTGGCGGCAGACCAACTAAAAGTCCGTTCTCCAAAAGTCTTAGTTCGAACTTTTGGTTCTACAAGTCTTATTGATATTTCCGATCTTAGTGATCGAGCTGGCTTATAAACTTCAATAAGTTCTTGTAGATATGAAGGAGCACATACAAACAGGGTGCAGTAGGTAAGCACCAGTATCTTAAATTGTGGTCTATACTGGACCGAAGCCAGTGGAGCTCAGCAAGAATGGGGAAATGTGATTCCGCTTTGATGTAAGCAGTCCAAGGGTCCTGTTGATTCCTAACAGAAGAGAGTCGCCATAATCGAGCCTCGATGTAAGTAGTGCATTGACAAGAGTCTTACATGCATCTGTTGTT
This sequence comes from Saccostrea echinata, assembly GCF_033153115.1. Taxonomy (NCBI): domain Eukaryota; kingdom Metazoa; phylum Mollusca; class Bivalvia; order Ostreida; family Ostreidae; genus Saccostrea; species Saccostrea echinata. Next base: position 8,030,936 of record NW_026889795.1, on the reverse strand, counting down.
ATGAGATGGCGAATTCGTCCAATATTACTGAAATGAAAGTAACATGTCTTCACGATAGACGACACATGACTCTCAAATGTCAGATTAGAATCGAACTAAACACCAAGGTTCTTGACAAGCGATGCAACAGAAAAGTTGTATTCTCCAGCTTTAAGATGGTGTAGTGGAATGTTTGCTGCGTTGTGTTTGGAAGAGAAGATAATTAGCTCCGCTTTGTCCTGGTTAAGTTTCAACAGGTTCGTAGCCATCCATGAACTTATATCTGCTATACACGCTTCTAATCTTGAAAAATAGTTATTCCACCCTTCCAATGTTCTTAAAACGAGGTAAATGTACGAGTCGTCTGCATAACAGTGGTAGTTCATTCCATGTTGTCGACATATAGCCCCAATAGGTTTGGAAAACAAACAGTAGAGTTAAGGCCAAAGAACAGACTCTTGAGGGACACCAAATGGAAGAACTCGCTCGGTGGATTTGAGAGAGTTAATTGACACAGATTGGGGTCGATTTTCTAAGTAAGATTAAATCCACTGTAAGGCTCCACCTGTTATTCAATAAGCTACATTGAGCCTATCCAATAGGATACGATGGTCAATGACATCAAATGCAGCTGACAGGTTGAGGAGCACAAGGACAACAGATGAACCACTATCTAATGCACTTTAAACAAAGCAGTTTCTGTAGAATGATGTTTTCTGTACGCTGACTGCATTGTGTCACTAAGGCAGTTTAAGTTTAGATGGTTGTCTAGTCTCTAAGCAACTACCTTTTCAAGTATTTTAGAGATGAAATGCTGACAGGTCATGATTGATGATTGCTGACAGGTCTGTAGTTTGAAAGGATTTCCTTATCTAATCCTGGTTTCTTGAGCAAGGGCGTAATGCATGCCTTCCTGAAACTAGAGGGAACTGCATATTCTGAGAGTGATGCGTTTATCATTGATGTTATATTAGGAAGAAGTGGCTCCAAGCATTGTTTTGTCAGATAAGTTGGGAGCTGATCCAACTCACAAAAATTTGTTGTCGACTTTTTGATGATTGACTCAACTTCATCTACAGTCGTTAAATCAAAGGCAGTTAAGTGTTCTCCAGTGAATTTCACATCTACTCTAAGGGGGTCTGACTGATCTGCTTGGTTTTGTTGGAGTCCTTCTCGTATCTTAACCACCTTGCTCATGAAGAAGTCTGAAAAGGCCTCCACAAGATCAAAATCTACCAAAGTAATTCAAGAAAAATGCTTCTTGTAAATTTTACTCCTGTATTTCTAAAGACACCTGATTTAGATTTTACCCTGTATTTTTAACGACGCTTCTAGCTTATCCATTTACTCTTGTATGTCAGACGGCTCTTCTTGACAATTTTCTGACGATCCTTCATTGTCAATTTCACTCCTATAATTGACACGACTCTTTATTGTAAATTTTATCTTGTGTTTCATTAAACTTGTATTGTAAATTTCACAAGTAACTCGGGCGATCCTTCTTGTAGATTTTTCGCCTGTAATTATAACGATCATTTAGATTTTACTCTTTTTCTGACGACCCATTAATGTTAATTTTACTCCTGAATTTTTGACGAACCTTTATTGTAAATTTACCCCTAACAAAAATTTACTATAGTTAACTATAGTTTACTATTATAGTAAATACTTTGCTACTTAATTTTACTATGGAACTTTACCCTAGAGCTCTTTTTTGTGATTTCAAAGCTTAAAATCTTTTAAATTCGTTAACGGTGATGTAAAATTTGGAAATAATATGTGAATATACAAGCAACAGTTCCATTTAATATAAGAAATATACATGTATGAATTGGAGGATATAAAATATAACAATCTGAAATCCATAGTAAAAATACTTTGATTTACTATAGTAAAAACTTTGGTTGATTGATTGATTTATTGTATATTGTTTTACGTCCCATTCGAGAATTTTTCACTCATATGGAGACGTCACCATATACCGGTGAAGGGCTTCTAATTTTGACTTTTCCTCGGCACTCAGGGTTATTGAGTAGTGAGGTATCTTTATGTGCCAACGCCTGCTGTGACACGGGACCTCTTTTTTTTAAGGTCTCATCTGAAAGGACCCGAAACTTTCACTTCAAGGTGCCGAGCGCATGGCGAAGGAACAGTTACCACCCATTTTTTATCGACTTAGGTCTGTCGCGGCCGAGATTCGAACTCACAACCTCCCGATCACGGAGCGAGCGCTCTACCGACTGAGCTACCGTGAACGGTAAAAACTTTGGTACTATAGTAAAGTATTATTTTTTGGCTAGGAAACCCCTGTAAAACGTAAGTCTAACGGCATTTCTTTTAACCCCCCTCCCCATATTTCTAGGAAAACTCATTTGAAAAAAAAATACTCGTCATTCATTTTTTTTCATATTTTGTATATTTCTAATTTAGTATTTAGTATGTCCCAAATATCTTAATGCAGTTATATCACTAGGTTTCTTACCTTATTTTAGAGATCTTGATGGACAAATACTATGACCAACAGTGTCTAATGAAATATGTTGAGATAATAAACAGTATTCGAGTATTCGGACCTCTAAAACATCAGAGGTGGGATCAGGTGCCATGGAAGAGTGAGCATCCCCTGCCGACCGGTCAAACCCGCCGTGTGCTCCTTGTCATGATCAGGAAATAACGGAAAAATCCGTAGACAAATTAGTGTGTAAATAATGGCCTAACAATTAGTATGATAAAAGTCAGTCAGCATTTGACTTGATAAAAGATTGTATTTGCTGACAAGGTCATTGTACCGACCATAGAACTTACGAATTAATGACTTTAAACGAGACAGCTGATATTTTTGTTTCATCTACTTGTTTGTCAATAACTTACCTCGTTTTAGAAATTGTTCATACGTAGAGCATGTTATGGAGTGTCGAATCAACTGAGATATATAAACCCCGTATGCAGGTGCATAAGTAATTAAGGGAAGTTGATGATTGAAAAGTTAGTCATCATGTTTATCATAAAGTTTGGTTGTTAGATTACCATTAACGTCTTTTTCTAATAAAATATCCAAATATGAAACATGAGTCAGACTTTGTGGAATCTTTTATCTCAAGCTCACCGGGATATATCGTGTCGACATAAGAATGGAAATAACCATTGTTAATTGACAATACGTCGTCGATATATCTAATTGTCGAGCTGAAGGCCAGGGCAAGTGTTTTCTTCTTTTCACGTAAAAGATTTTGAACAAATTCTGCTTCATATGAATACAAAAATAGGTCTGCTAATAACGGGGCGCAATTGGTACCCATGGGAATTCCAATAGATTGTTGGAAGACCTGGTCTCCATAAACCACGTAGATATTGTCAATCAGAAACTCGAGCATCTTTTTAATATCAACTTCAGAGTACTTGTGTGTACAATCAGATTGTTTTTTTAACAAAGTAATTTTGCAAATGACCAATGACAAGGAAAGTAAATTTACGAGTTCCATTTTTATTGAAAAAGCAGCTGTCAACGATGTCAGAAAGTCTGGCCTATAATTTATCTTGGGAAACAGTTGAAAAGTTGTAACTTGAAAAGTCACAAGTTTTTATGCATATGCCAGATTTATATAAGTCAAAATCATTGAAGAATCTTCATCGTGCGAAAGCGGACATAATATGTTTGCATCCGATAGGCCTGTGTTTTTTTTTAAATTATAGGTCGGACTTATATACATGTGCATAGACCTACCAATATATACATGTATCAAGATACATAATCTTCCTGTCAGAAACTGTGTGTGATAGTCTTTGTTCTAGTGATCCAAATCCTAGTGTCTACATTTTACATGTAATTGAATTGGTAACAGTTTTCTTTAGGAGCTATTCTTTACAAAAGCAGGCTCCATGACAAGAATTTTCTGGAGTCAGTGGGGCATGGCGTCTCTTTATGAAACAAACACATGATGGATTATGGGGGATTGTGTCTACATTTATAAGATTAGAGTACTCAATTAAGACTTTACATTTCCGTTTTCTATTTTATTATCTGTGCACGTCTTCAAGAGATTTCTATTTCTTTTAGGTAAGTTTATTTGTTTAACAAAATTATATAAGATTGTTGAATAATTTTGAAGAAAAAAATAAGTATAAAAATTATATGGTAGATAATATAATTTCAGAGACAAAAAGAAAAAAAAAACACCTCTGCTTTAAATTTGATATGTACATATATTAAAAATGATGCCGTTTTAAAACAGTTCACTTGATTGTAATCCGTTACCGTTTGTATGTTTGCCTTACGTCCCTTTGAGAATTTTTCACCATTGGAGGCTGAAAATTGGACCTCTGCTTGGCTTTTATGGTCACTGGTTAGAAAAGGATTTTTTCTGACAGCATTTCCTGTAACATGAGACATCTGTTAATGCGATGTCAAGCGAAAAGTGGGTTTCTACATCCAACAAAGGGATTTGAACTCGCAATGTTAGGATTGACTCCATAAACCTCAACTTTATAACCACTGTACCACAATGGCAAACATTTTAACGTTATGTTATGAAGTAGCTTTGAATAAATCAGATTGTTCCAATATTTGGAGTCTTTTCCGATTTTAAAGAAAAACTGTTTCTTTTATGTATAATGTTGATTCCTAAAATTACCAGATTTTGATCGAAACAATCACAAATATTTGATATTTATGTCTTCTTTGATCATATGGGGAAAAAGACTTGTCAAAATAACACTTCCTAATTCAAATATGTTCTTGCTCAATATTTCACCAATTGGTTTATTGACAAAATCGACATATATTCAACTGTGATCATTCTAACTCTGGCTGCTTTTCTTCCCCAGTCTATGATCCTAGATCAAATGGCTCAAATTGATTGGCCACTATCCAGTTTAACATAATTATTTACAGAGTGCTATGGGTTACGAGAGAGAGAGAGAGGGGGGGGGGATTTTCCTCTCATTAACATTAAGCGTTTAATGTTCATTAACATTAAACATTTTTCTAATGAACAACCCGAAGGAAAACAATCAAATCTTAATTAAATGATGTGTTTCTAAAATGCTTCAAAACCATAATCGAATAAAACCAAAAAAAAAAAAAAAAAAAAAAAAAAAATCTAGAAAATCCCCGCAAATAAAATTCATAAAAATAAATCGACCATAAATGATGCATTGTATGTAAACACTGACTCCGTTATTTCAGTTGAAATGTGTGCGATTTACCTCACAACAAAGATAAATAAGAATAATTAAGCCTAAAATGTGATAATGATGAATTGGTATATCTGTAATATATATCATACATTCAATGACACTAGACTTTATTTCGGCCCTAAAGATTTTTCTAAACTTTGTACCTCGGTACTTTAATTTCATAGAGAACAACACAACACCACCTTCCTTTGAAAGACTTGATATGTCAGACCAGATCTTTAGGAAGCAGTTTTAATGGGAAAGGGGACCTGTCAGAAAGGCAGTATTAAAGGGGGCAACGGTAAATAAGTTGAGTTTACTAATTCATACTTAAAGGACTGTTAAGTGAATTGTTGATACGCTACAGAGATAGATGTGTAATTTGTGGACACACAACAGAAAACATTAGTCTTAATTGTGGAGATACCGTTAGGTGAATGAGGACACAATAAAGAGAATGTTTGTTGGTTGGATGGTGGAAAAACTACAGAGACCATTGGGTAAATATTGCATACACTAGAGACCATTGAGAAAATATTGCATACAATAAAGACCATTGCGTGAATTGTCGATACACTATACAAATTGTGGTGTGGATACCGTTTGACGAATGATGATGAACAAACTGCACAGTGATCAATCTAAAAAAATATACAAACAATACAAATACCTGAACAGGGCACAGGACGCCTCCAGAGGTGGGATCAGGTGCCTTGGAGGAGTAAGCATCCCCTGTTGATCGGTCAAATTCGCCGTGAGACCTATGTATTATCAGGTAGATGGAACATTCCGTAGTCAAATTAAGTATAAAAACAAAAGCATTACAATTGGTATGAAACACGTTGGCCACAATAGGACCCAATGATATGTTATTTGCCAACAAGGCCATTATAGAATTTACGAAACGCAGACTTTATACGAGATTGTTGAAATCCCTTTAACATCAACTTATCTGTTAGTAGCCTGCCTCTGTTAAAAAAATGATCGTACCTAGAGAATGCTTTCGAGTATCGACTAAGTTCAAATTGACAATTTCTTCTCTGTGAAAGAATTTTATCTTTCTCATATATATCTTTTCTTAATTAATTTCAATGTCTCCATTTCAAAGACTTCAAATCTGTTAATATCTTAAATATTATTTTCAAGTCGCCCCTTTTTATTAAATTTACAGTCATAGCAACCTTTATTTTATTGTGATTGTTTATCATAAAATCATAACTGACTAATCTGATTTTATACAGTCATTTAACAATAACAAAAATAAAAAAACCCATATACTTAGCAACCGATTTTTAGTATTATATATTTTTGTTTCATAATTTAAATTATCTCACTAAAACTGTCAGTTAATACGTGTTAAAAGTACTAAAAAGTTCGGAAAGTACATGTCATGTATTTTCACCTGAAACAATGTAAAATTCACATATTCCATAAGCTGAGCAGAAATTTCATACATTTCATAAAATTGAGAAAATACTTGAAATGCTGATTACACACATTAACTGTAACAGCTACAGAGACCATTGGGAGAATGTTGGATATTCTACAGAGATAGACTACACAGATTGTTGTATGAATATTGGACACATGAGAGACACCATCATTAATGTTAGATGATGAAACATTACAGGGACCGTAGGATGATGGATGCACACTTAAGATATAGCTCGGTAAATGGAAGATAACTATAGAGATTGTGGAGTGAATATTGGATATACTATAGAGATCATTATGTTGAATTGCTGCGCAATTGTATTACAGTTGGATGATTGCTGGATACACTAGAGATATAATTTAGTGAATTGTAGATACACTGCAGAGACCGTTGGATGAATGTTTGATACACTGGAGAAAAAGCTAGGAGGGTTGTACACAAACTATATTGATAAATATTGGATACACTAAAGATACTGTAAACCAACTTTTATTCGCGTGTGAGAATTTTTACGTGAGTTTCGCGACCTTTTATTCACAAATATTTCTCGCTGCGAACTATTCATTATACTCCCGCTTGAATTCTGGGAGTGTATAGTAACGGGGATGTCCGTCCGTCCGTCCGTCTGCTCTTTTTATTTTCTTTTTGGTTTTGTTGTAAAAATTGATTAAAATATTAATAAACTTATAAATACATGGTGTTTATGCATTGTATATTTTCTTTTATTTTCGTTCTTTGCCTCAATTTATTTCCTCTTCATTTTAAAGATAAACTTTCTCTCTCTCTCTCTCTCTCTCTCTCTCTCTTAAATTTAAAAATATATTATTAATGAGGGAACCCGTTTCATTGTTTGATATATCTGAATTCTACATTGTAGGTGAAGGTTAACAAGGCCCATAAGATGAAACTTCTATTCCTCATAACTTGTGTACTATGCGCATTTTCGGTGAACTGTGATACCCCTAGCCTGCCAATCGAAAGGCCAGCAGACATTCGTACAGAAATCCCACCATCTGATATAGTTTCTCCAGAGGGCCAAACTATCATCATCGTAGACGAAGACCCGATTATTAATTCACCAACGCCGCCACTGCCGCCACCAATAGCTGACCCAGATATACCTAATGGACTCGACATTGCAGAAAAACTAGCCGAAAGTAATATCGACCTTAGCTCCTTTGCTAAATTGGAGCCAGAAAAACTTAACTCTATTCTAGACAACATCCTTAAAACAGTTAATGAAGAGATAAATAATCCGCCTCCGTCCCCACCTGTTGATCCACCAACTCCTATCGATCAGATTGTCCAAGATGCAAGGATAAATCAAATACAAGACAACGAATTTGGATTGGCAGATAATGGACCACTAGATCAGTCGCAGATTGATAGATTATTAGGAAGCTTGCAGGGAGAAGGTGGTTTGAAACAGCCTAACATAATTGAAACACCTTTACCTACGCCTGATGTCCGAGTTCCAATATTGAACAGACCCACACCAACACCCGATGTCCCAGTTCCAACTGTGAACGACATTGGTCCTACACCAGGGGCTCCCCTCTCCGAATTTCCCTCAATCGATACAACCGAACTTGATAAGGAACTTAAAAACATACAGGAGGAAATTCTCAGAACATCAGTAGAAACTCAATTACCAGACCTAAGAGAACCAACGTTACCTCCTAACGATAATTTGGGAAGTGCTCCACTCGTGATTCAGGATCTGGAAAGGAACGAGCAGATAGACACAATCCCCTCTGAATTAGGTCTTGGAGAAGAGTTCACATCAACTGTGAGAGGAAATTTTCTTGAGGATGGATTTGACAGTGATCAAGCTAAGCGGCTAGCAACTTTATTAGAGCAGAGGCGTGAAATACAACGGCGTCTGAGAGAACAAGAGCAGATTATTATAAATTCACCCGCTCCAAATCCACTTCTGACCAGGAGAGCACCCTTCAGAAACATCAACCGCGCTGCAACAGGACGGCTAAATTTTTTCGATGAATTTGGAAATTCTATTGATGATATCTCTTCAGTCAGTTCCCCACTCGTTGGCAATAGCATAAGTGTTGGGCGAGATATAATAACTGATTCTGAGAGTTTGCAAAATAATCGGGTCTTTGATGCCCTTGCTCAAGCCGGACAAGTGAATGCGCCTGAAAATATCCGTCAGATATTCTCAGATGACGACGGAATCAATAGTCCTCCACCATCAATTTCAAGTCCTGGGATAGTAACTCGAAATCAAGCAGATAGTGCTTCTGCAAGAATAACGGAGGCAATGAGAAATGATCCTTATATAATGCCTGGACGTGCTCTATTGACTGATACTTCTGGGCAAACCCGGGGCAATGGTATTTCGTTTTCCCCACAGCAACAAGAATTGAATGCTTTACTAACCCAGAGAGAATTACTAGAGGATCAACTGTCTAGAATAAGTAGCGTTGACATTCAGACTACAGGAGGTGCTGGAGATATCCTTCCAATTCCCCGAAACACAAGACTTTCGGTTTCTGATGATGATAACAATGGACTACCAGAAAGAGTGTTAAACTTAGGATTAAACGAACGCGGAGACCTGTTAAGAGCTCCTCAAGGAACAAATACTGTAGGAAGAAGATTCAGAGCAGGATTATCAAACGTTGATGATTTCGTTCCTTTTGTAGGATTAGGTCGTCTTAGACAACAAAACTTAAGAAGAGCACTTACACCTTCACAAATAACAGACGCACCTTTCCCAAGAGGAGTGAGAACTGGTACTTTTTCCGAAAATGATGATATAGAGCCTCGTATCCTTGGATTCCAAAACCGCCGTGGATTGTCTAGTTCTACCAGAATTGGACCAGTTGTTGGCGACACACAAAGGTCCACTCCTTTATCTACTGCCTTCAGAAGTGGCTTTGTCGATACATTACCATCTAGTGTACGTGCTTCCTCAGGTTTTATTCAGTCTGACTTTTCAGGATCCTCGTCTTTACCTGATGATATAAGGGAATCGTTTATTGGTACTACACGGGCTAGACAAAACTTATTGCAGTCTGGAAGAACTTTAAGTGGTACCAGACAAACAGTACCAACTTCCACGAGTTCCTCTTCATTTTTTGGAACTTTATCTCCTAGACTTGACAGAACACCACTGAGTTTATCATCAGTGGATTTAGATGACGATGTATCTTCTCGACGTGGTGGTGACACACAATCCTTGGGAACAAGAAACAGTGGACGGGAAACTGGAGGCTTTTTAACACAAACTTTTGACGATTTCCCAGAATTCAACAGGCAAGTTGCACAGCTTATGAGCGGAGCATCTGGATTCGGTTCTGTTTCCTTTAGAAACCTTGCAGGTGATGATTTCAGAGAAAGATCAAATTTTCGCACTTTCCCTGTGGGTAATATAGGGAATCGTAGAACATTACGATTTTTCAGGCCACAGAGAAGAACATTTTCGACTCGAATATTTTAATCGTACATTTGATAACGTTGTGTAGAACTATTATGAGAATAATCTGCACATAGCATTCGTTTTTTTTTCCCTTTTTTTGTGACAAAATGTCATCAATTTCTGTATTTTGCTTTCATAAAAAAGTACTCATATGTTTGCATAGATTCAAAACTGATATATTGAGATTGATTTTCATGAGTGCATATTGTCTTCTCTCTCATGTACAACTTAAAGGTTCAATATTATACCTGAAAGATACATTTTCTTCTGAAGTGATCATGACGATCAAATTATAGCTTACAAATGGAGCAAAGTCGCGATCATCAACTTTTCTGACAATTTACTGCCACTTCGGACATTACTTATTATCATAACGTGGTATCTCTATAGTCACTATTTTATCTAATTTAATGCCAGTCATAAAATCCTGTTTCCTGTTTCTGTGCGAAGACTGCAGTGTTTGTGACGTCACTAAGGACACATCAAAATCTGTTGGAAATAATGGCCGCGACGGCTTGGTTGAACAGGAAAAAAAATGTTCGTAAGCCTCTTATAGGAAAGTTATTTTAACACACTGATGGAGAATGTCTATCACATAACAAAAGATATTACAGGAATGTTACAACTGTAAACTGTACATCATTGACCTTACATAAGAACGTTAATGATTTTTTTTTATTAAAGCCTTCGAAGTCTGTTTTATTTAGTACTGGACTCTGTAACAATATTAATGTAACTTTTGTCTTAAATGTTTAATTTACCTTATATAAACCAGAAAAAAATATCAATAATATCCTCGGCTTCTCCCCAGTCATCGACATACGTATGGTTAATATGAAACAGATTAATCAAATACAAAGTCCATATTGTATATTGTTTTCATCTTGTTTAAAATTGTGTGCTTGTTTTTTCTTTTAGATATTGACTAGATTGACTTTATTTTTATGCAAAAGGTGACCAAAATAAACGAAATAAAAGTGTTGTTTCATGTTTTAAAATATTTTTGGTGTGAATAGACCATCAGTTTGTATCTCTGACAAACCAAACATTTGCAAACACAGCATTTCTACCTAACTTATCCACAATTATTTCCTTAGAATTTATCACATTGCACATATTTGATGTGCACCAGATGTTATTACAAGCCTGGATTCCTATATATTATGTTAATTAGTGTTGAAATCCTGTACTTATAAATCTGCTTTAGTTAAAAAAAATAAATTTTATTCAAATTGCATGGTGTTCTACTGAAAAATAAATATGAAAGAAATTCTTTTGATTACCATTTGTATATTAAAAATGCAAGAAAGAATGATTTCTACATGTTCTGTTCACCGATTTGAAAAAAAAAAACAAAAACAAGGTAACTCAGGACGTTCATTAATACTTTGGGTAAAAGATATCTTTTTTGGAAAAAAGAAGTGACTGTATAAATGTTTAATCAACTTTTCTAAAGGATTAAGATATTGAATACAATCAAATACTATCTTACTAATTTGATAGCCAATTAATTTTATAAAGCAGCGCAATTATTTCTTAATATGTGGTTCATTTCAGGTTTGGACAGGATTGTTACCACGATTGTGATACAAAATGTTAATTTTCTTTAAATAAAGAATCTCATTTCTTATTTTTTTTCAATTGTCTTTTTGAAAATATATAAATGTAAATATTTCCAGTCACAGTCAAAATAATTTGAAAAAAAGATGAACAAGGGGAGAACTGTCAAACCGTTTTTTTTTTGTGTGTGTGTGAGCAGTACTGATAATTCTCACATAAATTATTAAAACATTTCTATTCTGAAAACGGTATGAGGTGACAACCCAACAACATCAATGTGCACTATGAACAAGTGCAACAACTGGCATTTCCCCCATAGATGATCAAATATCAAAATACAACATCCATGCAAATCTGTTATACATGTGCAATTGATCTTCCAAAGAAAAACTTCTTCTCTTGAAAACTGCAGGAGTAGTTATCCAGACAAATTTGATATACCTTATAAGCAAATAAAATGTTTCATAAAAAATGTTCAACAACTTGTATTTCTCTCCTAAAGTATCAAAAATCAAAACCCAAATACTATGCATATCTCTGATATATGTATACACTGTAAAAAATGTGCTTAGATGATAGACACATTTCTAAACACATTCTTGTCACACTTTTTTTAATGCGTTTAAATTTTAAACATGTTTTATTTCAATACGCGTAATGGAAAGTGTTTTAAACCTAAATAGTTACATGTTTAGAGTTTAAACACAATTCTAAACACTTAGATTTGTGTTTAGAAGCTAAACACTTCAACGTTTTCAACAAGGATCTGCAAGAAAACTAAAAGTATAAAAGGTATGTCCGTTTTAAGTTTTATTTACTTCTAAAAATCATACTAAAAGTAGCGCTCATACTTGCAAAAAAATACAATGTTTAAGGTTTTACTTTTGGACATTTATAACATTTAATCTTAGAATATTTTAAAAATACACTAGGTAGCCGATTTTGATAATTTTTAATTTTCAAAACAATTATCAGGGATTTTTACAGATACAATATCAATTTGTTTTTGACTCAAGATTCACATTATATAGTACAACCGTTTCTTTCAATATTTTTAAGAATTCTTTGGATGATCCTAACATTCAATCGACTATTTTAATAATTTATAATATTAAGTAGTACCGCCTAAACTGTTTTTGTTTTTGTCTGATACAATAACCTTGTTATCAAATACAATTTATCGTTGTCGAATGTTGACTGACGTTTTTCATACAAATTGTTTGGCCATAAAAATACTCTTTAGGTCAATACATAATTTCCATAGCAAATCTCCATCATTTTTAAAAACAATAAATACTCCTTTAAACAATGTTAATATCAGAGATCACTCTCATTCGAACCTAAAGGGTTGAACGTCATATTAATTATTTTTAGAAAAACTTCACTCAGAGCAAACAAAATGTAGAATGCTAGAGCAGTAAAAAGATTTGACCCAAAAAACAGAATATATATTTATTATACATGTATTTATTATGTTTATCCCAATAGAAGGGGGGCCGTATGTTTATTGACATGGTATACAGCCTGTCAAGAGTCTGTCTAGCTGTCATGAAATAATGTGTGGGGATGGAGAGGGGGGGGGGGGGGTGTCATATAATCTCTTTCAGGAGCCAAATAACCTATACTGTAGCATGACCAAGATCATGTCAGATAGGTCAATATCACAGCAATAAATAGTGAAATCGTAACTAGAGCATTACATTGTACTCTAGAATGGATTAATTTATTAACTTTTTCTTTTAACAAGCATAGATGTAGATTTTGCAAAAAATCTTTAATACCGTCTTTAGGGATAATCGTAAATTATAGTAAACTGACATACACATAAACAGGATGAATTCTTCGACAGCTTTTCACAGACAGTTCAGACAGTGCAAAACAAAGAAAAGATAAGAATGAAACACAAATTGTAACGTTTGCATGCACAATTAACAGAACAGTTCTGTTATAGAAACAATTTTAAGGACCCTCTATACGCTAAAAGAAAAAATAATTTTAGACATTGAAAAAATCATATTGTATAAAAGTGTAAATGTTGAGCTTACCTATTTAATTTTCGACATAGGTAACGTGGCATTTACCCACAGGAAAAAGGTTCATTAGCAAACAGAGTATTGCTGAACAGAAATCAAAACTTCTAACTCAACTGGGGAAAATACATGCAAATTAAGTGTTCAGCTGATTTATCTTGGCCTATTACAATGTTTAAAATGTTTAAAATGAATACAAATAGGGTAATACATTGTGGATTTCAAAGATCAAAGGGCAGATTACTCTAACTGCATAAAAATACTCCAGAATCAAAACTCTTTTGTGTGCATTGTATAGAGGGTTCTTAAATAGTTGCTTTCGAAAAAATTAAGGTATCAGTTTCGTTGCGATTTTCTTTTGTTCATTTTGTAAATGTTTTTAGCTATAGAAAGTCATTAGAAAGTTATACCACAAGCATATTTTCTCCCTTGTGTAGGAAAGTATTTCAACCAATAAAATAAATGAAAATTTCACACGATGCATTTTCTACCAATTACAGCAGAGAGGAAGTGTCTACTCCAAAAACTGTAAAAAAAAAATTCAACTCTGTATATCGTCTTCCAAGGTCTTAGTTTGTTGCAAATGTTGTCTGATAATTTAAAGTGTTTCATGACCTTGGATCAATTTTATATTCTTAGTAACTTGAGTTTCTCAGTGGACCTACTGCTACGTCCCTCTCCCTTATTTTCATGCATTGCCCGTGATATATCGTTGGTAAATAATTGAACGTTTTCTTTGAATTCTCTGATCCTTATTATCACGTAACAGTGATAAATAAGAGGAATAACATGTTTTAATTTAAGGACCCCAGTTACACTTGGGGCTTGAGGTACGTGGGTCAAATACTGTTTAAATACATGCAATTTTCATAAATCCTTTTTCCATACTTCTTGGTCATTCAGCAGGCATGTATGTTAATAATCAGAAACTAGCATTCCCTAAAAATATTTAAAAATCAGGGACCATTGTTCATTGACCAGACCCGAGTTAATTTGGTAATACATGTATAATGAAAGGCTAAGTAATATTGAAATAAATAATAATAATAATATATGTAAAAAATAAAATAAGTCAGGGATAAATTGTTCATATGTTTAATCTTATAATACGGCGTACCTTTGAAAATCTTATAAATCAGGAACATCATGAAAGAATGATTGGACATAAGAGTCCTGAAAAAAGCCGTAAAATGAGGTTTTATAAAATGCTTAGTATAAGCTACATGTACTATTTAGGATTAGGTGACTTTTGAATGAGAGAAGATAAGGTGTTCATACTTGATATGTGTATTACCTGAAACAATTCTATGTTTGACCTACTCATCTTAAATTTTAACTTTGGTCTTAACTTTTGCCCCAGAAGAAACAAGGCTTTGATTTCTTTTTTTTTCACATGTTCATTAATTGTGACAAGAAATTTCGGTTTGTGGTATGATATTTGATCAAATGACCTTGATCTTGAAGTTTGATGCAGTCTTAAGAAACTTTAATCTTGGCCATAACTTTTATTAAATCAAAAATTTAAATCTTTTCTGTATGATGGTAAGACAAGACAGGACACAGGCAGAGAGTTACAAAATGCCATAAATAATTGCATCCCAACCCTTAAGACACCGAAAGTCGGGGAAAACAATTCTTTGAATTTGCTTGTTCTACTCATTTATCTATTCGCCATTTGACTTTTTTGCAATAAAGTCTACCCAGAAACCCAAAAGAGAGACACAAGATCAGTGGTGCCTTTCGCACTGTCAAACCATTTTGGTAAATGCATTATTTCCTCTTTAGAATATTAATTTCTTTCTCCAATAAGAAAACTAGCTATAGAGGTACTATAAGCACTGATCTCATAAAAAATGATACCCATGCTTCCATATGAGTATATGGGCAAAGTGAATTTCTTTTCAGCATGTAAATGAGATCCTGTGAAAGTTCCACTGAACTTCATTAAATACGTCAGTGTTTATATATATATTTATAATGTTTTCCTAATCTTATGATGAATGCATATCTCAAAAATGTTTAAGGTAATTAAATCCATTTTCTAATCAATGTAAAAGTTGTCTAGATGTCATACTATATTCCATTGTCATTGTGTTTTCTTTCCTTATATATTTTTTTAATTGATTTTTTGTTTTGTTTTCTTTTTTGTGCTTTTATTTTAAATCTAATTTTTTTTCCCATATTTCTTTAACTCTTAGCATGACAAACTTAAAATGTTTCAAAATCTATAATTTTTTTTATTCGTTCCTTTTATTACATATTAAAATCTTAAATGATTAAAAATGAAGAAGTTATGTTATTTAGATTTGTATATGAGATTATCTCCTTCCGGGTTCAATAGAGGCAAGAGTGGAAAGTCTCAAAGAAGAATTTAAATGAACTAAAAATACCTAGGGTTAATTACATGCTTTATAAATAACGAATCTAAAATGCATTAAACGCCATCTTGTTCTGATTACAGTTTGTGTCTTAACAAGTAGACAATCATTAGATTACAGTAGAAATAATTAATTAGTTTACAGATCCTTTCGTACAAAAACACTAAATGTCAATCCGTCTCAAACAGTATGGTCGCGCACCTGTTGACGAGTCAGCCATCACGAACTAATTGTGACAGATCTCTTGACCGATTACTACGCACCGATGTATTCATACTCTGGTGCGGTCAAATTGAACAGAATTTGTGCAAATAGTTCATAAACTTACAATCGTGCAGTTCAGGAATGTTCTGGAATCATATCCTTCTGTACGTTGTGTATAATATTTTCTTTTTTACAAAATCAATAACAAAAATGATAACGAATAAACTTCATGCTATTTAATGAATGTCCTTTTTATGTGTTGGAAGATTTCTCGTTAGTGATGGACAACATTTTGATCTAAGGAATCAGGGAAAGGTCATAAAATATAAACAGCGAAACGATTCTTACACACATGTAGATTAAATAAGCTTCTAATCTGAATCATCTGTCAAATTGAGGATGATAATACCATCAAAAAGAAACTTTTTAAAAATGTAAGCCATGCTCTCTTTGATGAAGTAAAAAGGAAAAAAAAACTTTATGCAATGGTTGTCTATGAGAAGGACATAACCTTTATTGATTTCAAGTGAATTTTTAAGATAACAAGATTTTATAAAGAGTATAATACAGACAATTCCATCAATATCTTAAGAACCTAAAAGTTGAAGTTTGAAGCCAAAGAGAAAAGTCATTGAAAGCAAATATTCCCTACTGATTTTAAGTTCAAAAATTAAAACAACATAATTTATGTCGCTTACCAAAGTCCATCAACATGCGTCTGGTTGTCATCAAATTTTGTATTCAGATTGAGTTTGAGGAGATGAATGATTAATAAGATAAATGATGCCTATTCATTTCCAGATGAAAGAATCACAAGGTTTTTTTTTTGTCATATCTATGTCAAATGTCTTTTGTTTGATAGTAATCCAAATTCAAATTAACACACAAATTGACCTAGTTGAAAGGTGACCTCTTTCAATTTTTAGATCAAAAGGTCAGAGGTCATCTGGGTTACCATGGTAAAAACAAACTCTATTCATGATGAAGTCTTCTGTCTATTTTTATCCAAATATATTGTCCGACAAATTTATTGAAGTCTTTACTCGAATCTTAATACTTCGTTTAAGATGCAAAATGGTCGGCTACTTCTATGTTATCAGTCATGTGAACCTGGTTCATTTCACTTTCATCGTTATCTAGCAATGCATATTTAACTGTTTTAAAATGATTCAAAATTGCTCAATATCCCTTCATTATACATTGAATACCTTAACTAAAAATAAGGTCATTAAAAGCCAGAAAAACAAAATTCTTGTATGATTATCTTTTAACTTCCGCTTTTCAAGACGAAGGTAAATAAAATTTTTGGCATAATCTGCACATGTATCACATATTGTCCCCTCAATGTCCTAGGAACATCTTTTGATAATCAAAGTAAAGCTGGTTGTTAGAATTGCTTATAACAAGTAATATAAATATTTTAAGAATAGGTTAGGAGGATATATATTATTTTTTTTTGTTTGATAAGTCATGACTTCATTTCAATGGACCGCATCACACACCTTCCCCGTCTTCCGCGAGAAAATCCCAAAATGATTTCTCTTTAAGTTTGTAAGACTGAAAGTCAGGGATTCGTGACAATGAAAAGACTCTGCTATAAACCACAAAAAAGTTTAGTTGTATCAATTGTCTTTATTATTTATTCAAATAGGTTGTATTTCTAAATTTAACTTGAAATTTAATTGTTCGCGAATTCCCAAGTGCATAAGGCCACAAAGAGGCCTCATTTGTTGGATTCTA
This sequence comes from Saccostrea echinata, assembly GCF_033153115.1. Lineage (NCBI taxonomy): Eukaryota > Metazoa > Mollusca > Bivalvia > Ostreida > Ostreidae > Saccostrea > Saccostrea echinata. The sequence continues at coordinate 8,012,996 of NW_026889795.1, read as the reverse complement.
ATCTGTATAAGCAATGAATAAAATGATAAATAAAAAAAAATTATAAAGAAAATGAAAATTAAGGAATAAAAACGATATCTTTTTTTAAATCAATGAAAGAAGTTATTTTGCAGTCTTTGTACAAACTAGTAATTGTGGTCTAGAAATGTTTTCTGTCAACATTTATAAAGGAAAGAATGTGTAATTAAGAGGAATTTAATTGAACGGAACTAACGAATGAAGAACTATTTGGTATGTAGGGGGGAACACTATTGATTGATATCAAGTGATTGAAAAGTGAACAAAACCCAATAAATAGACATAGAGCATTGTTTGTCCACTAATTGTACGGGGCAATTCATTTCGGGGACTTATCACACAATCCAGGTTTGATGCGAGTGTCTTTTCTTAGTTTATTTCATTTTTATATTGTTAATTTCATATGTTTAATACCTTAGATATTTCCTTTTTTCCTCAAACTCAGATAGAGCAAAAGAACCAAGAAACAAGTCCTTGAGTTTATAAATTCAGATTCCTAGTCTTTTTATGAGTTTTCAATAGAGAGTATTTCAATATATAAAATCATCTGGATATTGGCAGTACTAGTATATTCCTCACAGTCATTTTAGTAGAATGAACTGATATTCTTTTTTATTTCTTGTTCAAAGAATAATTGGCTTATTATTATTGTTTATGCGATAAATACACCTTTTTAGAGCAAAACAAAGTAAACAAATAAAAAAAACAATAATGGCAATATGAATATATAGATTTTAAAAAGATACAAATAGAAAAATAATAATTGTCTCAGAATATATCAACATAGTCGTTTTTTCCTTAGGGAAATAGAAATAAGACAATAATACAATCAATAATTAGTAGTTATCTCCAGCTTTTAAATTAATACATTTACGGAAAGAGAATATATTTTCTACGTCATAATTAATTAATATTTCGGAATCCTGTTTTACGCTTAAGAAACAAATCTGATCGCATGGAAAAATTATCGTGACTTTGATTTTGTTCTAAACCTAAATATGCATCCTCTGTTAAGGACTTAAGTAGAGGATTCTTTAGATTAACCATTTTACTTCAGGCCCTTAGGAACAGGGAAGGGGGGATGGGGAGGGGTTCAATAATGTTGCCAGTATATGCTGTACGATAGGAGTTGTAGTGAACTTGTAGTTGTGTCCCTGAATAATAACACGTGGTGACCTTATTATTTTATTTTTGCTTGTCAAGGAATATTTCTAAGGTTGTGCCCCTTCCAATAAATTTGATAGGTTGTGTCCCCTTTCCAAGCTAAAATTGCTTCCTAAGAGCCTATAATGTGACATGCTTTTGCAGGATGGGTCCAAGACCACTATTTTTAGCTTTAGTGAGTTTAACGTGCACCGTTTATGGTCAAGTGGGAGAGGACGTCCAAATGCCAGGCTTACCAAACGTAAATGATATTATGATAGAAGACGTCCAAGGAATCCGACGACAACAAGAACAACAAAGACAACAAATACAACAGGATCAACAGATAAGGCAGCAACAACAAGCAGAAGTACGACAACAGATAATAGAACAGCAACAAATGGACCAACAGAGGCAGCTACAGCAACAACAAATAGACCAACAACAGCTTTTGGAAAGACAACAGCAAATAGAGCAACAACGTCTGTTAGAGCAACAACAGATTAATCAACGTAGACAACAACAAAGAGGCTCGAATGTACAAACAACAGATAGGCCGATAACAGCGGGGAACATACAGGTTGGTACAAATAATAGATAGGCAGCTAACAGCGGGGAATATACAAGTAAGTACAAATAACATATAGATCGATAACAGCTGGGAACATACAAGTACGAACAAATAACAGACATACCGATAACAACAGGACACATACAGGTCAATACAACTAACAGATAGACCGATAACAGCAGGACACATACAGGTCAATACAACTAACAGATAGACCGATAACAACAGGACACATACAGGTCAATACAACCAACAGGTAGACCAATAACAACAGGCCACATACAGGTCAATGCAACCAACAGATAGACCGATAACAACAGGATACATACAGGTCAATACAACTAACAGAGACACCAATAACAGCAGGACACATACAGGTCAATACAACCAACAGATACACCGACAACAGCAGGACACATACAGGTCAATACAACCAACAGATACATCGGTAACAACGAGACACATACAGGTCAATACAACCAACAGATACACCGACAATAACAGAACACATACAGGTCAATACAACCAACAGATACATCGGTAACAACGAGACACATACAGGTCAATACAACCAACAGATACACCGACAATAACAGAACACATACCAACTAATGAAAGCACAATGAAAGCAGGTAACATATATGTAAATAAACAATCAAATGAAAGGTCAATAACATTCAGGTAAGGATTAAAAATCAATAAAAGCAGGTAACATTCAGGTGAGGATATAGACCTATAAAACAGGTATCATATAGTTTTGGTCCGAAATTATATATTCAATTAACTGTTATAAATTCTACCATCATATTTAACAAATATAGCAAATATATTGTGAAATTCCTTGGGAAAAAATAACCCAATTCAGGGCTCTCGATTCTCTATAAGTGGGTCCATTGAATGGCCCCACTCCCAATGCAAAAAATGTACCTCTCTCTCTCTCTCTCTCTCTCTCTCTCTCTCTCTCTCTCTCTCTCAAATGTTAATTTCCCAATTTTCTTTACAAAATATTTTTTGAAAATAATTTTAATCGATGAAACTTAATCGCCAACAAGTGAAAGTAAAACAAACTAGTTCTGTGTTATCTGTATAAATTAATACATGTTACCTATATTCGTAAACTGGTTCGGCTTCAATAAGGAACCAGGTTTTCCCAAGTTTCGCCGAAATGACGAAAATTTTCCCAATTTGAATAGCCCTGGCCCCAGTCCCAGAAAGTTGTGTGAGAGCCTTGCAGTTAAAGCTTAAAACTAACACTATTTTATTAATATCTAAAAATTAACATCTCAGACCCTCTCTTTTAATTTTCTATTCTGAATATAAAAGATAATTCCAACCATTCTGCTTGAATTCAGAAAAATGTCATTACTTTCAAATAATTTTATTGCTTGTTAAATTTTTGATGCCAGAAAAATCATTTTTTGAGTGCAGAAAGGTCCAATAATTGAAACCTTTTTTGTTGTCACAAATTCTAAGGTGACTATTCAAGATGAAAAAAAATGTGTTGGTCCCATAATTTATTTGGATGAAAAATATTAGATTTGATAACAGGATCCAACCTCCTTAAGTGACACAGAAGAAATAAGTTGTGATAACTGATTAATAAGTAAAATGCGAAATCGTTTTCGTCAATCTCCGATCTTACTTTTTATGGAAATTTCTAGAACCTCAGATGGCATCGAACCAGATGTTAAAAAGAAAAACTAGGCGATTATCAACACCTGAATATAGACATAAAACTTAGATGCAAATGGTTATGGAAATAATGGTAAAGCAATTGAAAACACTATCAATTGTGAATATATTTATATATCGAAAACTACTAGTAATTTAAGTTGTGCTAATAAATTTACCGGTAAAATGTGCATATTCGTCACTGAGAGCACCATGGCAACGAATCCGAAGTGCAATTTGTATATACATGTAGTAATGTAGTTCACATTTTACTAAAGTGGTTAAATATTTGTCGTTTAATCAATACATTTCAGTGTTTCTTTTTCTACATACAGTATTTTGTATTAAGTTGCCACGTTTATAGAGGTTTTATCAAGCTCCAGTCACAATAATCATCAATTTCTTTGTAATGCTTCTCATTTATTGCCATATTTATTATATTTTCTATTCCAGTTACTTTCATTTTCGTGGCATAGTACACCTACACCACTATACTGAGTCTTTGGAAAGTTTTTCCCTCGTATATTAACAGAGTTTAACTGAATTTATCTTAACTATTGTAAGAATTTTTATCAAGTCCTCTTTTTCAAAATGAAATTTGAATTCCGACCTTATTATGGTCACAAATGTATAATATTCGTTCCAAAGGGTAGACATTCGCCTTTAAGGAAGCTCTAAACACTAATGAAAAATGCTTTTTGGACTTTGAGAAAAATATATCATATCAAGGTGCACATATTCAGTGTATCTAGTTCATTTTCAACATAGGGTACCTGCCCTATTTCTGTAGGAAAAATGTTCAAAGAGAATGAATTATCTGTGAACAGAAATCGCTGTTGTTTACTTACATCGGAAAAATTAATGGAAATGATGTATTTAATTACTTAATCTTAGTCTAACATAAAATTAAGAATACTTTAATTCATAACAATTTGTGTCATTAATTGTAGATTCCCATTTATTCTATTTTTTCTTCTAAGGGCAGATCACTCTAACTCAATAAAACTACCCTACAAATAGTACTCTTTAGTGTGCAGTGTTAAGAGCTTCCTTAATAAACCAACAACAAAAAAATTTCCACAGGTGGTCTATAATGATGAGCTGAGGAATATGATGAAAACTTATGACATCACTGTTGACGAGATCAGAAAGATGCTGGAGATATATGCTCAGGGAGGAAGTGCCACAATTACCAAGACGAGGAAGAACCCGGATACAGGGGTTCAAGAGGTAAACTTATTTTACCGTTAACGGGTTCAATAGGTAAACTTATGTTAACGATGAAAGGATCTCACCAATACGAAGCTTAAAAAGAAAACATATGTAATCTCTAGAGACCACATGAGGTAACATTTTATTACTGTAAACGGTTTCAAAAGTCAATTGATGTTACCGTAAACGGTTTTAAAAGGTAAACTTATGTTACCGTTAACGGCTTCAAGAGGTAAACTTATGACATTTTTAACGGATTCAAGAGTTACACTTATATATGTGCTATCGTCAGAGGATTAAAGAGGAAAGTTTTGTATATTCATTTCAGTTTTAGCGTTTCATTAGATTCAAACAATAATGAAATGCTTAAACTGAAATGAATATGAAAATGTCTTGTTAATATAAATATATTATATATAAGAAATGTAGCTATTTACAATTAATCCCAAATATATATTACACTGACAGGTAATTACGTTAGACTTCGAACAGTTTACAAGCCCAAGTCGGCCCGGGGGTACACAGATACCCACTATAACCCCCGACGCCAATCCACTACCCGGGGAACCAATAGAACGAGGAATGAAACCAGGTGAAGGTACTGATGTCATTAGCCCAGCGGAACCGAGGCTGGAGGAACTAATGGACGCGGAAGCATTTCTGCGGCAGAAGATAAGGGAACTGGATGCTCAGTTACTGGCTTTAGACAACGCATACCGAAATGGTGAGAGAGAGAGAGAGAGAGAGAGAGATAGAGAGAGAGAGACTCAATTATTGAAAACTAGGAAATTGTCTGCCCCGTTTTATTTTGGCACCATTCGTCTTTGTTGCAATGGGGCCACTTTAAAATAGGGCGAATTGAAAGAAAACAGAGTTGTTTCTTTACTAAATTTGTGTCTGGAAAAAATTAAGACGAGGGGAAATCGTTTAAAAGTGAGAGAAGCAAAAATAACACAATACCCTGTATACAGTATTAAAATCTTCATATTCTTTAAAATTTCTGAAGGTATTATGGAAGAAATACTATCCCTTACAGTGTCAACATATCTTGATAATGCACATACAAGAATTCATAAGAGTTGATACTACGAATCTGAGATTTATGCTAATTTATGTGCTAGCCGTATAAACAGCATTCATGCTTTTGCTTATAGCTGTTAAAAATCTTAATTCAATTTCTGACATTTTAGCTCTTTATGTTAATATTAAATACTAAATACTAAAATTCCTAACGGTTAAAGCAGAAGATAATGGAGTTTGTCTTTATTTGACCGTGTGCCTGTCAATCAAAACTCGAACCAAAAAAAATAATAAAATAAATAAATCAAGCATCAAAATTTCTTTCAACAGAACTTTTATGAATGTTATAATACCATTCTTATTTTGCAAAAATCTTTCAACTAATAACAGACTCAAAACTAAATTTTAATTCTTAATAACTTTATTATTGAACTAGAATATAAGAAAAGTTGCAAATTCGAATAACATTAAAATAAAAACATATCATGAAAATTCTCCTTTATTTTCATAATTATTTCAAATGTATTATGAATTTAAAATTTTCACATGAGTGTTCTCAGTTTATGGTCTTAAAACGTGGCACTCTGAGTTAAAAAAAATACTCTTATTAATCCACATACATATTTATGTTTTATATTTTTACAATCCTTTTTTCCGGAATAAATGATAACTTATTTTGAATATTGTTATGACCAAATTGAAAGAAATTTTGACTTTTAAAAACACCGATGAACAAATTTTCTATAAGTCTCAGATTTTTAATTTTATTTTATACAGGACAGCTAACAAGAGTGACCAGAAATGAGAACGCCATCTTAAACAGACAGCAGCGAAGGGAAGCTGAAAGAGACCTCAGAACGATTCAACAGGAAATCAGTAGAATGTCACCTCAAGCCAGAAGAAATCTACCTCCCAAAGAGGTCTTAGGTCCTGCAGATGATGGGCGTATAAACCCGATAGATGGAAACATGCCACCATTAGTACGCCCAGGGGATATGGATTTTGGACGTGGACAGTCGGGAGAAATCGATCCAACTCGACCATTCCCAGAAACACGATTGCCAGGTGATGTGTCGTCCAGAAGAATGGAGAGCAACATTCGTCGTATTGAAGAAGAAAATAGACGTTTATTAATGCGGCTCCAAGAGTTGAGACGAAGGAGTCAGATGTCGGGCCTTTTTGGAAGGGAAGCGGGAAATATGCCACGAAATAGTTTTGATTTGGAGAGTTTTGGTACCGGACGACCACCCTATGGAAGGCTTCGTGAAGAGCTCTTGAGAATAAGGGCCAGGGAAATGGACATTCTAAGAAGACTGAGAATGTTATCATCACGATACACTCAACTGCTAAATAGGCGTGGAATACCGGTTTCTAGAGACGGACTGACCATGCGCCGACCTTTGAACAGGCGGATTAGTTTCAATGGCGGCAGGCCTCAATTTACCGATCGACGAACATTAACGGGTAGCATCAATGGAGGTATGATGCAAAATCCTCGAGTGCGCCTAATGTAGACGGAGTTTAGACTACGGACCGGAATATCTTCATGACATACTTAAATTCATCTCAACCCTGTATATATGTATATTCCCACCATGCTCTTTGTTGCAAATAAAGTATTTGCAATCAAACTTTTGTTGCGATATATTATGTTGATATATTATGCTTTGAATATCTGTCATTCAATTTAAGCAACAGTACTGATATTCATGAATAATAGATTGTCAGAAATCATTAAATCATTCTGAGCGTACGCTAAATAGTTGTTGATTATTCCCTCATAATATTATAAATTGTTTCACTACGTAATCTCAATGCTTAATATAAAACTAGAGACCATAATAGCTTTAAAATTTCAAAATATGACTTTTTAAAAAGAGTACTACTGTAAATGTTTAAAACATTTAACCTATACAGTCAAGTAGATTTAGACAAATGCAGTTCCTATTCTGATTTATACATGCACCTCAGAATGGCAATAAGGTGAAATTTAATTTTGCTAATAGCATTAACATTTCATGAAGTGTGTGTGACCAGTCGATAAAGGATGATTACTTCTCTAAGGCATCTGATCCCACCTCTGGTGTTTCTAGGGATCCGCTCTTTTATCCTGTTCACAATTTGTATTGTTTATGTAATTTACTAGATCGAAAACTGTTTCTTAATTTTACCTCATGCATGAAACACAAATTGTAAAACTCCAACCACATATGCAGTGAGCAGAAAAATAATATAATTTTGATATTTGCAAATGAGAAATTATAAAAACTCTGACTAGAACTGTACCGTAGTTTGCAGTTTAAAAAGATATGTGAAAATTATATATCTTTAAAATGTGACTACATTAAGAGGTAACAATGGTAAACAAGATATTTGAGAATTACAAATCGTTAAACTTACGATTGCATCATAGGTAAGCAGACAAATGTTTAAAGGATATGTGATAAACTAAAATTGTAAATCTCTTATTACAACAAAAGTACTCAAAAAAGTTACGGTGAAACACAAATTGTTCAGCTCAGATAACACCTGTAATGGACAAAAAATGAAAAACGAGATGTGAATGATGCTCAAATGTAAAAAACAGACCACATCAATACATGTAATAAGCAAAAAAAGGTAAACAAGATATATGTGAAACGCAAATTGTATAGTTTTAAAGCAACGTCTTGGCGAAGAGAAAATTATGATGATCTGCACACTGAAGAAATATGCTCAAGCTCAAAAGTCCATTCAAACAATACAAATCAGGAGCAGAGCAAACACGGACGTTTAAAACATCAGAGGTGGAACCAGGTGCCATGGAGGAGTAAGTTTCCCCTGCCGACCGGTCACAACCATCGTGTGCTCATTGTAATGAAAAACAGAATAATCCGTCGACTATTCAGCGTGTGAATAATCGCCCAACAATAAGTATGAAAAAATGTCAGTCAGCATTTGACTTAATGATAGATTGTATTTGCTGACAAGGTCATTGTATCGACCATAGAACTCGCGAAATGATGACTTTAAACGAGACTGCTGATAGTTTCATCAACTTGTTTGTCAATAGCTTGTCTCGTTTTAGAAATTGTTCATACGTAGAACATGCTCATGCGTATCGAATCAACTTAGAATCATAAAACCTCATATGCAGGTGACAGTGGTATGTTGCTACATAAGTAAGGAAAGTTGACGATTGAATAGTTAAAGTCATCATGTTTATCATAAAGCTTAGTTTTTAGGTTACCATAGCTTCTTTTTTCCCGCAATGAATGCCTTACCAACAATCAAATTTAGATTACATAATGGCTGACCATATTTCGTTCTCTCGTTAACGAGACAAAAGTTAACAATGAAATTGGAAGTCTTACCCTTTTTTGAAAAAAAAATTGCAGATACATGTATACTGTGGATAAAACGCTCTGTTAAAATTTTGCACTCTATTATGAATATGTAGCTAACATAAAACCTCATATGAGGTCAGTTTAGACCCTCCAAATTTCCTGTGCGGTTTGATGAGGCAGATCAAATTCAAAGATTTATACATCTGTAGGTATACACATCTGTGCTTGCCCCAACGGTTCCACGGTCAACATATTTGGCAGAAATGTGTGAAATACAAAGAGTAAAACTCCAACTACACCAATAAAAGGCAGAAAAATGAAGAACTGCGTTAAACACAATTTGTTAAAATTTCGACTACATCGATTCCTAAGAGACTTATGAAGTGAAACATAAATTGTTAAAGCCTAAATACATTTAAGTAGTCAGACAAGCGAACACAAGATATGAATGAAAAACACAAATTGTAAAAACTCTAACTTCATCAATACAGGATAGAGAAGGGTATAAAAGATATAAACAAAACTTGTTAAATCTCCGACTACATCAATGAATACACCATAAATGTGAAACATAAAATTGCTAAATCTCCGAAAACATTTGAAGTAGTAAGACAATTTAACGAACACAAGATATGCATTAAAAACACAAATTGTAAAAACGTCATCAATAGAGGACAGGGAAAGTTGCAGTAATCAGGATATGTGTTAAACAGAAATTATAAACAAGATATGGGAATTAAGGAAGAGATTGCAAGGGTACATGAAAAAAAATCCGCTCTATGAATTTTTCTCATTTTTACATATAATTTGCCTTACGTTAAGGGTATCATAATATGAAAATGTCAACCATGGTCATCAGGGTTATAAGGAAGATATGGTTGCCATGGTAACCACCGTTTTTCAATATTTTGATATTTATGTAGTGAATTTTTAATTATGCCATACAGGTATCAAAATTGAAGCAAATTAAATAATTTTCACCAAATATTAAATAATATGCTTTATATTCATCGAAAATAAAAATTGTATCGGAAACTACTGATAGATGTACTAATGCCACAGTTGCTTTGGGTAGTAGTCATTGTAAATTTGCAGTAATATTTTCACCCCAAGAGCAGTTTTCAACGTCTTGACAAAAAATTGCCCAATGAATTTTCCTTAAATTAATATATTTTGTACAATTATTATAAGTGACTTATGGTTAAAATATGAAGTGGGGTCATCACATTCTTTTTTAAGCTACATGCATTTCAATACCCCCCTTCCTAAAATATTAAAAGATTTCATAAATTTTAATCTGATGGTTTGGTGCTGAACCTTTAATATGCATAATCTGTTAAAAACTATAGAAAATACGTATAGATTAATAAATATTTTTTCCTGAAAATCTTGTAGTGGTTGCTCATTTTATACGTTGAGCAGAATGATAGCAGAATGATATTAGTATCATGTACACAAAAAAACAACAACATGCATATTTTTTTTATTTCCCCATCTCCAAAATATTCATTCCGTTATTATATCAATATAAGTACATGTATATACATTCTAAACCAGTGCACAGTTGTGTAAGGGCCAAATTGTTCATGCTCTGAACACTCATCGAGTTCTCTGCACTGTGACTTGGATTCGGAAGGGGGGGGGGGGGGAGAGAGAGAGTCACTTGAACACATTGAATGAATAGGTTATTTCAGAGAACTTGTACCTGCAATATATTCCGTATATATGAATCCTACCTATTATCTTATTTGATAAATTTTATGATTTGCTATTTAATATTTACATTTGCAAATATTTTTCCTTCAGATTCAAGTTAGAAAACAATTCATTTTCTCATGAACTAGGTAAGCTTACATATCTCCATTGTGACGTCATAATGCCACACTTGACGTCAAAACTATAGCGCAAACTGTTTTTTTTCAAAAATAATCGTTGAATGACATTTATAAATTTGCGCTTCATGCTCACGCTCTTCTTGAAATATGCTGAGGTGAAGCGTCTTTGTTTATGTCCTCGTGAATTTTAAAAAAATTAAATTCATTTTTCAAATATATTCCCGTGAGCATGATGAGTTGAAATGTTTTTTTTAATAAATGTAATATGCTCAAAATAATTTTCTCTCTCTGGTATACCTGGTACCTCCGTAGTATTGTCAGGATTACCCTCTCTTAGTTTCGTCTGTCATTCTTACACGCTATTTTTTTGCTAGATTTGTGAAAACTTGCAAAAAGAAACTTTTTTTTCTGTCATCAGAAGTGTGTTAAGTTTCAATTTTTTACCAAAGACGACGCATAAAACATTTTACCACAACAAATGTTTACGCAATAATGTGGGAAAACAATTTCCTCTGCGATATTTTTAAAAATACGTTCATGTCCAGCATGCGACCTCAAACTGGTCTATACACGTATATATGAAAATCGCATTCGTTTATCTGTCCATCCATATAGGCCTATATTCATTATAATCACTGAGAAAATCACGCCGTCTGAAGCTTCTAGGAAATGAATATCGATTCATAGATGTAGATCCTATAGGAAAGAAACCGATCTCAAATAAAATTCTTATATTTTAAATAAAACTAGAGGACATAAAGATCCAGATATGAATTAAATTTATTCATGAAATCGAGTTCAGAACTACGACAAAAGGTAGACGTGTCAAAACGGAAAAAAAAAACACAGGGATAAAAAAATCTGCGTCGACGCTCACCAACACTCTGCAACATCACATCTTTATATTATTCTTTCTCTGTTTTAAAAATATTGCCACGAAGATCTTTTGTCATGGGCGTAATCATAATCATGCTCCTTATTCAGCTGTTATTCCGGAAATGGTTACCGTAAATCTTTTTTTAAACATCACATGAGTCGATCACGTGACGCCTTGCAATCGCTTCCTTAAGTGTCGAAGATTAATAAATAGTCTGCCTTGTTTTCAAAACACATAAAAAATATGTTAAAATTAAATCTATAAGCATGTAGTACATATACTAGGAAAAAGATACAAGAAAAGACATGGTACAGGAAAATATACACCTGAAATTACAATTAATGTAATCAAGGAAAGTCATTATATCTATGAATTTATTGTTTTTTTTACTACTTAAAAATGATTTCGTTACTTGAACAAGGGAAAACAGAAGGTTAATTTAAATTGTGTTCAGTGATTACATGTAATATTTTGAATCGTATTTAGTGATTACACATACTTTTAGATGTTGGATATTTTATTAAAAACTCTGATTATATGTACACGTATTATTGTACCATAAATTCATGACTACAGAACAGGTATAACTGACACATATACACGTTTTATACTGTAACCTACATTCCTAACTTATGTTCATGTATTACTTTAACATACATCTCCAGGTACATGTCTATGTATTACTGTAAAACACATTCCTGACTACATGTACAATTGACTCGAGCTTCATCTTCATATTCAATACATGTTATTGTACTTGTAACAAACGAACAGATAGTTCTTGAATTGGACTGCTGAACATCAATGTAAGTATTCAAAAGTTGGAGCGAGGGGAACTCTCAAGACCAAACAGCTTCTAGGTCACTGCGCGTCACAACATAGCAATACGGCGGGCCGTTAGTGTAATAAATGTAGTTCTTTTCAAAAAATTCGTCTCAAATGTAAATAAAAGTAATAAACAACAGTGTTAAAAAGTTCACTGGGAAATGAACTTGGTTGGTACGTGATCAAATCTTCTAAGAAGCCCTTCGGACTTCACAGGATTTGATCACGTGACCAACCAAGTTCATTTCCCAGTGAACTTTTTAACATTGTTGTTTATTTCTTAATTATACATTATATACTTGTACATGTATACATGAGTGATAACATGAGTACTTCAGAGTTTTCATATTGACCGCTTTAGTAATTCAAAGTTACAAATGTAGTATCATAGTGAACCAAATTACCACTGTAGTTAACAAAGCTTTCATAGTGTCAAAGTTATCATTATAGGTAAACAGAATCTCAATTTTATTAAATATATTTGTTGCCGTAAAATTTTTTCTAGGGGGCAGGGGAGTCACAGCTTTGGCGGTTTTTTGTCTATAACGTATACATATAGCATAAAATTTGGCGATATAATTTTAGTAAATCCTATTCTATGTCATATCATATATTCATATCTTCAAATGAATTCTATAGGATAATATCTATCCATTGATTTTCAGAAAAAAATCTTTGATGTTGTAAAGTCTTTGGTATTGTTAAATCTTTGGTATTACTAGAAAATTGAGTAAAATGTCGTTAATTGTTGAAGTATGCTATTGCTGAGGGCATCATTTTATAGTTTAACATGTTCCAAAAATAGCAAATTCTTTTCACATATTGCTATTCTTGTCAAGTTGAAAGATCGGGCTAAGACAATATATAGCTTAAGGAGGTTAGATTCTGCTATCAGAAGTCTAAAAAATCTTATTGACTATATTTTTGATATATACACACATAGCTTAATTTGAACTAAACAAGAAAATTGGATATCAATTTGCTTCCTCCAGCGCAAACATGCATTTGATATGACCTTTCAGCACTGCAAAAGCAGATTACACGTAAATCACTTTTTCGAAGATTTTCTCCAATATTTTTGTCCAAATGAATTATGGCACCAAATATGGTCTTATTCCATTGGAAATCGATACACTGAAAGTTAAGAAAAGTTAAAGAAAAACAAAACAAGGCATTACTATTGGTGAAATATATGGAGATAACGAACAGTATTCATGTTCAAAAGTCCGTATGCATTAAACAATACAGATTTTGGAGCAAACACGGACCCGCAGGTGAGTTGAGGCTAGGTATAGGCATTTCTATGCAAATAATCTAATTAAAATGCCTAAGAACTATATCTATTATACAGAGAAAATTAAAACTTAATAATTTAATTTTGTTTGTATTCTAGCCTCTGACTGGTTAATATCCAAAAAGGAACACAAATTATTTCTGTATAACCTGGTTTGGTATGGGGACCCCCCCCCCCCCCTACAACCAGCTGAATCATCTGTATCCATACAATCCTCTCATTTCCAGTCCTCGGGATTCATGGAAAATTCCAGATTTAATAAATGTACCTTTAACTTCAAACAATAATTCGATCTTACCACATGTAAACAAACAACAAGGCTGCTAGGCCTATGTATCAGCTTCCCATCACTTCCGTTACTACGGTTGTATTACTGAGCGGCAAATTTGAACTAATAAAAAGCAACAAAATTTTACACCCATAGTTATTTAATGATTTTAAAATGAAATTATAAGGAATGACTCTAATTCTTGGCCAAATTATTCGAGTATAACCTGGTTTGGGTCAGTTTACGCTGTTTTATAATCCGCTTCGCGGATTATAAAGCGTAAACTGACCCAAACCAGGTCATACTCGAATAATTTGGCCAAGAATTATAATCCGCTTCGCGGATTATAAAGCGTAAACTGACCCAAACCAGGTTATACTCGAATAATTTGGCCAAGAATTAGAGTCATTCCTAAATTGTCTAATACATACTTGGTACCCACGACGTGAGATAGCCAGTACACATTATGACGTCATTTTCTGACGTCATTGTTCTTTACTACACAAGATAATAATGGATCTGAACAACAATGCTTTAATTTGGCGCAAGGGCACGCTCTATTTTATTTAACTGAAACAAGGTATATTTAGAAGCAAATTATTCCAAAGTTTGCTGGTATTGCTGCACAAATATCAACAGCTCAATTGTATCATTTCTATTTGTAAAGTTTTAAGTTGAATAAGGGTAAAAATGTACAGTCCGGTATAAGTTTCCTCAAATTCCGATCAAAGGAGAAAATGTCTAGGATTTGTGCAACAGTTTTATTAATCTATAGAATATTATTCTTAGCATTATACATTTTTTTGTTAAAATAAATAGGGTAATCCCTTGCGCCGAAGCTGTTTTGTTGATGTGTTTTATTACTTCCAGTAGGTAAGATCAGTGACGTCATAACATAACGTCATAATGTGTACTGGCTATAACATATCGTGGGTACTAAGTATGCATAAGAAAATAAATCGACACTTTCTCTGAATAATAAATATATCTCTTATGCTTTTTTTATTAGCTAATTTGCATAGAAACGCCTATACCTAGTCTTAACTCACATGTGCCTCTAAAACATCAGAGGTGGAATCAGGTGCCATGGAGGAGTGAGCATCTCCTGCCGACCGGTCACATCCGCCGTGTGCTCCTTGTCATGATCGGGAAATAACGGAAAATCCGTCGAAAATTCAGTGTTTAAATAATGGTCTAACAATTAGTATAAAAAACGTCAGTCAGCATTTGACTTAAATGATAAATTGTATTTGCTGACAGGGTCATTGTATCGACCATAGAACTTACGAAATGACGACTTCAAACGAGACTGCTGATAGTCTTGTTTAATCAACTTGTTTGTCACCAACTTACATGTACCTCGTTTTAGAAATTGTTCATACGTAGAGCATGTTCTTGCTTATCGAATCAACTGAGAGATATAAACCCTGTATGTGACCTTTCTGCACTTTTAATTAAAAAAATTTTACAAAAAAAAAAAATATTTCAAAGATTTTATCGAATTTGCAGCAGTCTTATCACAGTTATTATCTTAGAGAGAGAGAGGGGGGGGAGGGAGAGAGGAAGAAATATTAAAAGTAGGGGTTAGTTGTGTAAATTTCAGACATCCTAAAAATATGGTAATTTTCGACTTAAGCTTGCTTAGATTTTAACAATATTTTGTCTATGATTGTCACATTTAGTAGAAAGCAAAACAGTTAATCTTGTATGCAATTTGGGACCAACAAACAATATCTCACTACACTAAACAAGAGGCCCAAGGGCCTTAACGGTCACCTGAGCATAATGCAACAATTTAGAGGATCCATAGAGTATAAAATGAACTGAAAGGTGAAGCTTTGTTGCCCAAAAGCAAGAAATATAGGGTGATCAGGATCAACAAAATAATTAATCTAGTATTCATTAATAGTTCATAAATTAGGTTCTAATCTGTTCCCCATTTATCACTATCACCATACAGTATATTAACAAACTATCAGTGCTTCTGTACTATTTTAATTCCTAGTTGAAATCTCTTACATTGGCCTCTCTTGGTCTTTAATGAACATTTAAAAAGACAAATTATTTTTGTCTCATTTTTATGTATCTAATACTTACAAGTCTACCAGATCATTAAAACTACGAAAGTACTTTTTGTATTATACAATAAAAATTCTTGCATAATTTTCTTATTCTAATAACCTTTTAAGTACATTATTTACAGTGATTAATTAACAAAAGTAAATGGCAAAGGGGAATAACTCCTCTCAGTAGAATACAAATTAATATATGCCAGGACCAGAACACTTGACCAAATCATCGATCCGAGAGTTATCTTTAAGCCCCGCCCACTTACGTCATCTTTGACCTGCATCACAAACTTTCAACATGGCGAGCGATTCAGCCTCGGCAACAGATTCGGTGGTAGATGTTCCAGATACGATATCGGTGTCGTATCTCGATTGAAGTAAAGATTTATCACGGAAAGTGTTAGAGAAGGGTTTAAATTATTTCACACAAGGTTATATTCATAATATCCGAGTGTCAAAGCCTGAAAATAGGATACGAGTTGATGCAAAATGCTGGCGATCCATGAGGAAGTCACAGCCGCCGTATTCGCTGCAGATCGAAATAAATGTCGAAAAATCAACTTTGACCGAATCATATTGCAAATGCAAAGCAGGGTATGTTTTTTCCACAACGATTTGATAAATCAAATTGAAAATATAGCGGAATAATATTCACAATAGTTGCTGATAATCGTCATAACTAAGTGAATGCACTTTAATTAATTTGTCACATCGTTATGCTAGTTAATGCAAACCATTATAGAGCTTGTGGATTTTATTTAAAATAATGATACACTTTATTAGGAAAAACAATTTATATATCCTCAAAGTAGGACTTCCTTTTCCTTACAGACTCGATGGTCTCTGTTCACACATTGTTGGACTTCTTAAAACGCTGCAAGGCTTAAAACTGCAGAATTTCAAAAATGCACCTGATCACCAAAGTTGCACTAGTTTACCACAACAGTGGCATGTTCCCCGGGGTACCAAAATAAAACCTGTACCCTTAAACCATGTTGTTGTTGTCAGGCCCAAAGAAAAAAAGGAAGAGGAAACCAGTCATTTGCCATTTTGACGAAAATTACAAGTAATTCAAATTTTGACTCTACATTAAATAAAAAAAATAATAAACTTAGTTATATCAAGTATCGTAATATTCTCTATGTATTAATTTCTGATGGGTCCCTGAACTATTAACACACTATCGCACTGACCTATCCAGCCTCTTTTTCTTACTATTTTTAAGACTTCCACGAGTAGACAATGATGACATAGAGAAGCTTATGAACATAAAAGGTACGCCGCTGGAATATATGATTTCTAAAGAAGCACCAAAATCACAGTCATACTTTGGAGAAGTTCAAACTGGCTCCATTTTGTCATATCAGGTATTTCAGTGTATTGATGATGACAAAGAAAGTTATTAAAAAACCTTCTGCTACCACCTATTGATATTTGTAGCATTTCTTGTTACATGTACCATGTGTTTCATAAGAAACACTCTCGTGAATTTGGAAGTTACAGTTTCATATCAAAATTAAAAGAGCCCTATACTTTTCAATCCCCAGTATGCAAGTTTCACTGACTATTTCACAGAGAAAATAAATACAATGTAATAACAATAAAAAATTACAACAAAAGGATTTATTGATTATCTTTAACAAAAGTATCCTGAAAAAGTGTTAAAAAACAACAGATAGATCAGATTTTATTAATCTTAGAAAACATTGAAGTTGGTATGTCATGCTTTACAATTAAAAATTTCTTAATCTTGGCAATCAATCTCTCTATATGAATTCTATGTTTGGCTATTTTTTTTTGGGTCATTTTAATTTCTCCAGATGTCATTTGTTTTCCTTCTTTAATGAAAGGTGGAATGTTGAGTAATTTTAATAATTTTAATGTTTATTCATGTAACTGATAAATAATTTGATCAATTTCCTACTCTTAGAAAAATTCTATAAAGCATATAGGTATAATGAAGCTTGCAAGGATAAAAAATATTCATACTTATCCAAAAATATTTCTTCCAGTTTTTGTTTTTTTTTTCTTTGGTGTTGGTTTTGAAGACTTACATGCACTCCGTTTCTTTGGTAAGGGACGACTTGGAGTGCATGTACCTCCAGATGCAGGAATAGGATCTGGATATAACTAAGTTGGTCCATTTTCCCCAATGAAGTGCTGTTGAAATACACAAAATATATTGAAATAAACAATTTTAAATGATGCATGTGGATTCTTGAGATGATTATTTCTCATTAATCAAAGTCTATGCCTCACAATAAGTGTATTACGCTATCAGTATACAGTATCAAGGGTACTTGTATTAAACAGCGTTTGCTAAAACTAATTTAAAATATGCAACTCAGCATTAACCTTATCCATCCCTAATCTTGGCTGAATTAAAGTAAAATGGACACCCTCGTTGAGTAAATATGCACCTATATGCTACATATATTAGTAGTACTATCGGGGTAGAAAATTCGTCATCACGTTTAGCATATTTAGCCTCCATGAAAATGATAAATAAATAATATATATATATATATGTATAATATATAAACAGAGACATAAATGTCTCTGATATAAATAACACCACAGCACAGGCCACAATCACCTGCATTAGGAATTTTACATGTACTTACTTTATTGCACACAACTTTGTTTCTATTTCCGTCAATAGTGTTAACATTTAGTTGATGATGGGGACGACCACATGCTTTGATCCATCTTAAACCTTTTTCTTGATCCTTTTTTAGGCTGCGAAAACGGAATTGATCGAACTCCAATTAATCTTTCGGGATATCTTTCCTCTGAATTGCAAGTGCCCCACACACATCTTCTTACCATCGTTGAAAATAATCACGTATCACATTTCCGCCGCATTCTGTTTGTGATGCAAAATGGCGTCTCATGAAAGTTACAGATGCGGGCAGAATAAATCGAATTATTTGATTGGCTGAGAAATCTTATCTCGTTTAAATATCGGATCGATGAAATGGTCCAGATATTCAAAAATCTGGTAAAAATACTCTTCCTTATTAAAACTTTTACTCTTTTTGCCCCTGATATGCCAAGGTGCAGAGAAGATATTTAAAGAAATAATGCATTTTTATTACGGATTCACTATATTATCAATAGAGCCCTCCCTCCCCCCCCCCCCTTCCCAGCGAGAAACACCAGAGCCTCTCACCCTGGGACCAGAAGTTTGCCCATCATATGCATAAGTAATCACCAATCTGATTAAAATCAGATCTTTGTTACGCTCCGAAATTCTGATGGTCGCTGTACAAAGATCTGAAGACATCCCATTGAGGGTCACCTCAGAATGAACTTTAGATTATCCAATGAAAACGCCGCTGGCAGATTCTTTGGATGTGCTTTACGCGAAACATTCCGAAGAAAACGAGTTCCGAAAATACGCAATAGCGGCGCCCATGACATTGAAAATTTTCATCTGAGCAACATTTGCGTTGTTTATTGATCGATATGGATGCAAACAAATATAAACAGTGAAGGAAAAGTGACCATACGGAAGATTTTTCCTATACACAGCTTAAATTAACACCCGAAAGGAAAATTCTATTTTGGAACGTTTGTAATAGATGTGCAATGTGTATGTGTGTGCGTTTTCCCTCCGACTCTGAAAATTTGCCGAAACTTTGAGATGGTCATGATTCAAAAACAATGCGAGAAAACTTCAAATCAAGTGTCAGATCTACGATGGAAATGTAAGTTTAATGTTGAGATTTTTGTTTTGTATGAGTTACGACTACAGAGTTCACACAATGATCTAAACAGCTACTAAAGCTTGCATTTACATCATTTAAATCATCTCAGTTGTCTTGATGATTAAATACACGTACTTCCTATTATAATGACACAACAGTCAACCCTAAAGAAAAAAAACTTGATGACAAATATATATATATATATATATATATATATATATATATATATATATATATATATATATATATATATATATATATATATATATATATATATATATATATATATGTGCAACGTTTTATTTTTTTGTTTACTTCTGTTTTTGTAATTCTTACCCCATTCTCAGTCTTTGATTAATCTCATCCTAACAAATTCAAGTAGAAAGTACTTTAAACTTAAATATTTTTTGTTTAATTCATGTTTGTTATTATTAATGTTGTAGGTGACACATTAGCTGAGTCAATCACCCTGCCTGCAAGATTTTTTGCAAGGATGGGAAGGTTTGTGGTGCACATACTATAACATGCTATAAATTCTCACATACACATACTTATGAATTGTAAAATCTTAAAATTGATATATCAATTAGGCCATTCCAACCAAAAGAATCAATTTCAGAACTCCTGATTTTGTTTTCCCCCCTGTTCTGTGGAGTTCAAACAAACACACACACACTTAAAAAATGGCCTTACTTTTATCTGACTCATTGACAAGATATTAAGTAAAGAGCAAGAGTCACTTTTTTGGCCCTGAGAATTTCTGAAAAATCAAAACTGCCCAGTTTTGGTTGAAAATGCTGTATTTATAACTTGGACCCTTGGTGACCGTGTATTTATTGAACATGACGTAATTTTCTTTCTAGTCAATGCATTATGACATCATAAAATGTGTCATTTTCCCCATATCCTGTAAATTCCCTTAAAAATGGCCAAAAGTTGAGGTATTTTTTTTTCAATATTTCATACAGAGCACAGCCTTTGATCCGAAAAATATAATTACATAATGAAAGATCTATTTTGGAAGATCACAAAACATGTTTTAATTTTGGGATTGTGGGCTGGGCTCATATTTTAATTCTTTGCTGAAGATAGTCAAATACGTATGTTTTCTGCAAAATTCAAGAACATTGCACTTTCTCAAAGATTGTTTTCCAATACCTGGATTCTCAAAAAGAAATTTTGTTATAGGAAATGAAAGCACTAAGTCTCTAGTCTACTTTATTTTGATGTATGAAATGGGACAGAGGGTGATAGTCATTTAATTGATGTAAGGACAGGGCCATTTTATTAATAAAGTGAACCTAGCTCTTTGTATTCTTTTAGCCTCCACAGTGACTATGTTACCACTATTCTGTCATGATAGTTTTATGATGTCCCTGTAAATTATAAGTCAGGAAATGACCCAAGAAAATAAAAGCAGCAAAATGATATATTCTATTTTTGTCTCATCTCCATCCATTATTTTCACATCCTTGAGGCACATTTAAGTATTTAAAACATGGATGCTGGTGGGGCATTTGTATCACACCCACACTTTTAGTTAATTATCATGCTAATTGAGTGTAAGGTTATGTTACTAAATTAACCCGCAAATTTAAATACATTGTACATGCTGAATGTTCCTTGAAATAATGTAGAATGTATATATTTTTTAGGTGACTGACACTGTGCATTATTTTTGTGGAGAAAAGTCTGCCATGTTAACCTCTGCTCTCCAAAATACTGTATACATTGCCATTGTGTGGGAAATGAAAACACAGTATCCTCTATTTCCTGTATCAGTGGTCTAGATCTGGTTCAAGACGAAAGTAGAAAAGCTGAGTCAGAAAAGACGGCATTTCTTCCTATGAAAAAAAGGAATATAAAGACAAAATGATCTTTACTTTGAAGCAGTAAAAAATATGTATGCCCTCATTGTCCTGAAATTTTGAATGTGCTTTCATTAGCTGTCTCTGATTAAAATGAAAAAAAAAATCATCAAACTGGTGTCAGCAGCCATTATTGTCCTGCATTTTATAATAAATAAGTAATGATAAACATAATTCATAGAACTTTTTATTACAATTATATATTTCAAGAAAAAGCAAATTGTATACTTTCTTATATTGCATACTTGTCTCTCTAGTTTCCATTAGACATGTTTGATGATTGTAGAATGTATTCTAAACAATGAATGTTCATTGATGCAAGTCTGTTTTAGAACAAATTGGAGTTTCTTGAAAATAAACAACTTCAACTTTTTACTACTGTCTAACGTTTTACTACTGTCTATAGATACACTTTGATTGGTATGACAATAGTTCTCCTGACAGTCCACCAAGCTTAAAATGGGGGGGGGGGGGGATGCGTACAATACAAGTATAACAACTTTCTTGTTCATCGTCTTCCTGGGTATGTGAGAACACAGGAATAATCTTCGAGTCCAGAAATGGTTTTGAATATTAATGGGTTTAGTTTGAAAAACCAGAGTCTGTCATCATTTTCGCTGCTCCCTGAAACAATGAAAAACAAGTAAATGATGGGGGTTGAAATGGATGCTACAAATATTATTTTCAATTAACAACAGCAACAACTATTTTTATTTGTAATCAGAAATAAGTATAAAATCTTTAGTGTCTTTTATGCCATGTTTGTTTAACTGTAAATATTAATAGAAACAGCGGTGAATAATTTAAGCTGCAGGAAGGGATAATTTCTTGGGAAGTTGGGATTATTTTAGAAAGTGACGTGGAAAGGATTTGTTCGATGGAGCTGTGTTGCAGGAAATCTTAAAGAATTTTGAACAAAGTACGTAAGTTTAATTAGAAAGAGCTCTGACATGTTGTGTATGTTAAACAATGAAAGTTCAAAAATGTTTTGATGGGCTGGGGGGGGGGGGGTTAGATATTTTGGGAAGGGGGCTGCAATTTTTATTGACTGACAGGCCCTTTGGGACAGTGGTGCAAAAAAAGGCTTATGGTGGTAATGTATACACACCAGACAAAGAATGAATACATGTGAGATCAGAGAAAAACTATAAGGCCAAATAAAAAAAATATGTGTGGTTCCGGTTACCCGACCGTCCCTATTTTATACCCCCGACCCTAAACTTTTTTTTTGACAATTTTCAAATTTCCGGAATTTTCCCCGATTTCCCTCATTGGCTCCAGTATTAGTTTTAGTTTCAGCAATGGTGTCCTTCTTTGACAACACCGTTTCAACATGTAGTACAAGTGTTTTCTCAGTTACAAATTTCACCACTTGAAAGGAAGCAATAGTATTATCTCACCAATATCACCAATAGTTAATTCAATGATATTTTTGACGTTTATTATATCAAAAAAAAAAAAAAAAAAAAAAAAAAAAAAAAAAAAAAAAAAAAAAAAAAACCTACCTACCCTTATTTGTTTGGACAGGTAACCGGAACCACACATATTTTTTTATTTGGCCTAAAAATAAGATTGAACTATAAATCAAGTATCATAATTGATGAAATTGAATCAGAAAAAACTTTGATCATAATATTTTCTTTTTAATGCTTCATTTAATGTGTGTAAAATACCCGATTTTTTTTTTATGAAAGTGCTACTCGAAATTTATGCAACTTGTACACTTGTGTCAACATTCACTTTATTTTTAAAATGCATTAATTTCTGTTCATTACACTTATGACTGCCTTTGACATCGGACAACCCCTTAGATACAGGTAAAGCCCGTAGATCGATTTATGTTATTTAAAAAAATTCGTGTGAGATTTTCTGATTGACTTTTATCATTACCTCGATAAAATATTTTGTTGACCTGTCAACTGTCACGGTGCTCCGTCTTGAATACGCCATGGACTTGCAACATCTGAGAGAGTGACATCACATTACCAATTGCAATCGGAAGAAGAATTCTGCATTTCTGCTTGTACTTCAAACATAATTAACTCGCTATTTCATTTCATACAAAGAACCGATCTGCATTTCATCCACTTCGTTCTTATTTCGCCATGTTTACACTATGACCATACCCCTTATATATCCCGATCATTGATTGGCGGAAGACGTAAATTTTCATTGGCTAGTATAAGGTCGTGAACTTTATTCAAAGTTCATTCTGAGGTGACCCTCAATGGGATGTCTTCAGATCTTTGTACAGCGACCATCAGAATTTCGAAGCGTAACAAAGATCTGATTTTAATCAGATTGAAGTAATCACTTTGTTTATCTGCTTAACACTTAGAGCAGACAGGATTATTTAATAGAATTAATGCATTTTCATTATATTATCAAGAGCCCCACCCTTACACCAGCACATCTGACCCAGGGGTCATGCAATTCACTATTCTGGAAGAAGCACTCTTGCTCGTCATAACTATCCACCTAGCTTCTTTGCTTTTTAACCAGGAGCAGAAAAGAATATTTTCAAAGAAATTTTACTTTTTCACTATATAATCAATAGAGCCCCCCCCCCCTTTTCACCAGAACCCCTGACCTGGGGCCATGAAATTTACAATTTTTGAAGAGGCATCCTTGCGTATCGTAACAATGTACTTAATTTGTTAAAATAATACCCAGGGGCAGAGAAGAAGATTATCAAAGAAATAATTCACCTTCACTATAGGATCTATATAGCGCCACCCCAACACCAGAACCCCTGATCCTTGGGCCATGAATTTCACAATTTTGGAAGAGGCATCCTTGCTCATCATAACAATGTACTTAGTTTGTTTAAATAATACCCAGGAGCAGAGAAGAAGATTTTTAAACATAAATGCATTTTCACTCTACAATAATTAGAGCTCCGCCCTCACACCAGAACCCCTGATCCAGGGGCCATGAAATTCTTAATTTTGGAAGAGGCATCCTTGCTTCTCATAATTATGTATTTTATTTGTTTAAATAATACCCAGGAGTAGAGAAGAAGATTTTCAAAGAAATAATGCACCCTCACTATATGATCTATATAGCCCCGCCCTAGCACCAGAACCCCTGACCCTGGGGCTATGAGTTTCACAATTTTGGTAGAGTTATTATTGCTGATCATAACTATGTATTTAATTTGTTTAAATAATACCCAAGAGCAGAGAAGAAGATTTTCAAAGAAATAATTCACTTTCACGATATGATCTATATAGCCCCGCCCTAGCACCAGAACCCCTGACCCTGGGGCCATGAATTTCACAATTTTGGCAGAGTCACTCTTGCTTATCATAACTATGTATTCAATTTGTTTCAATAATCCCCAGGAGCAGAGAAGAAGATTTTCAAAGAAATAATGCACTTTCACTATTTGATCTATATAGCCCCGCCCTAGCACCAGAACCCCTGACCCTGGGGCCATGAATTTCACAATTTTGGTAGAGGGCTAAATGCTTATTACAATCATGCCAACAGTTTGACTACTTGATATCCAGGAGTAAAGAAGAAGATTTTTAAAGATAGCACTAATTTTGATGGTTTTAGCCCCACGCCTCAGGCCCCAGGGGGGCAGGGACCATGAAATTCACAATTTTTGTACTCCTTCACCCATTGATGCTATATGGCAAAATTAGTTGAAATTGGTTCAGTGGTTCAAGAGAAGAAGCTGAAAATGTTCAAAAGTTTACGACCGATGGACGATGGACGACGGACGACGCACGACGGACGACGACGGACGAAAACAGATAGCAATAAGTCACCTGAGTGACTCAGGTGACCTGATAATTTATATTGTAGTCTGAATGGAAGTTTAGGAAGCTGAACTTAACTATACAGAAAATATATTGAAATAGAACAACTGATCATTTCTTTTCTAGAAAACCCTCCAGCTCCGCCACAAAATATAGTTCCTAACTAAATTATCTTTTATGAAATTTAATTTTATGTTTTTAATTGATATGGTTTAATTGGCACTGTAGAATCCTAATATATTGCTAAAACTAAAATACGATACAGAATTTGCAGACTTAACAGGTTGGGGGAAACGTAAATTCCGCTATAATAGTGGTATACCACTATTATAGTGAGATTCCGCTATATTTTCAGCCGTAGTTGTCCTCGATTTCATCAGATAACATACTTGCTGTTTAAAGCGCAAGTTATGATGGGAATAAAAATGAACAATAATTGGCATCCTTACATATTATGAATTTTATTTAATTTTCTGCCGATGCGTTTGATAATGCGAACACACTTTTTAAAGCGGAAGTTACATTTTTAACATAGCAACCAGTGATTGCGGTAATATTGAACAAAGACTGACTCTTAATATCTCTCTCACATGTGCACAAATTAGTGCTTGTAATAACTTTCAACCAATTTTGGAATAGGTTTGTCGATTTTACAGACGAAAAGATGATTTTTGCCTGCATGGTGACGTGTACGGAGGCCCGTTATGACAAACGAAAAAAAGCTCATTACATGTTTACTTTATTCTGATGAAACCGATTTGTTTAGTTTTTGCAATAAATCATGAACAATGATATAAGATGTCATTTCTGCAGGTAATTACATATACATTATATGACATTAGTTTCCGGAATGTTAAACAAAATTTTTTGAAATATTAATTTTTGTATTATGACAAGTAAAGTAAAATTAAAAAAAGAAAAATCTTTTTAAAAACTATTTCAAATATTATATGTGTGAGCGATTTTTGTTGGGAATATTTGGCGTAATTTCTCAGAAGAAACATTGGTGCTTAATACATGTATTATGATTAAACCACGTAATGGCGAGACATAAATTAATTAAATGTTCATTTAGTTATGATATATCTGCAGTTTCCAAAAATAGAAGTATGTTGAAAATTACTAATAAAAGACACCAGGGAGTATAACAAATATGCTTCTTTCCTTAAATATTTTACTAGAGAAAGAGATTGATGACAAACTAATAACTAAACTTACATGGTACATGTGATAACTACTTTTTCTATCGTCAACTTCCCTTGTTATGTAGCAATAAACCATATTACCTGCATGTGGGATTAATGTCTTAAATTATTAATTGATTCGATACACATTACGAACAACAAGGGGTCTCGGTTTTAAGAGGGTCTTCCGCCTATTCCCCAACCCTTTTTTTTAAATCACAAATCCACCTATTCCCGCTTGCAAGTAGCAAAATGAGTTGAACGTTCAATTGTGTTTATAACAATTATGTTAATTACATCCCAACTTAGATATACCTGTGTTTTGTAGAATTTAATACACCTTAAGACAGAAAAAACACAATAAATAAATCGATGAAAATGCAATGATTGATTTCACTTAATTTTGTACATTTTCTGACAGAAAATAAATAAACAGATGTAAGAAAAATATAATGTAATTCACTCAAATTTTTTGCACTTTAAGACAAAATAAATTAAATGGGTTCAATTTTTTTTTTCAATTTGCTTGAAATACTGTATGAAATATGAAGATAACAAACAGTAATCGATCTCAAAAGTCCTTTGAAACAATGCAAATTTTAAACAGAGCAAACACGAACCTCTAAAAAACATCAAAGATGGGATCAGGTGTCATGGAGGAGTGAGCATCCCCAGCCGACAAGTGTGTTCCTTGTCGTGATAGGAAAAAAAACGAAAAAATAACCGTACGCGAAAACAATTCAATGTGCATATAATGGCTTCTTTGTAGTTAAAAAAGCGGGCTTAATATTTTAGCGGCTGTGGCGAGACAACGATGCACTAATTCATGATAACTATTAATAAATGAATTTTGCAAAGTCCATGTTCGACAAGGGATGCGTAATCCTCCATAGCACTTTATCCTACCTATTCGCTCTGCAAAAAAATTATTGCTCAAATGGCCTTTTTTCGTTATCTTCATATTTCTGTTTCTCCTTGTATTTCGTTTATTTACAACAGAATAATCTACTTCTGGTAAATAGGATTCCATTGTTTCTTTTCCAGTGTATATCGTAGTTAAATATAAAATTTCATGCAAGTTAGAGAATCAATAAATCGTGCAGAATTTATTTTACGTCACGTCTACAGGTAATTCCATGCACAAGTGTAATTCTTCTTTTCTTGCTAAGAATAATCATTTAAATTCATGGATTCATCGTCAAGAAAGGAAACATTATACACAAACTTAAGATTACTTCGAAAATTGACATATTATATATATTTATTACAATTTAGACGACACAAATCGGTTCCTTTAAAATGTACATGTACTGAGCTTTTTTTTCATTTGTCATAACGGGCCTCCATACCCGTTACCATGCAGGCAAAAATCACCTTTTCTTCTATAAATTCGACAAACCTATTCCAAAATGAGTTGAAAGTTATTACAAGCACTGATTTGTGCACATGTGTGAGAGATATTAAGAGTCAGTCTTTGTTCAATACTACCGCAATCACTGGTTGCTATGTTAAAAATGTAACTTCCGCTTTAAAAAGTGTGTTCGCATTATCAAACGCATCGGCAGAAAATTAAATAAAATTCATAATATGTAAGGATGCCAATTATTGTTCATTTTTATTCCCATCATAACTTGCGCTTTAAACAGCAAGTATGTTATTTGATGAAATCGAGGACAACTACGGCTGAAAATATAGCGGAATCTCACTATAATAGTGGTATACCACTATTATAGCGGAAT
Source organism: Saccostrea echinata (assembly GCF_033153115.1). NCBI lineage: Eukaryota > Metazoa > Mollusca > Bivalvia > Ostreida > Ostreidae > Saccostrea > Saccostrea echinata. The sequence goes on along the minus strand of NW_026889795.1, from coordinate 7,984,599 downwards.
TTACGTTTCCCCCCAGCCTGCTTAAGGTCCAGACAAAATCTGCTCAAAAGCTGGGGATCGAACCTTCTTAATTAAATAACAGTGCAATCTTATTACATGCTTGCAAAAGAAAGGTTTAGGCTTAAAATTACGAAGTGTTCAATTTGTACTCCTCTCAACAACTAGCGTGGATTATCTGTTAAATAATTGGAAAAAGGAAAAAGCCTAAGGAAAAAGTCAATAGTCCTATCAAGCAAACTGTAAAATATTTTCATATATACATGAATTTATAAAATCTTCTTAGAGACTTACTTGAATTCACTGTAATATGAAATACTCTGTTGAATGTTTATATATTTATTTCACAATATTTGTATTAAAGCTGGAACAGTATTTAAATAATTTGTATACATTTAGGGGGTTATCATCTCTTTTCTTTTATAATGCTGATGAATAATACTTGATTGTGAATCTTTATTTTCTATTATTAGCAAGTTTATTACCATGTTCAAGTATTATTACCGGTACTCAATGTCCGTGTCTTGACCTATTATACAAGGAGAGGGTGTGCATAGGCTTTGCCTGTTGCCGAATCCTTATTGAATTACTCAGTAAAATATCTATACTTATAAATTAATAAATTTTGCCAATAAACTCCGGAGCGGGTGCACCAGAGTTCTTAATTACTCCTCTAACAATACACTATATACAAGATGATGTCCGTAAACTATATTTAGATTTCACTCGCATAGTAAGTATCGTACATTAAATTAAAAGTCTACTTTCATTTTCTATAAACAACCATGAAATAGCAAAATCGTGAGTAAGGTGGCGTTTCCGGTTGGCGGATCTAAGTTACTGGCAATTTTTAATGAAACTGACAACAAGCAATTGTTTATTTATTTCATAAAACGTCATCACTGAATTATTAACTCAAAACTTGATTTGATTAATATAAAAGAAATAAGTTGTGATAACCGATTAAAAAGGAAAATTTGCAAATTATTTTCGTCATTCATCGATCTTAATATTGACGGAAGCTTCTAGAACATGATATAGCATCGAGCCCGATGTTAAAATGAAAAAAAATTGTAGCTGCATGAACATTAAAAACAGTTTTCGTGTAAATGGTCATTCAAATAATGGTAAATCATTGATAACACTAAAAGTTGTGAGCATATTTATATATCAAAAGACTATTACATATATGTAGTAGGTTTTCCTAATAAATTTATCGGTAAAATTTGTATATATATTCCTTACTGAGAGCATCGTAGTACAATTTGTACTTCGTAATAAACTTGCTTACATGAAAAGAGATTATTAATGAATAAGGTATTGTTCAAATACAATTAAAGTTGTAAAATTTTGTGCTTTGATCAATACATTTCAGTTTTTTTTCTGAATACAGTCTTTTGTATCAAATACTCGGCCTATTCATATGGGTTAAATGCTAATTTTTACACAAGTACTTGGGTCTTGGTTTATAAATATGTACATGTATGTACCTTATTGATATCTAAAAAAAAAAAAAAAGTAAAGTACATCTTTTACACATCAATAAGGTACACACATATTTATAAACCAAGACCCAAGTACCTGTGAAATTTTAACTCCCCCCCCCCCCCAAAAAAAAAAAATCAACTCATCAGTAAAATGTGCATAATGGTAAACCTTGACGAAAATGAAAAAGGGACATCTGAAGTACAATATCGAAAACATAGTATAACAGGTTTCCCAATAAACGTCAATTAATGAAATTGTTATTTTTTTCAAATTTTTTAAAAAAAAGGGGGCTGGGGTGGGGGTGGAGACGTACATCTACTTCATGCGGGATTTTGAACAAAGTATTTCTTCCTGATATAAGCCTGTAGGCTGTCAGTAGAAACTACAATATATTTTCTGTCGGTAGTGCTATAAATTCAATTCCCCGCGCTTGCGCGGGATTTTATCTAGTATGTTTAAAGTAAATAATTATCATCCACACATTCATCTTTTTCCTAACTTTAACCACATGAAGACTTTGGTACTTTGATAAACTAATATATGAAATTTTTGATACTAGTACTTTTATTTCTTTTGGCAAATGATATGGAATTTCAATTAACAATTCATTATTATAGTCAATTGAAAGCTATTATTGTTTACAATAGTGTTTATTTATTTTTATATTTCTTAGTAACAGGTCTTTTTTGTCTGCATCTTAATCATTTTATTTAGGCAAATTACATACTTCTCATTCAATTGAATTAATTGATTTCCATTGACGAATGAGACATGTCTTTAACAGACCTTTACTCTGATGCACAGTTGCACTGACTTAATGAAACGTTAAAAAGGAATAAGTGCGTGAACCAAGCCTTTGAGGTATGTATATTGATTGATATCGATAACAGAACGAAATAAGATCGAATAAAAAGACATCGAACTTCAGTCCTTTGTTGAAGGCTATTCATAAGAGGGATTTATATCAAAGAAGAGGTTTGATTTTAAGGTACGCAATATTTTCTTTCCATGATTTTTGTTTTAGTTATGTCCTGTCAATTTTTTTCTGCAATTTTGTAATTTTGATTATTTCATGGAAGTTAATACATTTATTCTTCTGTAAATTCTTTTTTTAAATTTAAAACCCCCACAATTTCTTAAAATGATGTCTGGAGAAATAATGCATTTTTTTTTTAATATTAGCGGGAAAAAGTTGGATATGCCAAGCAAGATACAGGAATAATGGAAGATCAAAGAAAAGCATGATTTTGTGTATTGCTTATAATTAACATAGGTCTGGAATTTTTTTTAATATAAGAAATATTTTAAAAACTATTTCATTACAGGATGTATGTCATGTTTATTTTCGTCTTATCGCTTGGTTTCGCGAGCACAGTTTACGGACAAGAACAATTGCCTTCAACAAATGACATCATGATCTCCCGAAACCTACAGCAGCAGGAACAGGGCTCCAATATCTTGAGTGGTGACACAGAGTCGATAAGTGCCGGGGGACTACAGGTAATTTTAATGATTCTTTTAACAGTTATATAATCTATTGTAAATGAAAATCTCAGAAATACATAATATAGAATTTATTTCACAGATAGACAGGGTTTAGTTCGGAAAAGAGGGTTTAGTTCGGAAAAGAGGAAAATATCAATTTAAAAAAAAATCCTGTCTCACAAGTAAAATAATTCCTATAGCCCAACTACAGAACATTTTTTTTGTTTATCATTCTTTCCTTATTATTTTTTTTTTTTTAAATTTTTTTGTTTGTTTGTTTGTTTGTTTTTTAATATTTTGACCCTTTTAGCAAAGTAGTCGTCATTTTCACAATGTGTAAAATATCGATTCTGTTCAATGCATTTTTTATAGTTGAAAATGTAATACTTGCAAATAGTAATATTTTTTTAAAACAATGTTCCGAAAACATTGTTAGATGAGTAATTTATTTTTTATTTTTCATTTAACATGCAGATATTTTGGACTTTAAAAAAGATTTACCTCATATGCATTCAGAATTAAATTGCATTCAAAATCATTATTTGCTGTATATTTGCATGATGGTGTACGGGTTTTGAAAAGTTAATTTAACTCCTAACAAACAAACAAACCAAACCAAAAAAAAAAAAAAAAAAAAAAAAAACTAAGTAAAAAAATCTAAACGGAAAAGAATATAAGGATGCTGAAATAAATATATATAAGGATGAATGTTCAGTTCTTATATAGTTGTACACGTATTTTATGAGTACTGTTGCATATTTTTTTCCACGTATTTATCTCTCAAAAAGAAGTTCATTCTTGAGCGGAAAATCTTTGAAAACAAAGGGTTTTCTGTCAACTTTGTCTGTGGCGCGTTTCCGTAAGAATAAGTGATTGTTTTTAAAATGATCTATCAATTATAATCTTCAATCAGCACATTCAAATCCTAAATCTTGATACTAAAAATAATATGCAATACTCAATAACAATATTTCATTTAAGAATATATTATTGAACATATAAGTATTTAAATACTTTGAAAATATATCATTGAGTGATTAAATTTTTATATTAAGGAGAGATGTTACAAACAAAATATGGAATGCTTGATTGATTATACAATTATGGACTCTTCCGTTTGTGAATATGGTTGATATTTTTCTGGTGAATATCAAACCATTTTCACCAACGAAAGAGTCCATAATTGTTTCATTTTATAGTCTAGATTAGAATAAGTAAGCCAATTAAAGGTTGCATGACGACACCAATTTCCTTAATGAACTTCTGTCGCAGAAAGATTGAAAAATGTCCAAATTACATGTACAAGTTAAAACTTCTCTGTTTTCCTTTCGTAGAGTGTACGTAGTGTGTAAGACATTATTTCCCCCAATCTCCTACAAGTATGCAGAGTTGTCGTAAAGAGAGAGTGTGTCTCCCCTCGAAATGTTTGGATAAAAATCCGGCGATAGGCTTATTCATTTTAATTGTATAAACGTGACTTTATTTATCAGTTTTTTTATGATTTTTGAAAAGAAAGTTAGTTTGTATCATCTGTCCTTAATATCTTATCATTGTTCTTTTTTATAATTATTAATGTTTGAAGGTTAGTCCACCCTTTTTTATGGTCCAACTTTGCTATGGTCTTAAATTGTTATGGCCCGTTTTATATTAAAAAAAACCCCGGACTCTGTAAATTTCCGACTTACAACCTGTATATCTCTCAGCGGCAAGAAGATTACAGATTAAATTCCGGGTTCAATTTAGGACGTTTTAGTTATTTTCGTCAATAAGTCATTCATCATAAAAAAGATAAAGTAACTCGGATTTCATTTGAAATTAAGTATAACTTAAAGGGATCACCCATTTTGGGGCCATACAGGCTGGTCGCATCGCAGCTAGCTCACTAGTTGGGCAGTATGAGGTACAATACATAATGTTTGTGATATTCATTTTCTTCCCGGCATTTAAGCTAACGAAACAGAGCCTTTGATAATCAATATTAAGTATTATAGATATTGGTTTATACACCCTTTATAGTTGATTAAGTAAATGCAGTTATCTGATCTGACAGTTTATAACAACTGTCTGTGAAATATCTACTAACATTTTCGGTATCATCAGAGTTTCCTATAGTCTTCTGGGGTAGCTTAATGCAACTACTGGAGTTTTTTTTTTAAGAATTTATTAAAATATTTATCTTCTTATTTTTAAATTTTCAACTTTACAGGTGGTTTATAATGATGAGTTGAGGGCTATTATGGATGAGTACAATATTACTGTGGAAGACATACGCCGTATGCTAGAGGTATATGCAAAGGGAGGTAATGCAGAAATAACCAGGACAAGAATGAATCCGGATACAGGACTTCAAGAGGTAACAGAAATTTTCTGTCTGTTTTTCCGCTTCAGAGAAATTAACTTTTTTTGCTCGATTCTTTTCTTGCAGTGAATCATTTATTTCTTTATGTATGACGAAGAGTAATTCCTTAGTTACAAAAATTATAAAAGTCGTGGATTGATTTTTAAACTGACAAATGGCTACAAAAACTTGTCGCAAAATACTGGTTCACAGTATACATTTTTGTACATGTATATGTCTCGAATTATTTTTATCTTCAACTTCTTTTATTTCCCACATGAAACAAATAGATGAGGAAAGTCAGAATCTATTATCCATAAGATGAAAAGAATTTAAACTTTTATACCATATGTTTTATCTATTACTTTGCCGTTTGCTAACAAATAAAAAACTTTCATTCAACAGATAATAACCCTCGACTTTGAGCAGTTTACAAGTCCTAGAAAAGATGGAATCTCAGACTCTACGGTACCTCCTACAGAGATCCCACCTCCTGGACAAACACCCGATAGTCAGACAACTAAAGAAAACCTACTCAGAAACACATTGGCGGATCTTAGAGGAGCGGAGGCATACCTACGAGAGCGGATTAAAGATCTGGACGCACAATTACCAGCTTTGAACATTGCATATCGTCAAGGTACATGTAAACATGTCACTACCATCATTTAGAATATATATATATATATATATATATATATATATATATATATATATATATATATATATATATATATATATATATATATATATATATATATATGTATGTATGTATGTATGTATCAGATTCCTACCTGTGGTAGTTGCTCCAAATTTTAAGTAAGTTTTCCTAAAAACTTTCTATTAAATAATCACCAAGAACCTAAACATTCTATATATATCACTTTAGTATATTACATTATGAATTTTATATTCAGCAAATGATATTGTTTAGAATAGTTTACATGTATTTGTCAAATTATCTTATTTTTATTTTAATAATATTTTGTTTAATTATATATTTTATAAATTAATAAACAATATTTAGATTATGAACTGCGAATAAGAAATGCAACACAAACATGCATTTTTAATCAGTTTCGCTCGTATTTAACTTAAGTCAGCCAATCTACTGCTCTTTGGTCCAGAATTTGTCCATTTTCGCCTGATTATTACATGTACTTCTAGCTACATCTACTCCTCGGCAACTGTGAAAAAGAAAAAAAAAACTGTTGGCTCTTCAACATATCGAAAATATAAATTAAAAACAAGTCTCTCTCACTCTCCCTCGTTTTTTGTTTTTAAAATAAAAATATATAAATGTTACTGATAAAAAGATTTTACATGCATACCAAAAAGCCTAATTTGCATAACAATCGAGGTTTTCTTTTTTTCTGCAGGACATATATCATTACTTACTAGAAATCAAAACGCCATAGAAAACAGAAAAGAGCGCCGAAAGACCGAAAGAGAGCTTAGAACAATCCTAAAGGAGATAGAGCGGTTAACAATGGAAGAAAGAAGAAGACAAACATTGAACCGAAATATTGATAACAGGGAGCCGACGTCAGATTTGGAGAGAGAAATACAAGTTATGGAGGAACAAAATAAAATTTTAGCAGAAATACTTAGGAGTATGCCTGACACACCTAAATTACCCAGAGATAAGCAACCCAGATCCGGATCCGATCAGTCTCCTGCTGGACGTCCCTCAACTACTTCCGGTGTCGTCGGAGGCACTGAGCCTTCTTATGAAGCACTAAGACAAGAGGTTCTAAGAAAGAGAGCCAGAGAACTGTACTTACTCAGGCAACTAAGAATATTATCTGGTAGATTTTCTACCTTGTCTGGAAGGCGTGGCTTTCCTGTTACCAGAAATACACTAATAAGACGACAGCCAATCAGAAGGCAGATAAATTTTAATCGCCCACTCCAGCGTACTAACCGACGAATGTTAACCGGAAGTGTGACCGGGGGAAACATGAGTATGATTCCAAGAAGGCGAATCATGTGATTTTACAATTATGCAGGCAACAAAAATTATCCGGAAAACAGACCTATATAGATGTCGAACAATTATCCAGACAAGAAATAATTATCCAGACAACAAGTAATTATCATGACAATAAACAATATCAAGACAACAAACAATTGTCCAGAAAACGAACAATTATCCAGACAACTAACACTTATCCAGACAACAAACAACAAACAATTATTCAGATTTCAAGTATATACAATTTTCAAGACTCATCCTTATGACATTGCTTATCTATATTAAAAAAAAACTGTGTAATAAAAAAAAAATAAATTCAGTTGAACATAAATAATAACAATTGTACTTCAGTGAAAATTCAAAATAAAGAAGATCATGTACATGTAAGGTCCCAGTCAGTAAAACTCATAATTACTGGACATGAAAATAAAATCTGTGAATTTTTGAGCAAAAATATGCAAAGAATTAATAAATATGTGTTTAATTTTAAAACAATTTGGTAAAACTATCTACTAAAGAAGCTGTTAATATAATATATGTATTTTATAGGATTATTATCCAAAGGTTATGATTCATACAAAAGTATGTCATGTATAGTTTTTTTGTTTTTTTTTTTTAATTTTTTTGTAACAAAATGATTTTAATTTTGCATGATTTCAGAGTTTTAAAAGCAATTTTTCTCATTTTCAAAACTTGTTCAAAATTTTAAATCTTTGAAACCAAAAAGGCAACCTATGTCTTGTATCCACAAGCCTTAGGATCGCTTAAATCCGACTTTAAAAAATTGGGGTGTATAAAAAAGATCAAGGTATGGAACTCCTTACGTAGGGTACCCACTTTCACTAATAAAATACTTTTAAATCGAATGCTCTATAGAGATAAAATTGTAGACTGAGTGCTAAAAACCAAATATTCAGAGAGTATAGAATAAATTCCGGGAAGAATTCGTCCCGTCGTTCCCGCTTTACAATAAGGTCGATTTTGGAATATGATTTCAGCATATCTCGGGAAGTATACGGAATTTCGGAATGAACTTCGATAGTAACGTAGATTATTTATATGTGAATAGTTATGAATAGAAAGTAAAGTTCAGATCATTTGATTTAAAAGTTTTTTTTTACTGGCGAATGTGGGTACCCTATGAAAGGAGTCCCATACCTTTATTTTTTTTTAACACCTTAATTTTTTTAAAGCGATCTAATGGCCTGTGCTTGTATCAGAGGATAAAGTATGTAAATTTGACATATACGAGTGACTTTGATATCTACAGCAAAATGTGCTTCAATATTGATACAAAATAAAAAGATCTTAGGTACTTTCTACTTCTACTGAAATATTCTGTACAAGGAACTTTATCTTTGATTTAAAAGCCTAAAATATGTTTGACATAAAATGATAACACTGGCAAAGTCTTGTTGGCTGACATGCATTTAAGCGGATCAAGTTCCTGATTTTCCTTGACTTTTACGTTTACTTGCAAAAAGGGCATTATCAGAGGGTTTGATTGATTTCTGTTGAATTGTTCTGAATGTCATCTAGGATGGGGACTTAAAATGACCCCATAACTATTTTCTAGGTAAAATAGCCTTACTTTAAGATTGACTTTTACATGTTTATTGATAAAGTTTTATTTTTCATAACTTTCATAACTCTTTTATATAACTATTTTTATCATATATAGATACAAGTTTGATTCAGATTTATTGATATGGGTAATTGATGAATCATTTTTATATTTATTTTTCATAAGTATAAAAATATGATGCCTCAAACACACATAAAAGGGGCCAAAGACCATTAACGGGTACCCGAGTCACCTTGGCCCTATTGTTCAGGGAAAAGATTTTCTCCCATGTATTCCTTAAAAAAAATAACCTTACCCTTACCCATGGGGTCTTGTTATGCATGTTTGAAACAACAATACCTGAGAGTGCTTCCATATTAATATGACTTTATTATGCCCCTATCTGTTTCCTGAGAAGATTCAGAGATTGTTTTCTTCATAATCCATTGTAAGACAACTCCTCAACTATCGCCCCACCATACTCGGGGGTTGGAGGGGGAGTAGGGGAGGATTCGGGTATATGTGATTTAAACCTGAATTTTTACACATCTTGGAAGCTTTCACATATTTTTTTTCTTTCGGGATAAGTGATTCTTGAGGTGGAAATATTTCTTATTCAAATACCCAAGAGAAATGGGCATACCCCTTTAAATCTACTTCTCCTGACCCTAAATGGTTTGTGGCAAGTTTCATTTTCATTGGTCCACTGGTTCCAACGGTTAAATTGCCTGTAAGATGGCGCAAGTATTTGACAGAACTTACTGTGACATACAGTTTACGGGAAAATTTTCCAGTGGTATTTGAAGCACCACTGAAATAAGTAGGTTTATACATACAGGAGCAACAAAACAAAAAATGGGGGCGAAGAAATAAAGTGACTTTCAAGTGTTTCTATCAGAACTCAAGCAAGAAATTGTGTACGTGTAAATACGAGAATGAATTTGAAAAAAAAGACTAGATCATATTTGGAAACCATATGCCCGAATATCAGATTTAATTCTAAAACCATCATGGATCTTCATACTATCCTTTACAATGGATATTATTTCTCTTTATGCCGATTTTAGTCAGTCTCATAATGAGCTTCACGTTTACTTTGCCGTAGCAAACCGGGGGAAAAGGGGTGCAGCCCTCCTCCTACCCCCCCCCCCCCCGCCCCCAATAATTTAGCCGATATATAGTACATATAGAAATCAAAGCTACTATGTTGATCCGCCCCTCAATAAATATGTCTGGTGACTTTTTATTTGCCTGTCAAGGAAAGTTTGCTTGGTAGTGCCCCCCCCCCCCAACATTGAAAATGGCTGGTGTGCCCTCCTCCCAAACTAAAATTGCTTCCCACGGGTCTGGTTTACTCAAGAGCATTACAAGTCCGACAACTTCTTGCCTCTATACAGACTTAACTTGGATATTATAAAATGAAAAAAATTAGGAAAGGGGATGAATTCAAAGGAAACAGTTTTCTTTTAAACACAAACTTAAAAAGGGGCAAAATATTTTGCAGTTGTAAAAAGGACTTAAATTACAAGGAGGCGAAAATTACGCTACACAGAGTATTGTGAAATTACAACATCACATGAAAAATTAATTTTCAAAAAAGACTAATTAATAAATCATATCTGAAAGCACATGACAACGCAATACATTTATCAATTGAAAATTTTTTGGAGGTTAAATGGTTTTCCAGTAATATTATAATAATATACATTGTATATAAGAAACAGCAATATAAGCAGTCTATAGAAAGTTTATAAATATATGCAAATGGGGGGGGGGGGTATTCAATCACGAATAAATAATTGAATTGAATTATGAAAACAGAAAGTTGTTTTTGATATACGAAAAAATTAATAATAAAGGATCCTCTTGTCTGGACAAAAGCAGTATAAATAGAATACTGTTGGTCCCCTAAAAGTTACGAGGGGGTCTAGTGGTAATGTACCTACGTACAAGTCTTATATTTAACAGATGCAATGAGCATGATTTTAATCTGAAAAAAAAAAAACCATGAGCATAAATTGGAATATATATTATTTCACAAATACATATTCTTTAATCTGCTTAAATAAATTCCCATTCTTAACCAGAGTGTATTTGACTGTGATCCATGCAGTCTTGTTTGTAAACGGACTTATATAATTGTCTTTAGAATTACGTCTTTAAACTTTTTTTGATTAATTACAAAGATCCTGAAATGACCATTATTCGAATGTAATAAATTAGAGGACAAAAACAATTCTAATGATGGCAGGGAAGGACAAATTGATCGATAAAGAATGATGGAGGTTCTCACAAAGACCGATACATAAACTTGAAATTTTTATTTGGCGACTAATTGTTTTAGCAATTCATTTGGGGAATTCATCTTCGCACTCAGGTTGGGTTGTAATTTTTTTTTAACTTTCTCAATTTTATTGTGATAAATATTTCTTTTTACAATTTCTGTAAAGTTTAAACATCAAATAACATCTCTTGAAAATACTTTTTCGCTTTGAGTTGGAAATTACAGTCATCGAAATATACGTCAAAATTACTAAATTGTTATTAATACATGTACATGTAAGTAGTCCAAGGTTACCATAGAGCTCTTCAACGGTGACATTATAGATTAATTTCAAGAGAAATTGTTCAATAGTTCAATTCGATAGACATCTACAAAAAATGTCTTATTCCTGAATGAGATAAAAATACATAAAAATTTCTTCTAAATTCCTGTTTTGGGTGTATATGGTTATCCCTCCGTTGGATTATACCCGGAATGTTGTCCGCTAGACATAAGATATTTTCTTTCATCCTTTACCAGGATGGGATGCTTGCTAGTATTGACAGCCATTTTATGTTTGGCTAACACTGTTCATGGCCAAACACCAACGTCGGATGACTTCAAAAGACAGGAGCTGGAATCAACAAAAAATGGCACAATAGCTGAGACTCAAAGTCAACAACAAGATCAACAACAAGAGGTGTCCAGTGGTCTGTCTAATGATGGAACATTAACTGTAGGGGATTTTCAGGTGTGTTACCTTTCAGGTGCTATGTCTTACCTTCAGTGTTTATATCTAATATCAGAACAAACAATGCATATACAGAAAAGAGTGCTTACTAGGAAGTTCCGGGGTTTGGAAATTGTTGTCCCTAGCTTTTGCTGAAAGCGGAATATATTAACTTGAGTTTGTCTATCTGCTCTTCTGTCATTCTGCATGTATAAGTAACACTTTAGTTTCCGGACGATATCTAAAACTCGTTCAGCTTTTGCAATGAAATTTCACATCTTAGCTCTCCGTGACTTAAAAAGACTTCCATTAATTTTGAGGTCAAAAGAAGAAGTTCAGGTGCCTGTTTTACAAAAGAACTTACGACTAAGACCAAAAACTTAACGGGCCACAGAAATTTATATCTTGCATAAAATTGTTTACAGTTGGAGGTTTTAGTTCTCCTTAACATTTTGCAGTGAAATTTCTTTGACATAAGAAAACCGTCGATATTTTTTTTTGAGGTCAAAAAGTCAAAGCTCAAGGTCAAAAATTCATATTAAGTGGTTTATATGAGATATCTTGAAATATCTCTGTGTTATTGCAATTAAACATAAGGTAATGAAGACCTCTAAATGAAGTAAAAACATTTTTTTTTAATTTTAAGGCCAAAAAGTAAAAAATCAAGATCAATCTATCACTATCTGCATTATTTATCACATCCACCAACCATATTTGTCTTTAAGCAAGGAATCGTAAATTCCCTTAACTTGTAGTTCTTTACATCCAAAATTCTGTTTTTCGTGTTTGAAAGTGATATGGTATGTGGTTTGGGAAAAAGATGTAACTTTCATATAGTTAACCGAGATTCCTTTATATCCGAGTTCCTTATAAGCGAGTGTTACTGCAATATGTATTTGAGAGAGAGGGGGGGGGGGGCTTACGATGTCTTTTATTGTCACCTTTGCTGTCAAAGAAACAATACGTTTTTAATTCAAATTAATTCATTAAGAGGTTGCATTGTGCTTTTCGTTCTACTTTCATTTTACTTGGAATTCATTAATTTGAATACAATTGTACGTATTTGACCTAATTCATACACATGCTTTGTTTGACTTCTGATTCGTCAACAATTCTTCTTACTTCCAATTCAGTAATTTTCACACAGATTAACCTAACGTTATTTTTTACTTCTAATTCATTTATCCATCCACGGGTTTTGTTTGACAAGCACACAAATTGCATTTTTGATTTGGAATTCATTATTCCATACCTAGGTTGTGTTTGAGTTAATTCTGATTCATTAACTCGTACTCAGATTGTTTTGACTTTAAATTCATTAACTCATACACAGGTTGTGTTTGACTACGCTTTGAAGGAGATTATGATGAGTTATAACATTACAGTTGAGGACGTCCAACAAATGCTGGAAAACTATTCACAAGGCGGAAGTGCATCCATCATGAAAACAATTACGGACCCAGAGACCGGAAAAGAGGAGGTTGAATATTTATTCTGAATACGAAGAGAAATGATAATCCATTCGTTGAATGCATTGTTCTTATTTACATCTATCATACATGTATAATAATTGAAATATTGATTGTCATTGAGATTTTTTAAAGTAACATTTTAACTAGCGGATAAAATATTTCTCTTCGATTTTGTACATACAATCATATTGAAACAATAATATTAATTATAAACTGGCAATATCATTTTAGCAAGCATGTAGACATAAAAAGTATCATTAAGTTCGTAATTTCGAAGTGAAATGAATTTTTTTTTCAATATATTCAATGTGTACTAACAGTTGAAATCACAAATCCCTGTCTTCATGTACTTTGCTTCTTCCAAATTTTAGCTTTGTCTTTTCTTTTATTAATTTTTTTCTATAAAATCTGAACACTTTCTTTCCGTAGGTTATCTCTATAGATTTTGGTGATGCAATCCTCAGCAAAGCGGAAGTAGATCATAATAACGCTCAAAAACAAATTGACAACACCATATCGGCACAACAAAATGAATTTAACCCTATGGAACTTAATACGGAAGCAGCAGATCCAACTCTAGGTTTGAACAGAGGAGACCCTAATCTTGAAAGATCAGCTCAAACTTCCGTTGCAGGCCCCCCTTCAATTCCTCGCCCATTGGACTCCGATCAGCCATCATATGAAGAACTGAGACAAGAACTGTCCAGAATGCAGGCCAGAGAAATGTACCTCCTCAGACGGCTTAGAATTCTGTCTGCTAGGTATTTGCAAATGCTCGGAAGACGGGGAACCCCTGTTCCGGGAAATGCGCAAAATATACGAATTCCATTTATCAGGCGCATTAACTTCCGGCGCTCACCACAACGAACGTTATCCGGAATTGTAACAGGTAGAAACGTAAGAAGAGGTCCTCCAGTTCGGGTGTTTTAATCAACCGCTTTTAATTAGAAAATGAAAGATTTATATGGCTTCCTTTGGTCCGTTTTACTCTGTACAACTATCACAGAATGTATCTTGTAGTAAATAAAGTATATGGAATTTGATATAGCTTGTTTTGTGAGATGTACAAACCAAAAAAGGACAAGAAAACATTGATGTAACCATCAATTGTCGCCCGGGAAATAAAGTAAACAATGGAAATGAGTCTTGATCATCAAACCGCTTCGATATGTGTGAAAAAGGCATGCGTCTAAATGATGGAGACGATAGTCGAGAATATTTTGAAAACTTATAGTAGGATGAAAATCGAACAAAAACGATACCCTTTTAAACTTCATCAATTCCTCAAGTAAATGTTGGCTGTATAAAATATAATTTGAAACCAGACACATGCATCACCTACTTTCAAAAATGTCTTTCACTTTAAGAATATAAAACACGAGCTGTGTAAAGTACATTTTTTCCGTTTTTATGCGATAAGTAAAATTTGATGTTCTAAAAAAAGGGACCTGTCGTTTTTTCGAAAGTAAATGATAAGCAACTTTATATATTAAATATGAAAAACATATATATTTTTACAGATTCACTTTATGGAAGTAAATGTATTGTGTATCTCATAATTTATAAAGGGTATGCTGTCTGGAACAGCTAGCTAAACCTCACACCTCACACCTCATACTTGATCATTGAAGAACACATGGTAACTGGTTCCATATTTATTAACAAGCGAATTCATATTCCAATCAGTGAATGAGCGAATGAGCCTAGGTGAGTGAGACAAAGTGAGCCTATGTGAGTGAGCCTGAGTGAGTCTACACGAGCGAGTAAGCGAATGAGCGAGTGAGCGAATGAGGTAAATAACTGAAATAAACAAAATCAAATACTATAATACTGATATACCAAAAAGACAATAACGGTGTTCCATAGAAATAGCTCACTTATAAACCTTATCATAATAACAAATTACTATAAAGCATATTAGATAAATTGAATAACAATAACTAATTCTCGTGACTTCAGTGACTTTAAACTTTACAAAAAATACCGGTCTGAATAAGTTTTCAATACACAAAAACTCTATAAATAATCACCAAAAAACTTTACAAATAATAGGTATGAAGTTACAAAAGTTTCCTATAAAAACTTACATGGTAATAGGCCACAAATCGTAAGAAGGTAGAATGTTACATGTACATCCTCATGGATGGAACTCTAATGGCAGACTGAATGAAAACTTGCACGAGAAAATGAGGGAGATAACTCCTGACACAAAAGATTTCCACTCAAGGAAGATAATTCAAAAATTTACAAAGAAGGATAACTCTTTCTGATATCTGAATAATACACATATTTCACTCCGTATAATTACACAAAAAAGCAAACAAAAATAAATAAAAAATAAGAACTGTGACAGCACACTCCCCGTCTGATGTTTCTAACATCACATATACAATTACAAGCTATACATCAATGTCATTGGATAGTAGCAGCACCATCTCTGTAACTGGACGAATGAATGTTGACGACTGGCAACCGCGTTTCGCGACACGAATTTCAGCTTTACGAACTTTCCCGTCATCACTGGGAAACACTTTCACAATGACACCCATAGGCCAAAGGTTACGATGAACATCTTTATCGCGAAGTAACACAATATCACCTTGTGTAATGTTTCTTTCACTACGCGTCCACTTACGACGAATCTGTAAAGTATAAAGATACTCTTTTCTCCAGCGTGTCCAGAATAAATCTGCCATATGCTGTACGCGTTTCCACTGAGCTTGATACATGTTCATCTTGTCAACAGGAAGGTCGACGATCACAGGAGTTTTCTGGGTAAGTATCATGGAAGGGCTCAGAGGGTACGGTTCATCTGCATCTTCCGATAAGGGGACTAATGGTCTGGCATTTACGATTGCTGAAACTTCTGCCATAAATGTCGTCAGTGTTTCATGAGTTAGTGATCTAGCTGGTATCTCCAACATAACTGCATCAATCACACGTCTTACTACTCCAATGAGGCGTTCCCATGCGCCACCCATATGCGAAGAGTGGGGTGGATTAAACTTCCAAGTAGTTCCACACTCATAAAGGAAGTTTTTGATTTTACCGTCTTCCAAGTTGAGTCCAGTTGAATCAATTTTCAGGTCATTTATAGCACCCACGAAATTGGTTCCTTGATCTGAACGAATTTGGGTAACTTTTCCTCGAATGGCTTCAAACCGCTTAAAGGCATTGATAAATGATGAAGAGCTTAACTCCTCCACAACTTCAATGTGAATTCCTCTCGTTGTAAGGCAGGTAAATAAGATTGCCCATCTTTTCGAGTTTGCAGATCCTCCACGCGTCCGACGAGTAACTATCTCCCATGGTCCAAACGTATCCAGGCCAATGTAAGTAAATGGTGGACTAGGCTCCAAACGATCGGTAGGAAGGTCCGACATTTTTTGACACAATAGCTTTCCACGTAATTTTCTGCATTTGACACAGTTGTGAAGTATGGATGAAACTAATTTTCTGGCTCCTATTATCCAGAATCCAGCACTACGAATCGCTCCTGCTGTTAAGTGGCGACCTTGATGTTTACAGAGTTCATGATAGTCACGAACAATCAACAACGCTATATGATGGTTTCTGGGTATTATCACTGGATTTTTCTCATTGATTGGTAAAGAACTTTTGTTGAGACGTCCTCCGACTCTCAGTATTCCATCTTTATCCAAGAATGGCGAAAGAGGTAAAATGTTACTATCTCTAGGTAGAGGTTTTTCTTTCAATATGCACTGAATTTCTTCTAAATACACTTCATTCTGCACAATTTTGATGATAAGTTTCTCAGCTTTGTTGAAATTTTCCACAGTTCTTGAATCTTCACACACATGCCACCCAGAGCATTTACTGTCTCCTTGTTGAAAGGAATGTGCTATATGCTGAAGTCTGGCAATAGTTTCAACAAGTTTCCTCCATTGCGAAAAACATGAGAATCTTTCTGATTTCAGTCCAAGTCTAGAGATGTCAACCTTTAGACAAGTGATTTCTTGTCTGACTTCCCTGTCTGAATCTGGGTCCACCATCTCATAAGATACGCATGGGTGCTGAATCTGTTGTAAGTGTGCAGGTGATGGTCCTAAGAGCCAAGTACTGTTTTGTAGAGCTTTAACTGGTATCTGTCTTGTTGCTTGATCAGCTGGATTTTTGTCTGTTGATATGTATGACCACTGATCTGGTTTGGTCACTTTACGAATTTGCATCACTCTGTTTGCCACATACTGATAGAATCTCCTTGAATTGTTGAAAATATATCCCAACACTACTTTACTATCACAGTAAAACTTAAAATGTTCAATCGGTAATTCTAGCTGTTCTGATACACACTTAGCAATTTCCACAGCAAGCACAGCGCCACAAAGTTCTAAACGTGGTATCGAATGTCCTTTTAAGGGCGCAAGTTTTGATTTGCCGAGGATAAATCCAAAGTTTCCTTGTGATTCTACATAGGCCACTGCTGATATTGCTGATTCTGAAGCATCACAAAAAATGTGAATTGTTTTGTTCATTGTCTCACTCCACGACTGAGTCAGTTCTATGTAAACTCTTGGGATGTGTAGATTTTGGAGATGTTGTAAGGAATTTTTCCATTTTTCCCACTGAGTAGACTGATTTTCTGGTAAAGGTTCATCCCAGTTGACCGTTTCTTGAAGTAGATTCCTCATAAGTGACTTGCCTTGGATGATAATTGGGGCGAGAAATCCTAGGGGGTCAAATATACTATTTATTGTTGATAACACACCTCTTCTTGTGAATGGTTTGACATCATTTGAAATTTTAAAGAAAAACGAATCTGACTGTAAGTCCCAATTAAGTCCTAGACTGCGCTGTGTTGGTAGATTGTCTTTTGATAAATCCAAGTCTTTCATTTCACTTGACAGATCACTAGGTGGAAAAGCGTTCATAACTTCCTGGTTGTTTGAAGCTATTTTGTGTAGACGTAATTTCCCATAACTCAATGCTTTCTGTGTTCTTTTCATTAGGTCCACAGCTTTTTCTACAGTAGGTTGTGATGTTAATCCATCATCCACATAAAAATCACGTTCTACATACTGAATTACATCTGTCCCAAACATATCTTCTACTTCCTTCACAGTCTTGCGTAATCCGTAGGTTGCGATGGCTGGCGAGGGACTGTTTCCGAAGACGTGAACAGTCATACGGTATTCGATCAGTCTCTTTTCAGGATTGTTGTCTTCATGCCATAGAAATCGCAAGAAATTTCGATGAGGTTCACAGACTTTAAAACAATAAAACATCTGTTCAATATCTCCAATTAATGCGACTTTCTCTCTGCGGAACCGTAGTAAAACACCCA
This sequence comes from Saccostrea echinata, assembly GCF_033153115.1. Lineage (NCBI taxonomy): Eukaryota > Metazoa > Mollusca > Bivalvia > Ostreida > Ostreidae > Saccostrea > Saccostrea echinata. Next base: position 7,965,982 of record NW_026889795.1, on the reverse strand, counting down.
GAAGACTGTTTGTCAAGTCTGGTCCGGTAAGTAGTACGTCGTTAAGCGACTTTCCTTCAAATTTTGCTGAAGAATCAAACACAACTCGAATTTTGTTTGGTTTCTTTGGGTTGTAAACTCCAAACAATGGTAAGTACCAACACTCTTCTCCATTCTGTAGAGGCGGTGCTATTTCTGCATGATGATTCTTGAACAATGCATCCATAAATTCCACAAAATGTTCTTTCTTTGTAGGATCCTTCTGCAAAGTGTAATCTAACTGTTTTGCTCTCTTCCTAGCTTGATCATAGTTGTTTACTAGTCTTTGACGGTCCTTACGAAAAGGAAGTGGAGCTTGCCAATGTCCATCAAGATCTTTTGTAAATTCTAAATTCATGATGTCTAAGAACTCATGATCATCCATAGAAAGTCCTAACTTTTCATCATTCTCTGTCCTCTGAAAAACACTTTCACCAATTTCAGTTTTTGTACACATGATGTTTGTTGAGGTTTCATTGAGGATTTTTTCTTTGACCTGTAAGTTACTGTTGCAAGGTAGCATCAGAGTTGGACGGCCATCAGGTAGAACACAAGTTTTCATGACATTAATGACATCTGGTTTATGGGTTTTTCCCAAACAAGTCTCACCAATGATAGTCCAACCAAGGGACAGTTTTTGGGCATAGGGTTGATTTCCCAATCCAATGCGTTGGTCTAAAACGTGATGTGCTTTGGTTATGTCCCTTCCTATCAGTAACAGGATTTCTGCATTAGGATCAACTGGTGGTATGTGATCAGCAATGTCATGCAAATGTTCATAATGTAGGGCTACATCTGGTGTAGGAATTTCCTCTCTGACTTCAGGAATTTCATCACACTCAATGATGGTAGGTATATCTATACAGTTTTGTCCATCTAATGACTCAACAACTAATCCATGAACTTTACGTCCTGACCTTTGAACTTTTCCTGAACAAGATGTTAACAGGTAATTTGTCATAGTTCCATGAGTGTCCATAAGATCAAAGAGTTCTGGTTTAGCAAGTGTTCTGTTTGACTGGTCATCAATCACTGCATAAATTTTCACAGATTTTTGCGGACAGTGTTTTGGGTACACATGCACCAGAATGGTTTTAGCACAAGATTTTCCACCAAATGTTTGTCCACAGATTTGTGTACACTTAGAATTCACAGCTGGGTTGTTCACATTTTCAGAATCTAAAACTTGTCTCTCAGTGAAATTCTCCCCGCCATAGTTTCTCCAAGGGTATGAAGTCTGAACTTTTGTCCTGTTCACATGTAATGGTGATGTGTGAAATTTGCTTCCACATTCTCCACACTGCACATCAGAATGACACTCTGCTTGTTTATGATCTCTTGATCATCTATAACACAAATTGTTATCTTTCAAGATCTTCCTCCGTTCGTCGAATGGCTTTGTTCTGAAAGCTCTGCACTGTTCCAAGGAATGGTTTGTCTTATGAAGGGGACACTGGTTTTCTTTTCCTGAGTTACGAAGAATCTGTGGTTGCCGAGACACAGCTGTTTTCCTGCTTGAAATCTTCAGAGTTTTGTCACTGTGTTTCTGCATATGCAAGTTTCTATCTGTATAAGCAAAACTGGGATTGTTCTTGATACGGCTTTGCTCACGAATAAAGTTTGCAAATACATGAAATGGGGGAAACACAACATGATGTTCACTTATGTATTTCACTGCTGTATTCGTCCATTTTTCTTGAAGTTGGTACAGAAGCTTCATGACGATAGGTGTCACTCCTGTCGACGCATCAAAATATGCAAGTAATGACTGGTAACGGATATCTTCTTTTGCTGCTAGGATTTCATCCAAAATATCAGACAAGTCATATAGACGACGATAATCTTTCGATGTAATAGGAGCAAATGAGTTCAGTTTTGTTTTTAAAGCAGATTCTATCATTTCAGGACAACCAAATCTCTCCTCTAATCTTTGCCAAATTCTTTGAAGTCCATGCACTGGATTGCTGGCACTTGCTGCTTTAATGCTGATAATCTGTTGTTGTGCTGATAGACTAGTGAATTTGATAAGAAAGTCAATTTCCTCTTCTGGTGTCACTTGTAAGTCTCTCATAACAGATTTAAAGGTTGCTTTCCATGACGGGTAGAATTCAGGTTTGTCATTAAATTTGATGAGACGTGAAAGCATCAAGTCTTTTTTCAAGAGATAACGAGTGAAATCTGAAGTCACTGCTTGTCCTCCTACACTCCAGGACGGCTGTGGTGGAAAGTACGGAAGAGCCTGAGGATTCAGTATAGATGTACAAGGTTCTGGAATGCAACTCTGACTATGTTGATTAACATTTTCTTTCACAATAGTTTCAGGTTCTACACAAATGTTTTTATTTTGAGTTCTGATTTGAGCATGTTGCTCTACATATGATTTTGTACGTTCTTTACTGTCAACACTCTCTAAATGTTTAATACATGTGTCACTATGACCACACTGACTTCCTTCCTCTTCACTGAGAATTTCCGCTTCAGCAACTGCGACTTCCTTTTTAACAGATAGTAATTGTAGATCTGCTTCTAAATCGTCTGTCATTTTCTGAGACTTAGCTCTTTCTAATGCTAGAAGAGATTGTTCCTTCTTAATTTTCATTTCAAGTTCGGTATATTTTAATTTGGCACAGGCAATTTCTGCTTTCTTTCTCTTTTCATACAATGAGCTTTGTTTACTGCTGATTGAAGAAGTTTGTGAGGCATTTTCTTGTGATCTCTTAGTTGACCTATTTGAATGAACATCTTCTTCCTGAGGTGGTTTCTGTTCATGAAGCTGTGGTGACTGTTGGTACAATGCATTCAGTTTTCTGAAAGCAGTATCAAATAAGATAGAATATCCTTTCTTTGAAAACTTGAGTTTTTGAAGTTCATGTACACATTTTTCAGTTCGATGTCTTTCCAGAAAACCACAGAATTCACTGAAGAGTACGTCGAATGCATCTATTCTTGTTTCTAATTGTGATTTCAAATGTATGATGAGTTCTGGATTTTTAGAAGATGTGTGGTCTACTTCCTCGATGATAGTGTCTACATTTTTCCATAACTTTTGTAAACGAGCTGAGTAAGTGTTAATCTGTTTGTCTAGGAGTTCTTGACCTTTCTCAGTTAGATCCCTGTGACGTTTCGGCCTGGCAGAGGCCTGGTTTTTGTCATCTTCTTCTTGATCAACCATCTGGTGTTCGTCATCTTCTTCTTCTTGATGATGATCACTCATCCTCAAATTCTGGGTTTGGTTCTGGCCAATTGACATTTATTTACTATGCTGTCTGGAACAGCTAGCTAAACCTCACACCTCACACCTCATACTTGATCATTGAAGAACACATGGTAACTGGTTCCATATTTATTAACAAGCGAATTCATATTCCAATCAGTGAATGAGCGAATGAGCCTAGGTGAGTGAGACAAAGTGAGCCTATGTGAGTGAGCCTGAGTGAGTCTACACGAGCGAGTAAGCGAATGAGCGAGTGAGCGAATGAGGTAAATAACTGAAATAAACAAAATCAAATACTATAATACTGATATACCAAAAAGACAATAACGGTGTTCCATAGAAATAGCTCACTTATAAACCTTATCATAATAACAAATTACTATAAAGCATATTAGATAAATTGAATAACAATAACTAATTCTCGTGACTTCAGTGACTTTAAACTTTACAAAAAATACCGGTCTGAATAAGTTTTCAATACACAAAAACTCTATAAATAATCACCAAAAAACTTTACAAATAATAGGTATGAAGTTACAAAAGTTTCCTATAAAAACTTACATGGTAATAGGCCACAAATCGTAAGAAGGTAGAATGTTACATGTACATCCTCATGGATGGAACTCTAATGGCAGACTGAATGAAAACTTGCACGAGAAAATGAGGGAGATAACTCCTGACACAAAAGATTTCCACTCAAGGAAGATAATTCAAAAATTTACAAAGAAGGATAACTCTTTCTGATATCTGAATAATACACATATTTCACTCCGTATAATTACACAAAAAAGCAAACAAAAATAAATAAAAAATAAGAACTGTGACAGCACAAAGGGAAAGAACATTCTGATTAACAATCTTTTTAATGTTTAGAAAACCTTTAATTCTGAATAACTTCTCCCACCTCAATCACCATATACCAACACTTAAACTTATATGTATAGAGCAGCCCGGTCCTCCGGGCTGCAATAAAACCTCACCCTATTCAACAGATTGAAGACAAATGAACTATTATTAGAGTTCCAAACACAGAAGTTTCTTTGTGCTTTGTACGTGAATCTATTTATGTTCATGCAGACTCAGGAATCGTATACGACAACTGGAGATGTGGAAATTTAAGGGTTTTAATGAGGTTGCTTAAAATTTCAAGCTGTTTCAATCTAAATTTTTTTCAAAGAATAATTTATTTATAAATATAGCGGCGCCCAGTATAAAAATATGTGTCAATCTTTAGGTCTTTGAGGGGCAAAGGTTCTGACAGAATGGTTGGTGCTGTTGGGATTCTCCTTCGGGACATCTTTCACATTTTATGAGTCTATAAGGGGCAGAGGTTCTGACAGAATGGTTGGTGCTGTTGGGATTCTCCTTCGGGACATCTTTCACATTTTATGAGTCTATAAGGGGCAGAGGTTCTGACAGAATGGTTGGTGCTGTTCGGATTTTCTTGAGGGACAGCATTCACATTTTATCTTACAGTATCAGATAACCAGTTTTTGGGTATAAAACTAACCATACCTTTACTAAAATTAAAGATTGTAAGGGTTTAATCCAAAATATTTTTGACAGTTCTTTTTCGGACCTCATGTATTCCATTTCCAAATGTTCTACAAACAAATTACAAAACCTGTCATATTTTGATAACAAATGTTTCGTTTTATAGCAACCTTACTGAAAAAGATTTTATACAAAGACTGAAAATTTGACTTGTAAATCTTCAAACATTTATACACTATGCGGACTCATTTATATTGGGGAAAAATTTATTTCAAACCTATGTCTGACATTCTCCTTTTGAGAAACCTTTTAAAAGGTTCACTCAAAAGGAGAATGTCAGGCATAGGTTTGAAGTAAATAATGGGGGCCATCAACATCTCTATAAACATTTCAATTCCTGACCACTCTATTATTTCAGTTAGGGTTAGAAATTGGGAAAATTATCATCCAACTACTAGTCCTACTTTGAGTTCTCCATTCCGTAGACAACGTTAAGAATACTTGATCAAGAAACTAGGCACCGCCTTTCCATATGGTTGCAACGACCACATAAATAATGTAGGGAATCTTTCAAGCCCACAATGTGCAAATGTGAATGTGAGGGGTCTTTCTAACAATACACCAGGAAGTAAGCATAGTCATGGACATCGGTCATTCAATAAACAAAATATACATGTATATGATGTCTCTTTTGATTCACTTCTGCCTAACGTCAATAAAGAATTAGGTCTTCATCACATTCGCATTTAACTTTATTCGGTTTCCTTGAAATTTTTAAATGGACTTTTTGAAGAAGTTAATGCAAGTCCATATGTAGATTCTTCAGCTGCAGAATACAAGCTAGATTTTTGTGATTATGTTTTGCCCAGCATAGGCTCTTTAAGCCATCACGTGTGTCGGGAGATAATTCTGACTCCACCCGTTAGTTCCTTAAGCTTGAATTTGCAAACAAAGCAATAGATGCTGTGAACATTAGTGATATTCTTACATGTAATCATAAAAAAGTTCAGTCTTGCATTCCACCATATTTCAAGTTGAAGTCTAAAGCTACACCCTGCATTTCCTACAGATATTCCAAAACTATTGCGTCCAAACTTTTAAATTATAAACAAACCATACAGTGCCTCAATATTGAACATCTGAAACAAGTTCCTCTTAGACACCTGATACCACCTCTGGAATTTCCATGGGTCCATGTTTTATGCCCTCTTCACATATTTGTAATGTTTATAGATTTTTTGAGATCGATCATTGTTGGTTATCTTCACATTCTACATATGAAGATAGAAAACAGCGAATAAGCTCAAAATATAATAAAACAATACAAATTGAGAGCAGGTCAGACACAAACTTATGAAATTCTAAAGGTGGATCAAGTGCCATGGAAGAATAAAATCCTATTTTCTCCTTTCAAACCCGACATTAACCCTTTCTCATAATCAAGAACCCTGAGTTACGCATTGTAAAATCAGAGCAAAATCAACAGCGTAATAATTTATACGACAAACATATCAGTCAACATTCGACCAAACGAAAGTTGCAATTGGATTTACTATCAAGTCACTGTAGAGACCTGGAGATTTGCAAAATGTTGACTTTTAACAGGACTGTTGACCAGACCCTTGTTACATCAACTTATTTCTCATTAGCCTTAATTCATTATATACAGATTTGCAGATCTTGCAAATTGAATCTATCTGGAGACAAACACTACATCCAGTTGATTTGGTTTGTTTCTTCATAAATAAGAGAATATTGAAACGTTGATGTCACCATGAACTTTATAAATTTATGTTTTTAATTAAGTTTACTATTAGTGTCTTTACCGCGGAGCAATAACTGGAAAGATTTGAAATGTGCAGCCTTCGTCATTTCCATTTGATGATAGACAATGTAATGGGCGGGTACAATTCGGCGCGGGCATCTAAAAAAAAAATATGGGATTGAAATTCTAGTTTGAAATTCATTTTCAATTCACCTCAGCTATTCTCATACGCACAGTATTAGTGATTGATCAAGAAGACAAATAATGTCAATTTCGGAATAGTTTGACATTTATGTAAATCAGAGTTTTCTGTTCATTTTTTAAAATTATAATAATATAATTGAAATAATAAGATGACGACCATTTGATTCATTAAGGGGGGGGGGGGTGGTGGTGGTAAATTTTAGAAATAAGAAGGAATGTTTTTAAGTTAGGACACCCCATCCCGTCCCGTTTTCGCTTGTCCAACTTTTTTTTAAGTATAGTTAAAAAAAAATGTCTTGTTATCCTAGAAATAAATATACAATGTATTCTGTTCTGTGAAGGCATGAACAGAAATGAATTTAACCCCCCCCCCCCATCAGAAATGAATTTAACCCCCCCCATCTTAAAATCAAATGACCGTCCATTTAAATAATTAATACATATGTCTTCTATATCTGTAACGTTTGTTTGTCTTTAAACATATTGGATTAAAAATTCCGATCTACATCAATTTCAAACTACTTGAGAATTGAAATTATATATCTTTTGGATCATACACTTTGATTAACACTTTGCGTATGAAAATTGCTTTGGTGGATTGAAAATCAACTTCAAGTTTGAATTGCAATCCTATCTTTTTGCAGACGTCCGTGTCGAATTGTGCCCACCCATATCATTGCCTATTATTAAATATTTTGACTGCAACAGATTCCAGTCTTGCCAGTTAATGTTCCGCGGCCTTATCTAGTAAAATATCTAAATGTGAAACAGATTCGTCAGACTTCTTGTTGCATACAGTGGGATAATCTGTAAAAATCAACACTTCAGTCTACAAATCAATTTAAGAGTTACATTAATAAGTTTGATTTTTTTCTTTGACTATTTCCCTTATTTCGATGTCTCCCAAATTATTCGGTACTCAAGAGCATGTTCTGAGTACGATCAATTTTTAAACCTAGATAGGCTACTGACAGATAAGTTGATGTTACAGGGATTTCAACAACCTCGTTAACAACACAATTGTTTTTAATTCTAATTTTTACTACGAAATATTTCGTCTAATTAAACAATACCTAATGCTCATGGCGAATGTGACCAGACAACAGGGTATGCTTATATGCACTTCTCCTTGGCACATGCTCCCACCTCTTGAATTTCCGGGGGTCCGTGTTTTGCGTCCTGTTTACAGATACGTATTATTTTCATTTTTTTAGACCCATTTAATTTTGTATCTTTATCATCTTCATTTAAGCTACTTGGTCTTTGCTATCAAAGCAGTTGTCCCCAGAATATATTTTTTCTTTATTATCACATTAATTAAAAAACTACTAGTATATTGTGGCCAAAAAAAAAAAAAAAAAAAAAAAAAAAAAAAAAAAAAAAAAAAAAAAATATATATATATATATATATATATATATATATATATATATATATATATATAGGATCTCCCATGATTTGTAGTTGGATATGATTTTTATCCAACGAGTTGTGTGTTTTTTATCCCCGAGCCTTGGCGAGGGGATAAAAACACACAACGAGTTGGATAAAAGTCATATCCAACTACAAATCATGGGAGATTCTTTTTATCCCATGTTTAATACTTCACAACCAATGTTTTACACTGTTTTATATAGGACTCCACTTTATTTTACTTCATCGCGCTAACGCAAAAACCATTGTGACGTCACAACTGTGGATTATGAAAAAATTATCCAATGAGTCATATCCACGGGATAAAGGGGTAAACATGGGATAATATATATATATATATATATATATATATATATATATATATATATATATATATATATATATATATATATATATATATATATATATATATATATATATAATCTGCTTACACAAGCATTCAATATTTAGAAGTGTTTTTCCTCCGTGTCAAACAAAGAAAAAAATTCCACAGAATAGAATTTTCATCTATAGCTATACAAATTTAAAGCAGAAGAGAGTGAAATGAGAATGTCAGTTATAATTATTATTTCAAAAGTGAACATCTACAAAAGATATACACTAAAAACTCTACAAACAATTTAATAAATTAACTCTCTATCTGAACATGCAACAAAAGTCTAGAATAAATTATTTATTTTTCTTAACCATTATTAAATTCAAAAAAGAAGTCTCTGTTGAGACAGTAACTCTATTAACCTTAACTTCAGTACAAACCTGTAGTTAAAACAAAGGAGGAGAAAAGTAGCACTTGAACTTGAAACTATAGAACAGCAATAAATAGAATAATGATTCTTGCTTTAGTTTCTTTTTGTGGCAAGATATCTTTCATCAGACTATTATATTAGAATCAGACCAAAACTGTAGGAGGAGTAGCATTTTGAAAGTATTTCACAGAAATTTCTATTTTTAGTAGCCATGGCTACATCATTCATTGAAATCAAAAGCCGATGTACAGAATTATGTATCCTAGTGTAGTCTACTTGTGTGCCAAGTTATATTGAAATCAGACAAGTAACGTTTTTAAAACTTGTTTACAGACGGACGGACGGACAGCTAGACAGACAGACAAACAGACGGACGATGGACACCTTACTATCGCATAAGCTCTTCTTGTCCATGACCTATAGAGCTAATAAGAGAAATGAACATCTACCTTTCTTGAAAGATTAGGCACGGAACGCTTTTCAAATTCTGTGTTTGAAGAGAATTGTTACATGACAAATTAACGAATAAATATTCTTCTTTAACTATGTTCAAATTCAAGTTATAGAAAATATAAATAATTCAATATTTTCATGTTGAAGAAAAATTTCCATAGAAACATATATCTGAGAATAAAACGGGCACAAAATAAATTAGAATTTCTACGTCCTTTCACCACAAGCGTGCATGTCTTTGGGAATCAAATCGTTGGATTATTGTCCGCGTACCACGGTTTTACTCACATAAATGTTCGTGTAAATTAAGTACAACTTGAAATTTAAACGCGTACCTTTGTCATTATCACAGAGATGTTTACTTAACCATCATTACAGAGATATTAACTGACTCATTATCACGCAGATGTTTACTTAATCATTATCATAGAGATGTTTACGTAATCATCATAGAGATGCTTACTTAATCATTATCACAGAGATGTTTACTTAATCATTTTCAAAGAGATGTTTATCATTATCACAAATATGTTTAACTTAATCATTGTCACAGAGATGTTTACTTAATCATAAACTTCGAGATTTGTACTTAATTATTTCATGGAGATACTAAATCAATTATTTTCATAGATATATTTAATTAATCATTATCAAAGAGATATTTTCTTAATCATTATCATAAAGATGTTTTGTGATCATCTCTTAACATCTAAGTACAACTCTATATCAAAACATCCATATAACGTATGTTATGTTATATTCGTATTTTATGAACAAATGTAGAAATGCACTTATTCGTAGTTAGTTTGAAGAGATAAAAAAGAAACCCAGTTCTACTTTTAACTGCCCCAAAACAGTCATAACCCATGTTATGAGACAAGAATTTCTATTTAAAAATATCTATGCTTAACTTGATATTTTGATGGGGTTTTTTTTTTTCAGAAAATTAGATTGTGTTGCATAAATTCCACTATCAAATACAATATCAGCCACAACTTGATTTTTTTTTAAATTATCAAAAATCTGTTGAAATTCGACAGATAACGAAGTGTTGAAAGCATTGGTTTTCATAAAAAAAAAAATACGTTTCTTAGGCTAATGTTATTACGGACTTTGTAATGATTAATATGAATTAACTGAACAGTTTTAAATCTAAGTGACATTTAAATAAGCTAATGAATTCATTTTTTTCTTGAAATGTAAACTAAATTATTGGTGATGTAAAACTTGTACTTAATGAATCCACATAATAAATACAAATTAAAAACAATTTACAAACCATTACATTGGAACCAGATGAAACCTTGTATGTCTTACATAAAAAAACTATAAATTTTCTTTGAAATCCAAATTGATTGTTTACACCAAGGAAGAAAAAGTATGAAATACGGAAATTCAGAATACATGTGCATCAATTAAGGCGACTTTAATTATCTTTGAAGTCTTTTGAGCAACCTTGCAGGCAATTTACAGTCTGCGCTTCTTTGATAAATGGACTCTAATTTATAAGAGCTGCTTTTGGTTTCTTAAACATAGATAAGGAACCTAAGCTAAAGGTAAGTCGTGTTATTCTCTGAATACATGTTTCTGTGTTTCTCTCTCCACTAATAATACTGTGATCCTCTTCATTTTGATGACCAGATAACACAATCCTATTCGATAACACAAATGTGTCCATTAAAAATAAATGTTCATGTAATTCACAAATAGTTATAAAGCAACATTAGAATTCTGATAGATACTTTCTATCAATTTTTTTGAACAAGAAAAGCTATTGACAAACAGTCTCATTTAAATTCAACATTTCGCAAATAAGTTTGTTTTTCTTCGTATAACAGACAAATAAAAAATTAAATTTTGACGTTATCATTTCTATCTGTATCTATAACTGGGTGAGAGAAAAAATATCGAGTACCATTGATGCTTACGTCGCATAAATAGAAGGGCAAAGAAATAACCTTTGGCATTGTTTCAGTCGCATTACTTTAAAAAGGAATCTATTCTGTGTTTACTGATTTATTAAGGAATGTTTTTAAGCTTTGTGTGAGTTATTGGTGTGTCGCACTAGCGCTTCATGAAAAATATGCTTACGTGCAAGTCTGTGTAATTTACACACCAATAACTCACACAAAACTTCAAAACACTCCTTATATTTACATTTTACGTGCTCAAAGGCACCAAAAATATACTCAATGTTTGAATTATTCGCTGCCCGATATTGTTATATTTTTACTAACGTCTCTGTAGCTTATTGTGACGTCACTTTAGCGCGAGTTTCTCCGTGCATATTTCTACGCCTGAGTATGCACGAAAATGGCATTCAAATCAATTTCACAGTCGGCTTATTAGAAAAATACAGCAAATGTAAATAATGAAGTTTAATGATACTATAACAATTGATGCCTGAATTGATATATATATTTTGAACCTATTTTGGTTAAAAATGATGCAAATATCAAATTTTTGAAATAATGAAAAAAAAACTGTAAACTTTCTATTATGTTTAAAAGTCTACCTTTTTGAGATTACCCTAATAATACTTTAAAATTTTCGTTCCCTTTATTCCCTTCACAAGTAATTGTGAAACTCGGAATGAAAAATTAAAATTTATTTGGTAAAGCTTACTCATTTCACTTATATAAACAAGACTTTATTTGTTATTTTTATGACTTTTGAAAAAGTTTTTTGCTTGTATCATCTATTCCTTGGTAAAAGAATATATTCATAGTGGCTTAGAAATGAAATAAATAATATTTCATGTCATTATTATATCATTATTATCAGCGTTTTAAGTGCTTGAAAATTTATCTTTATTATACATCAAGCTATTCGAATTCATCATTGGCTTTAAAAAGGTTGCAATATTCATAAATGACAAGTATACCTTACTTTAATGAATTTATAAAGAAAAACAATGTCCTACAATAAATATCAATATTTTATTATCTTTTCATTTTAGAGACCAATCATTCTAAAGTGAAATCTACCAATATGCTCAAATTTCTGGCAGCAATTGTCCTGGCAACTCTAATTCAGATTTCATCGTCACAAGATCCGACGTTAGACACTCCCCTTCCTCCGACAGTCCCTCCAACTTTCGACTCTACCATCGAACCTCCTGCCCTTGACTCTCGTCCTCCTACAGGATCTTCTCCATTCGACTCCCTTCCACCAACAGAACCTCCTCAACTTGACCGTCTACCACCCACGGAGCCTCCTCAACTCGACCGTCTGCCACCAACAGAACCTCCTCAATTCGACTCACTAGCACCAACAGAACCTCCTCAATTCGACTCACTACCACCAACAGAACCTCCTCAATTCGACCGCCTGCCCCCCACGGAGCCTCCTCAATTCAACCGTCTACCACCCGCGGAGCCTCCTCAATTCGACCGTCTACCACCAACAGAACCTCCTCAATTCGATCGACTCCCACCCACGGAGCCTCCTCAATTCGACCGTCTACTACCCGGAGAACCCCGTCAATTCGACCCTCCACCCTCTTCAAGACTTCCTCTTTTTGACTCTCCACTTCCTGCAAGACCTCGTACACTAAACTCTCCTCTTCCTCCCATGGGCTCTACTTCTCTCGATTCGGCTCCTCCTGCCGTTCCCTCTTCCTTAGACAATTATGGCGGGAATGTTTCCAATTACAGTATCATGTACACCAAAAACCTGCAGGACATAATGCAGAGGTTTAAAATCTCAGTGGCGGAAATGGAGGCGATGTTGGAAACTTACATAGATGGCGGGAATCCAACAATTACAAAGACCGTGTATAACCCTGATACCGGCACAAACGAGGTCAGTCTCTCTCTCTCTCTCCATTCTTTTATGCTGATGCATATTTATATTCATTATTTTATATAAGTATTATATGATTCAGTTACAAACTCCCATAGCAAACACAGGTAAAGCAATCATGTTATTTCGTTTTGATCATGGAGACTACTCACATACCAAAAACTATATTTTATTTAAAAAATACAAAACGGTTAGAGATGTAATACCTTTTACAGAATTATATGTGCACTACAGTAAAACACTGAGAAAAAAAAAAACAATCCTCCTGTTAATATATTTTTTTAATGAAAGAGAATCCCAAAATATGAAATAAAAACAAACGAGTTTTAAACTTTGAAGCAATAATTGAAAAGAAATTTTAAAGTGTGGATATCTTATGCATTTTATTGAGAGAAAACAATCTTCTGACTCTGTTTTTAGCATGTATTCTTTATCATGATTACAGACCGTGACACTTGATTTCAAGAGCATTGCTGAAGGTGAAGGGTTTCCAACTGAAGCCCTACAAAGGCCAAGACCGTCTGCTCGATCCGAAGCCCCACGAACCACTGATAATGTCTTGAATTCAGGTCCTGTTGGTTTGAACACAGTGCAACCCACAGAAACAATGCCTAACACAGTTTCTTCACCAATGTCTGAATTTCTGAGGAATCCAACTCCGGTGGTAGGGAACGCTATATCACGTGATTCCAGAGATCTAGATCTCACTGCGTTCAGAGAACAAGAAGCACAACTTATCGATGACCTGAAACTACTGATTCGTCGTCGAGAGGCATTAGATGAAAGTTTTTCCAGAGGAGAGTTAACTGATGAGAATTATCGAATTTCCCTAGAAAACACCGATATACAAATACGTGATAATTACGCAGTTTTGAAACAGATTCAAGACGCCATACGCGAATATCTTGGAATTGGAACCCCACAAGCGTTCAGTCAACAACCCCCAATGGTGACACCAGAGGCAACTCCAATAGAAGATTTTAGGGGTCCAGATTCAAGCGGCGGTCAACCATTGACTCCAGATGAAGAGCTGGTATTTATTCAGTCAGAAATCGATAGGTTAAAAGAAGCCAACGCTGGACTTTTGCGCAGACTTCAAAGTCTACAGATGCCAAATATTGACAGTGCTGCTCCTGCAACAATGAATGATATGCCTCTAAATCCAACAGTAGGTGGGTCAAGTCTTGATGCTATGAATTTTATGGATTCCATGGATGGAGCAATACCATCACCATCACCTGCACCAGCCATTTCAGATTTAGATACCTTTGTTAGACCTTCGCGTCCAATCCAAGGCACTGGTTTTCCAGACACATCGACTGATCCAATCATCGGTAATCGGATAGACGGAATTATTCCAGGTGAGGAAAGTAATGTTATTCCAAGAACACAGATTCGTAATAACATTGAAAATCTTTTGAATGAGTACAATCGATTGAGTCAAAGGGAAGATGCAATACTGCGCATTCTAAATCAAAATGGCCAAGTGTCTGATAACTTTCCACAAGACATGGTGGGGCTAACACAAGCTACAACAAGACCTGTTGATGATTTAGGGGCAGAAATGGAAAGAGTACGTGAAAACATTAGGCGTAATGCAGTGGACACTCAAAATGAAATTTTTCCTATTGAATCACAAATGCGTGCTGCAAGAAGAGATTCAGGTCGTATAGCCACCCTAGAAGCACCGTCCAGTGAAATTGATGTGAGTACTGTGGGACCTCAGGACCCAGGAGTGGAGAGGAATTCCTTTCCCGAAATTTTGCCTTCAGTCCAAGACACTGGTTTTCCACAAACGTCTAGTATTCCAGTCGCTAATGATGGGATAAACGAAGTTATTCCAGGTGAGGGAAGAAACATTATTCAAAGAGCACAGATTCGTAATAATATCGAAAATCTTTTGAATGAGTATAATCGATTGAGCCAGAGAGAGGGGGAAATTTTACGCACTCTAAATCAAAATGGACAGGACGTGGTTGGACAAACGAGAGCTAGTCCTGTTGATGATCTTCAGAGAGAGATGAACCTGGCTCGTGAAAACCTCATAAATAGTCCACTAGATAATACAAATGACATGCTTCCTATTGAGCCACAAGGGAGTGCAAGAAGAGTTTCGGGTCGCATAGCGACTCCAAGAACATTGTCTATTGAACCTGATTTCGCTGCTGCTGAATCTCAAATCCCAACAGGTACATCGTTAGGAACAGGAAATATGAGGTCACAATTCCCTGAGACAATGAACATATTAACAGAAGATACAAGGTCTCAATTCCCAGCATTAGATAGAATAAACATTGTGGATGATATTGTTACACGCCGGCCTGTCTTAGACACTGACGCAAGCAGAATAGGAGAGTCGTTTGTGAGTCCAAGGGTTCCAGCTCAAACATTGGATGAAATCTCGGTCTTGGGCACCGATCGTGTGCAACCCATTGTGGACCGAGGAGGAGAAATCTTACCCGATTCACAAACATTAAGTAGAAGTGCACAGGGTGAAAGTCTAATTTACAACGACGGTGATATAACCATGTCCGCCGTTCAACCCGTTGGTTCTCTAGAAGGTGATACTACTGTACCTATCGGACCAGTAGTTCCAATTAGCGGGTTTTCGTCCGAAGCTTCTGGTCTCCTGCTACCAAGAAATGATGCTATGTCGCTTCAAAGCAGACAAGTTCGATTCTTTAGTCAAAGGCCCACAACCATGGACACGACAAGTAGATATTTTCTTCAAAATGGCGGACGACGACAACTTCGTTATTTGGGTGGCAGAACAACATTGAGACAACCTTTACGATTAATATAATGTATGCAATGCTGTGTTAAGCAATCTATGACGGTCCTTATAACACCTGGGTATGTCGTATTCAATTAATGTCTTCCAACCTTTTTTTCTTCCTGAGATTATCATAAACATGCTAGTAAAGCGTTGTGTACATGGAAGTTATAAATGGAGATAAATATTACTACATTAGTGATGAAATTTGAATATTTGTTTAACGCATTTAATATGATAATCATATGATGGAATGTTAGTGAAAGTACTAAGTCTTCATTTTAAAACCTTTAAAATGACTTAAAATCATATATCTATTACTGTTCAACATTCTTATTTAAAGCAAGTATCTTAGATGAGGGGCAATTTATTGCATGGATAAAGATTAGGAGTGGGATTGGGATTGGGATAAGGATGAAGAATGGAATAGGAATAGGATTAGGAGTGATTTCTTTATTTTTGTACCTCCATTCTAATTTTTCTTCAATGTATATACATTTAGGCGATCGAAATGTAGTATTTTAAATATTGTTTTTTTTAAAATGTTGTTTATTGTGTGAAATAAATATATCTGAAGAAGCATTCTTGTTTTTCAGTATTTTTAACATTCAGTAATTCTTGTAAATTGATTTCAAAATCAGAGGTTGAAAGGGTCCAATGTTTTTACTCTCTCTCTCTCTCTCTCTCTCTCTCTCTCTCTCTCTCTCTCTCTCTAAATGCTTTTAACATATATTTTAAGAGTAAAAAACTGTAGATCACGTAGCATGTTAAATAACAATATAAAAAATAGAACTAACAATTTTTTTTATCAAATGTGCACATGTAAAAAAGAAAAAGGATGGGGGAATATAGTAGCACAATTGTGTGTTTGTGTGTGTGTGTGTGGGGGGGGGGGGTTTAGTATGTCCGTCTGTACGTAATGGAAGTGACGTAATTTACATGGGGATCGAATGCTGCCTTGATTCATCTATATGTATATTTTAATTTATTCTTCTCTTGTGTCATCTCGTATTCCAGTCACAAAAATAAAATTAAACGAGGGTATTATAAAACATAACATACAGCAGTTTGCCTTTTTCCAAGTGTAACTATTGAAAGTTTTGTCAACATCACTATGAGCCGCAGCAGCGGCCGATCTATTTGTGATTGTGTTAGAAAGAGAACATGGGGAAATGAGATGTTATTTTTTCATTATTAGTTGGGTAAAATAATTCATTAATGATACAAATATAAAGATTATGAGTAAAATGTTTTTAAAACTTGCTTTAAACTTAGTTTTTTTACTGTAGTTATTATGTTTAAATTTTATTTTCTATTCTTATCAAATAATTATTAATTTATGATTTTATCAAAAGGGTTTACAATAGGTACTCCGGCCCAGACATGGGAGTGTATAAGATATGAACGCAAATCATTATGATTTTCCGGATAATAATTGCAGTGGCAAAAGTGATGAATAATAAGTATGTAAAATTGAAAAGTTGATAGAACTAGTAAAAATTGCTTTGAATAATCATGCTAATTGAAGACTGGAAGTCTGGAAAAAAAATGTTAAGTCTTTCATTCTTTGAAAATCTTATGCTTTTCTTGGACGCTTAAGACAGTACCTTTTAAAAATGTTTAGATTTGGTTGCTGCCGATTTGATGCTTTGCATCAATTTTACTTGTTCACTGTATGTAGATACGTATTACCTTCGTACACTGAAGTCGATAAATACAGGTTTACGTTTCCGCAATTATTCGCAGAAATATTTATAAATTCACTGGTCATGAAGAATTGTTTTTTTTTTGTCTGTAATCAATAACAAAATCTGAAAATCAACATGTACTGTGTGTGAACGCGGGGGGGGGGGGGGGGGGGTGTTAAGTGAATAAGTGCCTGTGTGTAACGGAAGCTAGGCATGTAATAATTTATATCAGGATAGATATGCATTCTTGCGAGAGGATGCTCCGCTTTGCGGTGCCCTTGTTAAATTTAAATTTTAAATGTAAAGATACATTTCCACGAAGAAATATTTAATGTAAGAAAAGATAGACTTTAAAATATTACATTGCAGAAGCAAAATGATGTTATTTAAATTTACTTTTGCAATTCCAAAATATGAATGTCCTGTAAAGTTATTTGATATACATATTTTATCTGCGACCCAATACTCAAATTCATTTTAAAGATTTTATACTCATACTAGCAAAATTCTCACAAGACATAAGTTTTATTTATACGCTTAATATATCTCTATACATGTAAGTAGCAAGTAAGTACCGGGGTAAGTAAGAAAATTATTTATTTATAGTGACGTGTGTACATAATTAAATTCTTTTGTTTACAAACTGTATAAAATAACAATCAACACCCTGCCCATCGGGCCTATATGCCACTTTAAACACAAAATTGAAATACAATATATAAAGAAAATAAATAGCACAACGTTAAGAGATAAACAAAAAAGTAAATAAAGATAACATGTATTTACAATATTTTTATGTCGAAGGAAGGGTCAATTTAGTCATTAACCACAAATCTCCCTTAGCAAAGGGATTGGTTTATGATTTAAAAATCAAAATCAAACATCTCATAATTTATTTTGTTTGATCTGAGAGAATAAAATATCGAACAGTCTTAATTTCAATACTTTAATTACTCGGAAACATTAAATTTGATGTAATTGATCATACGTAACAATTCTACATATTCACGTGAACTATTATTGATGATACAAATTATGTATTCTGTATAATGATTGATGAAGACCACAGCGTGCTTCCCAATAACTCTATACTTTAGATGAGCTCCTATAAATATGCAGACACCTGAATGTCATAATTCACCACAAAGCCTTTTTTTTTTGGTTATGATATGTTTATAATTGTATAATATAGGGGAATCTTTTGAAGTGAAGTTTTTTACAAAGCAGAAAGAGAGAGACCTACACACCAAGTGTGTTATCATTTTATATTAGTGAGTTGTCATTAGATGTAAGTATACGTGTATATACATATATTTCATGTTGAAATTAATATGTATTCTAATATGAAAATGTATACAGGAATTTGACATGGATTCCTTAAATTGATCCTTGCTCCTATTCTGTAGCATTAAAGAAAATACTTTTATTTCATCCATTTCATTGAAGCTTCATAATTTGAAAAAATATATATTTTCTCTGGTATTCTATAGAGATTTTTTGAAATAATAATCATAGTATCAAAAAGTTTATGCTTCAATTTGCTAAAAAAAATAATAATTGTAAAATGGAACATAATAATTTCTATTATAATTTTTTAAATTTACTATGAAAGCCTTTTCTCTTTATAACTTTTGTATTTGGTTTTTATTTTGTCATTGAATTATTTGATATTTTATTTGTTTAAGTATTCCATTTTTAAATTCTAATACATATATCGTAGTCGAAAATATTTTTATCTAGACCAAAAGCACTAACAGTCGTGAAAGGAGGGAAGGCCTTATTCTGACCAATTAATTAAAAATTTTAAAAAAATGAAAATGTTAAGAAGGAAATCAAACCAGTTAATATCGCCATGGCATTTTACAACCTTAGTATTCAGTAACAGTTTGCTTATTTTTATCTAGCAAATGTTTTTATATCTAAACTATTTGATAGATTTCTCACTTTGCATATTTTCAATTTTTGTTAGGTGTGCCTAATTTTTCCCTTAATTCTAATGCGTTTCAACTGAAATTAAAATTTGTTACTAACTGAAACATGTCTTTAAAATGTCATGATGCGTAATATAAAATCAAGATTTTGTCAATACTCCCAAATATATAATTATGCTAACCAAATGTAAGGTTTCTCACTACTGAAGCTAGGAGCCTGTCTCTTTGTATTCTATTCTTAAGGTAAATTCTTTGCTCTTATTTTTATAAATGTCTCAAATAAAATGGTAAAACTTAATCTATTCCTGCAACAAATCATCGTATGTAACTATAACTTAACAGTATTGAACTTGTGATCTCTAAATTGTTACTGGTTATATGTAAAAAAAATAAAATAAAATAAAATAAAATAAAATAAAAATTATAAAATGATTCTTTTAGTCATGTTTTCCCGTCTTGTATGTAACAATAACTTTACTGAATGATATATTTGTTGCTGCTTGGATGTAACTATAAATTAAGAGAATTATGCGTATATTCGTCTCTTTGTGGCTGCTAGTATGTAACAATTACTTTACAGAATGATGCGTATGTTTTTCTCTTTATTTTTGTATGTTAACATCACTTTTCAGAATAAAGAGTGTTGTCATCCATTTAATTGTTGATGGTTGTAAGTAACATAATTTTACAAAGTGAAGCTTGTAATTATCTATCTGTTGCTGCTTTCCTCTCAGAATGATGCTTTTGTTGTTCTATTTGTTGTTTATTTTACAGAATGATGCGTTTGTTGGTCTCTCTGCTGCTTGCATGACAGAATGATGCGTTTGTTGATTTCGTTGTTGTTTATCTTACAGAATGATGCGTTTGTTGATTTCTTTGTTGCTGTTTATTTACAGAATGATGCGTTTGTTGGTCTATTTGTTGTTTATTTTACAGAATGATGCGTTTGTTGGTCTCTCTGCTGCTTGCATGACAGAATGATGCGTTTACTGATTTCGTTGTTGTTTATCTTACAGAATGATGCGTTTGTTGATTTCTTTGTTGCTGTTTATTCACAGAATGATGCGTTTGTTGATTTTGTTACTGCTTATCTTATAGAATGATGCGTTTGCTGATTTCTTTGTTGCTGTTTATTTTACAGAATGATGCGTTTGTTGGTCTCTTTGTTGCTGCTTGCATTAGAGAATGATGCGTTTGTTGATTTCTTTGTTGCTGCTTTTCTTACAGAATGATGCGTTTGTTGGTCTCTCTGCTGCTTGTATGCACACTGAGGAAAGGAACAGCTGATCATGTCAACAAAGACCCACCCCCGGGGGCCTCCGCGGACCCACAACTACAGATTATTTACAATGATAGGTTGAGAGAAGTGATGAAGCGATTTAACATCACGGAGGCAGACATGAATATAATGTTGTCAAATTTCGTAGAGGGCGGGAAGTCTCCAACTATAACAAAGAGCGTCCTGAATTCTAACACCGGCCTCCAAGAAGTAAGAAACTAATGACTACACTAGGGAAAGTACATGTACTTACTTCTACATACTGGTATTTCTTCTTTTCCTGCAGCTCTGTGAATCAAATGTTAAAAAGAAATTTTGTTAATCTGGATGATTCAGAAATATGGTTGAAATAAATTGTCTTTAATAGCAGGCGTTGGAGTGACGTACGTACTATGTACACATTCATGGTCGTCATCATTAGCACAACCATTGGTTCTTAAAGGGACTTAAACGTGGTCATTAACAGAAACAACCTAACAAAAATTTACTATCGTTAACTATAGTAAATATACTTTGATACTTTGATTTACTAAAGTTTACTGTGGAACTTTTTATAAAGATTTAGAGCCTATTTATTTCTCTAACTACGTACCAATGATGTGAATTTTTAGCTCTACTGGTCAGAGACCAAAAGAGCTTATGCGATAGTAAGGCGTCCGTCCTTCCGTCCGTCTGTCTGTCTGTAAACAATTTTTCAAAACACTACTTTACCTACAGTTTTGGTCCGATTTCAATATAACTTGACACACAAGTAGACTACACTAAGATACATAATTTAATGCATAGGTTTTTGATTTGATGAACGGTGTTGCCATGGTTACTAAAATAGAAATTTCTGTGAAAAACTTTCAAAATGCTACTCCTCCAACAGTTTTAATCTGATTGCAGTAAATCTTGCCACAAAGAGACTAAACCAAGGACCATTATTATAATATTTATTGCTGTTGCAAAGTTTCAAGTGCAAGTGCTACTTTTATCTTCCTTTGTTACAAATACAGATTAATAGAGCTACAGTCTCGTCCGAGACTTCTGGTTAAGATAATATCAGAAAATTGCTGAAAAGATTTTAAAAAATAAAATATACCAATCTGAAAATCATAATAAAGAAACTTTGATATACTGTAAAAATTTGATTTACTTAAGCAAAAACTTTAGTTTACAATAGCTCTTTTTTGTTAGGTCACTTTGAACCAGTATATTTAATTGAAATCTATTTGAAGAGGAAGTTGCCGTTGTTTTCTTTTTACAGGTATTTCATATGAGAAAGAGTGATGAGGATTTCTTACATGTGTAAGCTTGTATATTTTAAGAAAGATTACCGGAAGTGTGTTTCGTTGTTTGTAGGTCACATTGCATCATCTTTAATTCTCACACGCTACACCTGAAATTAATAGAACCTTATTTTACAATTGTAAACACGTCACCCCCGAACTGAACTTCCCTGACAACTTATTCCTTATTCTTGTGTCTTATCTATTTGTAGACGATCACGTTGGATTTCCAAGGCTTTACAAATGAATGGCTATCACAGGGGAAACGAGACGGCACCGCCCAAGTCAACGATCGCCAACCATCAGCAAACAAACCGAGACTGGATGCACTCGATTCGGTAGATCTAGCGAGTCTTGAAGAACAACGGAAGTACCTGATCCGTTCGATTTTGACCCTTGATGCCGAGAGTACGGATCTTCAAGAGGATCTTGAATTTGGAAGAATTACTGAAAATGTATACCGAGAGAGGGCACTATCTAACAGGCGATTATACCGCGATCTAATGGAGCAGCTGCTTAAAGTAGGTGTCACTGTTTTACACGTAGCATACCTATCAAAAAACTCTCTAGAGAAAAGTTCATCATTAGATATGATTGAAACTATATCTAAAGAACTACTCAGTTAGTTGCCGAAGTCAATATGCGGATAATATATAATTAAAAGATATTTATCTCTATTAATTTTTTTTGTTGATATAATTTATTTATGAATTGTGTGATGATGCCTTAAAAGATAATCAATATTTCATAATTCAATTAATAAGTTGAATTTAAAGATGCACTTGCGCTGATTAGATGATACTCAGGCTGATTAGATGATACTCAGGCTGATTAGATGATACTCACGCTGATTATATGATACTCACGCTGATTAGATGATACTCACGCTGATTAGATGATACTCACGCTGGTTATATGATACTCACGCTTACATATACATTTTGTCAATTCAGAGTTTCCATGTTTAAAACGATCTAAATGAATACGAAACTGTGCCATTTTACAGGTTCAAAATATTCTAAACGAATACGAAACTACAGGGGAATCTTCACCTAAGGCAGCTATGGCAAGGAGAGATTCGTCACGTGTTATAGCAACAGACACTTCCGGTCCAGTTACAGAGGTAGCGTCTACGCAGCAAGTCGTTGTCGAGAGTGAGCCAATAAAAAATAACGACGCATCAGTGCAGCTAAAATTATCTGAGCTTGAAGAACTCCGTAAACAAAATGCTCTACTTAATTTGAGAATTCGTGAAGAGCAGGAAATGTTATCACCTTCAGCAAACGGAATAATACAAAGACCCCAGACGCCAATCTCGTTTTCGACAATTATACCGGAAGGACGTGTTTCTTCTGCACGGTCTCCGGAGAGCGTTCGAGAAAAGTTGCTTGCAGAATATCGAGCTTTACAAAACAGAAAACGCACAATTTATCAGCTTTTGCAACGTTATAGGAGATTACTTTAACCTAATAGAATAGTGAAATATTTTTGTATCGTTCAGATAGTGAGAGATCAATATGTTGTGAAAAATTTCTTTCAGTGTACGCTTATTTAACAAACTAATCGTGAACACTATATCTCTTTGCACACTTGATATTCAATGCTGTCTGGCGGCGCAGACAAGAAATCATGCGCATGTGCGGAACATTGCTTACTGACAGTCGCAAATTAAAACAGGATTCATGCGACAAAAGATTGGACGTCTACCACATTTCACCTATTCGGCAGAACGGTGTATGTTACATGTGTGATTATAAGAAGTCTCGATGCATTGTAATAAATATGCATGTCATCTTTGTTTGCTAACATGCACAGGATAAAAGTGCACCTTTCAGTTAACTGATTGGTCACTAAAAGGTCTGGAATGGTGACTGAAGGCGGAGCTCTGCCACTCAGTCACAATTCAGTTAACTGAATGGCAGAGTTTCATCCTGTGAAGTTCGTTATATAAAATATCTTGTTTGCATGTTGGAATAAGAATTTCCTTGAAATAACCAAACTTTAAAGTATTTGTCTTTTCAAATGACGTGTACATCTCTTCATAAAAACCGTTCACGGTAGCTCAGTAGAGCGCTCGCTCCGTGATCGGAAGGTCGTGAGTTCGAACCTCGGCCGCGACTGACCTAAGCCGATAAAAATGGGTAGCAATTGTTCTTTCGCCATGCGCTCGGCACTTTGAAGTGAAAGTTGCGGGTCCTTCGGATGAGACCTTAAAAACCGATGTCCCGTGTCACGGCAGGCGTTGGCACGATAAAGATCCCTCACTGCTCAAGAGTACATGTACCGAGTAAAGGTCAAAATTTGAAGCCCTTCACCGGTATATGGTCACGTCTCTCTATGAGTGAAAACTTCTCGAATGGGACGTTAAACAACATACAATCAATCAATCTCTTCTTTAAAAAATGAAAAATACGAAGCTTATCACATAATAAAAAGAATCTGTACCCTAAATCTAGTGATTCACATTTGATGTCATACATTTCAAAAACTAATTTATTTTAAAATTGAAGTAGAAAATGCATGTGCGTGTACTTATGAAAGGAATAAAGTAAGAGCTGCGCATGCGCTAATATCAGTCCACAGATCAATATCATTTGTCCTTAGATAGATAGATAGATTGACTGATTGCTTTACTCCCCTTGTAAGAATTTTTTAGTCATGTGCAACATCACCATAAAGCGACGAAGGACTTCAAATTTAGACCTTTACACTGCACTTAGGGCAGTGAGGTTTCTTTATCGTATCAACGCCTTCCGCGTCACGATACCTCCATTTTTATGGTCTTATCCTAAAGCCCTTGACTTTCATTTCTAATGCTGGACGGTTGGTAAAGGAACAGTCAGTCAATACGTATACCTATGTAATGCGTCATAAGTTTGACGCGGCGCCGGGGGCGAGCATATAACCCGATACCTCCTGATCACTAAGCAATCGCCCGACCATTAGGCTAGCTGACCGGTCAGTTGTACTAGATGTACATAGAGTGTATTGATTGTTCCTGTTTGCAATATTCTGTATACCCTTCTTTAGCTGAAATAAAAAAAAATATCTATATATATTTATAATCAGTGATATTTTCTTGAGGACACCTGAGGTATTTATATTTGTATCCGTATGATAATCCGTCGTTTGTTTGATTGTCAGTCATGTTTGAGTTAATTAAAAGAAATGAAATTTCTAATGAATTTTCTAATCCTCTTCCAAGTTTTATTTTGATCGCTCTTTATAAAAAAAAAAGTCGACTACAAATACATTAAAAAATTGTGTGTGTTCCTTTTACCGAATTTCGACTTGAATTAAACCGGCGAGCTGTTAATTCTTAATTTCCTGAGCCGTTAAGTTAAAAACACAATTTTCACAAACTTTTCCTGCACAAGGTTGCCAAAATGCATGACTGCGTGCTTAAAAAAAGTAGAAAGTAATTAGACCTTTGTATATTCTCATAATTCCTTAAACATGTGCTTCTTTCAATATTTAAAGTTCCCTCTATAAGTTTTATTTTTTAAAACTTAAGCAAAAATTGTTGTTACTTTTCATATTTCACAGGGAATCCCAGTTGACAATCCGGATTATCCGAAAAAAATATTTTCGCCAAAAATCCTGCTTTTCTTTGTTACATAAACAAGTCCTTTGTTGCTTTGTTTTTTTTCATTTTAAGAAAAAGTTATTACATGTATTGCAACGATAGACTAGAATTAAAAACCACAAAAAGAAGACTCATCTTAAGAATTTCCTACATTTTATGCAGATAATGCACTTTACAAATTAAACTGAGAAGAACTTATTCTAGAAAATCAAAATTTCAATAGATCAATCTTACTCCAGAGAGGTTGTAATCATTTGTTAGGGCAAATGAAATGTATGCTGATTTATTTTCTTGCATAAAATGTGCATATATATATATATATAGAGAGAGAGAGAGAGAGAGAGAAGAAAATGATAACATGTAATTCAATGTACTCTATTTAGATCAAAGGTTAAAATTTAAAGCATTTTATTCTTTTAACAAATAATTGTCACAAAAAATAATCAATCATAACGAAATATGAAACCAGAGAATGTTACTAAAAATAGCGATTTATGTCATCAACTGTGTAGCGATTCATCACTTTGAGTGGTCGATATAATACACCTTTTGTAGAAATTGGAATGTCGTAAAAACAAGTAATAACACCAAGCTTTTAACATGCTTCGTGCATTGATTGGATTTAAAAAATAAATACTACCTCCTTTCATTGAGGCAATAGGTATTGTTTCCGAGGCTTTTTTCCCCAACCTTGCCTTTGTGTGTGTGTGTGTGTGTGGGGGGGGGGGGGGGGTTAACTTGTTATGCTTATTGATCCATTTGGTTTTGTTAAAGAAATAGATACGTATTAGAAAAGACCAAATACAGATAATTAATTATACGAAGAAATAAAATTTAAAAGAAGAAAAAAGCAATAAAAAAGGAAAGGAAAGAAAAGAAAACGAATAAATAATAATAATAAGTAAAGATATGGATTAATATTCAAAAAGTATTTAAAATTTCCGAGATCTTAATTCTTTTTTAATTCAGTTTTACAAGCATGCACCATTAATCATCAGAAAAGTAATATATCATATTTTATTACATTTTCAGCAGTGAAATACTGTGATTTATTTATTGAATAAAATTGATATTCTCTTACAGTATGAAAGGATACCAAAATGATATTCTCTCACAGTGTGAAAGGATATCAAAGTAAGTAAAAAATAATTTCTGGCCTGTCATAAGATAGAGATAGTAACTAAGCATCTTGATAGAGCTAAAACTGCAAATTTCTTCCCAAATATGTTGCTAAAATCCATGCTATGTGATGTTTTCAATCACACAACTGCTAAGCTACGATCGACGTCTCAACCGCTCAACTATGACGTCAAGCCTATGACACTGTGTTAAGAAAAGACAGAGGCAAAGGGAAAATCAAAGAAAATGTAATAAACAGAAAATTCAATGTTTTGTAGATGAATATGGAATTTATTTCACTCGTGAGACAGGATTTTTTGATATTTTCACTCGTGCTTCGCACTCGTGAAAATATCAAAAAATCCTGTCCCACTCGTGAAATAAATTCCATATTCATCTACAAAACATTGAATATCCTCTATGTAAATACACATATATATATTTGACGTTTAACTGACATTTGGCATGCATCTTTAAAATTACGCAGTTTCATTATCGCCTTAATAGTACCTGAAAATTGTATTGGATGCGTGTACATGTACAATTAGTTAAATTGAATATGAAATGATTTAAGATATTTCATGAAGAAATACTTGGCTGCAGATAGCGATATGCAGCATATACATGCATTAATAATTGTATAAGTGTTTATTAGAAAATGTTATGACAAGCCTACAAGAGATAGATCTTTTTTTTTTCTCGAGTAAATAGTAAAAGGGTTAGCCATAAACATGTAGTGTCTTTACAACGCCAGATTATGTCAATCAATTTACTGTTCCTCTTTCTACTTTGTTTTTGTATACCCAATCATTGCTCAGAATATTCCTTTAACTAATGCATAATTGAAATTAAAGTATTCATTTTCATCTGTATATTTATATTCATGAACATTTTTTTCCTTAACTGAAGAAAACGACAATGACATAAGCTTCAAACGGATTTTTAATTTCATTTCTAAGCCTTTTCGAATATTTGTACGTCAAATAAGAAAATTTTACAGAAAAAAGTTGCATTTTTGTTCAAATTCAACACCGTATATTTCACAAAATTTGGTGACAGTTTGATTTTATTGGTTAAATCGTTTACAAAAATGTATTTACCAAATCACTTGTTCAGTGATCAATCAACTTGATAAACTAGCCCATTATTCACCACAAAAAAGTGTGAAATTTTTTTTAGAGATAATTCGAGAGGAAATACCTATCTTCACAAGAAGGTAGAGTTCGACATAAACAATGATACATCAGTCTTACTGTGAGTCACCGACAGGTCTGCTTTCTTTGTGTAACCGCCCCCATCCGTCAAAATTTAAAAAAAAAATCGAACAGCTGTTTTATAATTCCGTTTGTTGTTTAAATACATGTATATATAATTTTTTTAATTTGTGTCTGTTATGTGTGAAGTTTGTGTCCTTTCCGAAAATATTTGATATTTTTCATGCCAAATTTATATATGAGAATGATAAAATTTGAGGAAAAAAATATTAAATTGTTTGGAAAGGGCACTAAGATTTAAATAATAAGTGAGGAATTATCTGTATTCATAAAAAGTACATGTTTTGAAACATTTTTTTCATTTCCTACATATTAGAGGAAAAATATCCATGTAGATGTGAGCATTCCAATTTATGTATTTGAAGACGGCTGGGGGGGGGGGGGGGTCTGTTTCCGTTTATATGCTTCAACAAATTAACGATTATAATCTATTCCTTTGATAAATGGATATTTACAAAGTAAAAGAACAAAAATGAGGATTGAAAGATCTAATGCACTTTTCTTGATCACCAAAAGTGCAAGTTAAACAGAAAAATCCTGCATGTATATCAGTTTCATTACAATTTATCCGATCTTCTCTATGTTTAAGAAGACTAAACACTTAATTTGACAACCTACCTTGGCAGTGCATGCGCACGTGCGGCGTATAAAAAAAATATTAAAAATGTCTTTTTAATGAAATTCCTAACCTTGAACGTTTCTTAAGTAAAAATTGATTGATGTATATTCAGGCTTTTACGCTCTGTACGTGATAATACATTAACATTTTTTTTTCGTCTTCGTCATATTTTGTAGCTATACGGTGCTTTCTTCTTCAAAAAAGTCTTCGTTTTTTTTTAAGTATAGCTTTTTTATTATATCAATCAATATTATAATGAAGGTATAAGTGTACATGTACTTAGCAATATACATCTGAATAAATTATAAAAATTAAAATACGGTATAAACCATATTCCTTATTACTCTAAATCTTTTATTTAAAAAAAAAAAATACACATTTCATTTTCATTTCATTTCATTTTATTCACTCACACCAACATCAGTGGTACATGAGGTACAATAAATTAGTCGTCATAATTGTGACAAAAATAATAAATTTAATTATGATACAATAGCATAAATGAGGGGCATATACATATGTACATAGTATAGCAATAAACATACAATGAAAGAAGAAAAGAAGAAGAAAAAAATGGTATGATAACATTTAAATTATGGAGGACAGACGGTGTCGTTTATTTTAGATATAAATATACAAAGGTTTTTTAAAGTTTTTAAGTTTGTCGTTGACATAATTTCAGAAAACTTAAGTGTATTCGGCGTTTTACAAAATCTGGGATGTAAAAGATTCTTTCTGATGCTGTTCAATGTTTTACATTCTAGGATGAAATGATATTCGTCTGCTATTTGCCCTGTATTACACAATTTACAAACTCTTTCATCCAGTGGAATATTTAACCATCTACCAGTTTCAATTGGGAGGTGGTGGTTTGAAGTTCTAAATTTTATTAGTATTTTTTGGAGTTTACTAGGTAAAATACTTAGATATTTTTCAAATCCAAAATCACTCTTAAAAATTTTGTAAATTTGACCTTTTGATGAATTATTTATATCACTATGCCATTTTTGAATAAATTGGTCGCTTAATCTTTGCTTCACTGCTGCAAGTACCCAATTCCTGTCAATGGGACTTTGTTCATACCAAATGTTGGAGAACCCACAAGAGGTTAAAATTTTATAAATGAAATCTACCCATAGGTTTTTTGGACCTCCTTGAAAATATTGAGAACATAGATATTTATACAAAACACAAACTATTTTGTTTTCTAAAGAATTCGGGGTAAGTAATTTTAACCAGTAGGAGATCATTCTTGTATAAATATTAATATACAATGGGAATCGCCCAGTCTCCCCATACACCATATACGAGGGCGTACTACTCTTTAAATGGAAAATATGTTTTAAAAATTTTAAATGTACACGTTCAATGATGTCGAGATTTTCATAACCCCAAATTTCACAGCCATAAGTCAAAATTGGAACAACAACTTTATCAAAAAGATCTAACTGACATTCAATTGGTAAGTTAAATTGTCTTATCTTCCTTATAACACCATACATTGCTTTCTGTGCTTGTTCACATAAATGTTTTTTGGCCTTACAAAATGAACCTGAGCGTGAAAATATTATCCCAAGATACTTGAATTCTTTTACATTTCCAATTGCATTATTATTATAATAAAATACCTTTTTTGACATTGGTCCTTTAGAAAACACTAGAATTTCTGTCTTACTAACATTAACATTAAGTTTCCATTGTGAACAATACAAATAAAAATCATCCAAAGCCTTTTGCAGATCTACATCTGTTTCAGCCAAGATAACAGTATCGTCTGCATATAACAAAATGAAAAGCTTAAGATACACATATAATTCTTCTTCAATAGCGTCAGTTATGCTTTGTAAACCAATAATATTTCTGTCCGAGAGAAACTCTTCCAGGTCATTAATATATAAGGAAAATAAAAAAGGCGATAGATTTTCACCTTGGCGAACACCAACATTACAGTTAAAATAATCTGTGATTGTGCCATTCAGATTTATCATAGATTTAATTCCTATATACATATTTTTGATGTAGTTAAAACATTTTCCACTAACCCCACTCTTAAATAGCTTATGCCACAATCCAGATCTCCAAACCGTATCAAAGGCTTGTTTAAAGTCAATGAAAGCGCAGAAAAGTTTTTTCTTTCTTTGAAAAAAAATCTGACATAAAAACTGTAAGGTAACTATATGATCTAAAGTTGAGTACCCTTTTCTAAATCCTGTTTGACTCTCATTAATTAAGTTTACTTCTTCAGCAAATGTTTCCAAACGTGTGCATAAAATACTTGTAAATAATTTTCCTAAGCAGCTCAATAATGTTATGGGTCGATAATTTTCTGGTTGTGTTGGATCACCTTTATTTTTATAAATAGGTTTAACAATGCCAATTAACCATTCATCCGGGACGGTACCTGAATCAAATATTAAATTGAACAGTTTTCTATATACGGGTAAAAATATAGTAATTGTTGAAGTAATATGTTCATTAAACACTTTGTCAAAACCACATGCTTTGTTATTTTTAAGCTTTTTGACACTGTTCAGTATTTCTTCATCACTGATAGCACAGTTTAGGATATCAACTGAAAAATCATTTGAAAAATTCGCTACATCTTCCTGTTCATCTAAGTTATCAGGAACAACATTACAATTTTTATCTTCATTCATATCTTTCAAAAAATTATACATGTCATTTATATCAACAGCACATTTCTTATTTTTATCGGATGCATTCAAAATTTTCCAATAATCTTTGGGATGTGTAGAATGCAAATCTTTGAGTTTTTTGGCAATATTCTTTCTATTATTTTTTATGCTCTCATCCATTGTTTTCTTATATATTTTACTCATAGCATTCAAATTACGCTTGTTTTCGGTCGATTTATTTCGATTATACATACGTTTAGCGAGATGAAACTTTTTTCTAGCGTTTCTACAGTCCCGATTAAACCATTGCTTATTACAATTATTTTCAACCCCAGCCCTTCTATCTTTATGGTACCCAAATGTTTCTTTTGCCGCACTAAAGAACACGTCACATATATCGCGTGTTACAAGATTGATATTTTCCTTTGTTACATGAGTATTATCACCGCCTAAATCATCAAGTTTACTTTCAATGTTATTTACAGCAAGTGTTTCAATATTACCACAGAACTCCACTGATTTGTTAGGACACCATAATTTTACACCTGAGTGATTTACACCTGTGTCGTTTGAAATAACAGTCTTACAACTAGATAAAGATACTGATAAGGCATTATGTACATCAGAATATAGGTTACAAAATTCGACAACATCAAAATCACTAAACAAATCAAAAATATGCACACTGGCTAAAACATAATCTACAGTGCTGCTATTTTTACAAGTTAAATCTCCCTTAAGTTTGTCGTTGCCTACACGACTATTTGCAATATACATTTCATTATTCCTACAAAAATCAATCAATTTATGCCCATAGTTATTTACCGTGGTGTCTTTAACAGTTCTTTCTAATGGTATATTACATTTTTCAAATATCGTGGATCTTGTTAAAATATCAGTATACATGTTTTCATTACAATTGTTTTGGTTCAATACAAATTCATCAGCTGTGAAAAAATCATTCATATTGCCTACTCTGGCATTAAAGTCACCAAGCATACAAAAATAATTTGAATCTTTATTAAAGTTGAGGAAATATTGTTCAATTTCTATGAAACAATCAGGGGAAGAATATCTACTTCCTTCTGGAGGTATATAGACAACTCCGCAAATTATATCTTTAGTAGTATTAAATAAAATTTTGTTTATCTTGAACCACATAACATATTTACAATCTGTATTTATCATGCTAACATATTTCACAACAGTATCTTTAATAGCTACAATAATCCCCCCAGATCGGGTATTGGAAAGTTTACGTCTATTTTTCATATAAGTAACAAATCCAGGTATTTGTATTTTATCAGAATTATCAGTTTTAGTTTCTGTTAATCCAATTATATCATATTTTGAGATGAAATCAACAAATTCCCTATAATTCAGTCTGTTTTTTATCCCACATACATTTAATGACAAAATTTTTACATTATTTGCAAATTGAGCATTACGGCGCTGGGTCTGTTCCTCCGCGCGATCCTATTGTCTGTTATGATCCGGAGATGATCCATACCGGGCTCTTTTGTTATCCCGTCTAGGCGTCTGGGTTGGAGCTCCTTGCTCTTGTTGTGCTACTCTTGCGTAACTCTGAGTCACTGGGGCGGATTCAGGAGGTGCGATGTATTTAACTCCATTTATGAAGAGAGTGTCTCGAACTAGCTTTACACGTTTGTGGTCGAGTTTTGCTTGGCGCATGACTGGATACAGTTTTTTTCTCCTATTCTCGATCTCTTGGGGAAATTGTTCATTCACCCACACATTCGTTCCATGTAATCTTCGGGCTGCATTTTGCCGGATGTACTCCCTATCCTTATAGTAGGTAAATTTGGCTACTATATTTCTAGGCCACTCGCTGAATTCATTTGCTCTGCCCATTCTGTGCACTCGCTCGAAAGGAATGTCATAATCAAGCCTGAATCTCCGACGTATTAAGTTCTGAATCACAGCCTCTGTATCCTCATCCTGGTCCTCTGGGATCCCTGAGAATACCAAGTTATCCCGCATTGATCTGGCTTTGAGATCCGTCACAGATTCTTCTAGTCTTTCCTTGGCTTCTTTTAACGCTTGGACTTCTGATGTCAATTTTTCTTCTAATGTTTTCTGAGTAACTGTATACTCGTCCAGGTTTTTCTTGACATAATCAACGGTCTTTTTATTTTTGTCTGCTGTTTCTTTCACCGAGTCAAACACATTACCTAATGCGCTCACATTAGTTTCAAGCTGTCCAAAATCATTTCTAATCTTTTTCACATCAGTATCAAGCTTTGAAGAGGATGATTTAAGTTCACTTATTGATGTCTGTATAGTCTCTAATGAGGTCATTCTTTTTTCAATTTCACACAATCGTGTCTCAAACCTTTCATTTTTTACTTCAATATTCGATAGTTTTGAATCCATCTGAGTAAGTAATGTATGAATGGTTGACAGTGAGATTTCGCCCTCATTAGATTGCCCAAAAAGTACAGTACGGCTCTGTGCCAGGATCTCTGAAGTTTCAGTCGCAGACATTGCAAATAATGAGTATAATACTGTAGTCCAATACTCTAATGTAATATTAAAAGAGTAATAAGATGTTGACGCAGAATAAATCAGCAGTTCATAACTATTGTCATTAAGAAACGTGAGTTGTTCTCATGAATTCTTACACTCGTTCTACGGGAAAACACCACATAATCATCAAAATCACCATTTCGGAGCATTAAAATACAATGCAAAGTGATCAGATAGATCAAATAGACTCTCTTATGGATTAACACAATAACTATGCCCTCTCAATCTCAAAAATATGAAGTTACTTTGATGTTTTTGTCGGAGCCTCTTGATAGACGACTTACCGCTTCGAATGACCTTCACCTTCACACACACACCCAAGGTTTGGCGTTCAGTGATTAATCTGTAGATAATGCAAACTACTGAAACTAAATTAATTACGGTTGATTAGTTTAATTGATTATCGATAGGGGGATATATTCGATCGTACAAGAGTTATCTACATACAAGGTAAACTAGACAGGTAGGTGAAACTTTTATTATTTAGTTTGTTTTCCAATATTTATTCGTAAAAATAAAATTCTCATTATCTTAGCAATATTTCGGGTAAAAAAAAGAAAGAACTGTAGAATTTTATTTATTTTCTAAAGAGGTATAATAAGTTGTGAGCGTTTGTGAATTTTAAATTCTGTCAAAAGATATTGCGTTCCTGATGCGATGTCATCGCAGGAATTTATTTCGTATACATCATCACAGACTCTTAAAAAGCATATCTGCTTAATTTCTAAGTCCTTTTTATTTCTCTTCAATAATATTGTATGCTCAAGTGAAACTTAGTTGAATTCAATTGAAAACATCTCATGAAAAAATAAATAAATTCGCCTTACACACTGTTTATTTGTTCTTTGAAAACTGAATTTATCTTTTTTTTAAAAATAACGGTTTGAAAAAAAAAATACTTACTATACATCTGCAGATAAATCCAGAACGATACTGAATAAGGTGGAGATGCTTTATCTATATTACTTTATTATTTCCGACTTTTGTGAACTTCATGCACTGTCTCAATATAATTATTTATGCATTTCATGTACTTATATTTCCAAATAAGGTTTTCCGAGGTTAATAACTTCTGACTGCATTCAAAGCTCCTCAGAATTCAGGAACGTTCCTTCCCCCTTCAACGTTCCTCCCCCCTTCCCCCGTCCAAAATTTTATGTTTTCTCTCCATAATGAATTAAGAGTTGTGAATTTTGGACCACTGACATTTTAGCTGATATGTGGACTAATAAATCATAAGAAGAGTTAAAAGATAATGGTATCTTTTTTTATAAATATACTTTTATACAGTATTTATTAATTCAATCGAACCCCCCCCCCCCCCCCCCCGCTATCCATTTCTCTCAATAAGCAAAAACGTCGATATGCTGCCTCATTATAATGTGACTGTTTCTATAGTTACCTTTCTTTTTTAGGATGGCCCGTATTTTGATGTTACTTGTATCGCTGAGTTTGAGTGGGTTTGCTTTATCTCAGGAGCCAGACAGTAACTCCACCACAGTAGATCCGCCGATCCAATCCGAGGTACCCAGGGATCATGCAGACGTTCAAATTCTTTACACGGACGAGTTGATGAAGGTCATAGAGAAATACGGACTGACTGATGACGACATAATGCACGTCACTAATAAGTTCAAAGAGGGCAATCCTCCCACTGTGAAGAAACTCATCAAAAATCAAGAAACCGGGGACGAAGAGGTAAAGAGACATTAGGGGGGCGACCATTTAATTCTGAGGAGGGGGAGGAATTAGGCTTTGGAAATAAATTATCTGCATGCCAGTAAGGCTTGCCTTGTCCTACTACCCCTCCTCCCCACGAAATAGAGATTTAAAGGTTGGCAATCCCCCTCCCTCCGTTTTTTTTTGTCAGACTTTTATCTTCTGAAATAAAGAAGAAAATAAATAATCTCTCCCCGATTATCTTGGAAATAAATAATTCTGTCTTTAACCGTAATGAAAATAAATATGACCCGAAAAAAATGCTATCAGCTCTCCCCCTCCTCAGAATCATACATGTATGTGATCATCCCCTAACTTGATCCTCATCCAATTTCAAGTTTATTCAATTCATGGTCCCCATGTGTAAGGAAGAGGTTCGCGGGAGGCGGGGAGGGGGGGGGCAAAATATATCAAAAGTTTGTGTCGGTAGAATACTTTTTTTTTTTTTTTTTTTTTTAGAAAATAGGGCCACAATTTATCATATTGTCGTTTAGTAATAATACAGTATTGAATTATTAGAAATTTATATAATGAGTACAAAACAATACATTTAAGTGACGTATTCCAACTTGGCCTATGCATATGGTGCTTCTTATCCTAATTCTTTCGTTATACTACAGGCAGGGATACAGATGTTCAAAACAACTTGGTATAATTTTTAGATTTATTAAATACATGTATTTTTTTCCAACTACACTTTTGTCTTGACGGCTCGACGTTGCACCAGCTATAATTAACAAATAACAAGTTGGAGTAAAACAAATTAACCACAAAGGAGAGTAAGTGTAACGTAAAGGCGTGACATCTTATAGATGGACAATTACATCAATATATCAGATAAATAGCATTGTTACTAAAATCACCCGTAAATCCCCGTCGTGGTCAAGGTGTAAAAATTATCTTTCATGGGATTAACTCTGTTTAACGCCAAATGATAATTCGATAAACTGAAAAAAGATTTTCATGGAATTTTAGACATTTTGCTAAACAAATGTGCCAAATCAGAAAACTTTCTTGAGAATTATTTAAAAAAATAACCGTAAGAAAATTTAAGTAAGAAGACAGTAAAAATGATGCTGAAATTTTGGAATCTTGGATTTTTTTTCATCACGACAAAATTAATTTTAGAAAACTGTTTTAAAGAGAATTATTTTTTCCGTCCTTGAAGGCATATGCAGGATCCATTGCTCAGTTTGCAAATGAATGTAGATACTGCAAGAATTACCAAAATACTCAAATTTCTATCTAAAATCCAATTTGTTCATGTTTTAACAACTTCAGATAAATTAGTTCTTAAAACGTGTCACTTGTCTAACAAAACTGCTTGAAAAATGTTGCTGCCTTTAGAATTCCCTCCCTTTTCTCCGGAATTATTCCCCTTCTCTACAGAGTTACTGCCCTTCTCCCCTGAATTGATGCCTCTTTTTCCTTCTAAGCTGAGCCCTTTTGAATTTTAATATGAATCAGCTTATAAGAGTCATCAATCTATAAATCCTTGATATAACATTAATTTATAATTTGAATATTAAGCGACATATAAACCTACGCATCCATAATCGCTATTTAAAGCATTATAAGTTTGTAGTTTTAGTTTTAAAGATTGACATTAATGGATGAATTTATTTGTGTTTCCAGATGGTCGAAGTAAATCTTAAAAACTTTATTGCTGGAGGTCACGTGACAGATTTGACACCGATTCTTTCTCCAACGGAAGCTCCATCAGAAGAACCAAGCTCTATAGACAATACATTACCCCCAGTAACAAACCTAACACAACCGATACCCGAACCGGAAGTCATGATGCCAACAAGAGAGGAAATTCTGGCTGGTCTCCGGAAACGTGAGCAGGATTTACTGGTAAGACTAGAAGAAAACCGTAAAGACTACGAACAAATAGCCCAGGAATTGATGGAAGTCCGGAAGGAAATAGTTATGAATACTCCTGATGAGTATGACTTGTTAGCAGGTGACGTAGTAACCGGGCCGGATGTCCCTCCCCCAGTTATATTATCACAACCTCCCGAAGTGCCTCCAAGTTCTTTTAGACAAACGCCCCCGGAAATCACTCCTAGACCTTTTAGACAAACGCCCCCGGAAATCAGTCCCGACGATGAACAAATTTTGAATGAGCAAATCGCCCGTGAGAATCTTCGAGCTCAAAGATTGGCAATTCTCCGGAGAATTCTTCGGAGGAACATCCTGAGAAGACGATTGGCAGCCTTGACCGGATTTCCGGCCAGTCTTCCTAGATCTAGAGAATTCTTTGTTCAGCCATCAAGAACCATTCTCATACCGACTCGTCGATTCGGTACACCTCTCATGGTTAGAATTAGCCGCCGGCCTTTATTCGTCATGCCCACTCCGGTCACTGTTCCTGTGGTGCAGCGTCAGCTTCCGGTTGTTGTAGATGTGCGCAATCCAGAAATCGAAACTAGACCTTTTGACCCAATACCACGTGTTACTGATATAGTGGTAGAAGAAGATACACAAGATGATACGGATATACCAAGGCCAGACATCCCCGCTCCAACAGAGAGCGTACCAGATAGTCCAGTTCCGGTTGTTTAACCAAAACAAAACAAAGAAACTAATCATATGACCTCCTAAATTTCCAACGGCAAATACAATGAGTTTTAATAAATAAAAAATGATAATAAAATGGATTTTTTATTTACATCAAAACTGTCTCTAAGTCAGTAAAACGAATTATATGATTTAAAACAATTATTGTTAAAATTGATTTGTATTAATTGTTTTGTTTGTTTTATTTCCTTAGAGTGTAGCTAGGCAGATCATTGGATGATAAAGCCTGACGCTCGTTTTACAAAATGTTCTCAATCGTCAGACGAAAATTTCCTCAATAATATATTTTTTCCCAAAAGTTTTTCATTGAAGTATTGGTTCTTTAACATGTTTCAAAAATGAATAAATAAATAAATAAAATTAAGGTACCTTAACACGGATTTCGACAAGATACCAGAGGATGTTATGTACTACAAATGTATATAATCCTATTAGATATTACTACTATTGCCAATATCACAATTTTTGGCATGTTTATCTTAGAAATTTTGAAAACAATTTAAAAATCACAAGATAATGATAATTATGATTAATTTGTTGTATATTACGAAGAAATACAAAACAGATATATTCGAGCAACGTGTCTATGGCAAGGGTTCTCAAAGTTGACAAATGCACTTTTTGACACATTTGAAACAAGCAAAGTAAAACGTTTATTATTGCTAAGACATCGCGCTGAAGATTAAATGTTTCATATTCACTTAATTTAAAAGTCCATGGTGAATACAGCCAAATTGCCTTGTTACTATATGGAAACAAAAAAGTACAACTCACTTTTGCATCGATTTGCAGTAATTACTTTTTTCACAATACTCTTGAACATGAACAAATGACAGTACATACAAATGATAGAAAATGTACTTAAATGCCTGTTGAAAAAATTATAACATTTACATCTTCCCTATAAAATTGGAACCACAAATATAAACAGAGAAGATTTTTTAGGCCTATTAGATGATTTTTTAGGCCTATTAGATGGAACTTTATTTAGCAAATGAAACGCGATAGTTTTCTAGAGAGTACGAATGTGTGTTATATTATCTTTGTCCGTCATTAATAATTTTTCCTTCATTAGTTGAATGACCAAGGGATCGTCAACTCATGATTTAAAGTCAATTTAACTTAATTTGTCTTCTACAATCATCATCCGTGATCATTCAAGAAATTGATTTGAATCAAGCTAATAGGGTTATATATTAAACTTTTCCCCCTAAAGATTGATACAATTTGGATTATGTTTCTATTGTCGGTAAGACGGTTTTGTTTTTTGGTCCTTTTGTTTTAAATACATGTAATTCCATAAAACAAAGCAAGATTATTTGTTTTTGGAAGAAACAAAAATCGTTGGTTTCAACAATTTGTTTACCTAGGATTTTAAAATTTATTTTTCATTTATATTAGTCCAGAGTGACCAGTATGAAGATCCGTTTTCTCTGCATACTTGTGGTTCTGAATTTCGCTGAACAAAACTCCGTTGCACATTTAATGTCTAAACAAATCTCGAGGCCAAGTCACAGTGTACCCATGCCATTACCCAGAACATCCGGGGATTTCCAGCCACTTACATACGGTCACGAGTTTAGAGGACAGGCCCAGCTAACAAAAAGTTTGGTAGAAATGATAAACCAACTACAAGAATGGTCAAACGACGTGTCTCATATATCAACACAATCTGGACTAAGAGGAAAAGACAACAAAATTCAGAGATTTTTATGCTACTACGATATATTTTGTAAAGAACTTTTATATATCGGCAATGCAAAGCGCCACCTAGAAAATCCTATAGAGGAACAAAGCGAACTGTATCGGCTTTATCTTCCGGTTGGATTTCTTAATCCTCTGCATGTTCAAGAGACAGAGAAAATGTATGCTGTGTTAAATCACGACAGGAGTTATCGTTCTTCTGTCTACCCTTCGACAAGATTGACAGCAAAAGAGACTCATTTGTCGGAGAAAACAACACCTCCGGTCTTATAACATCTTTGGTTCTGATGATATTTTGTTTAAACTTCCTTTGTGAATTTTATGTGAAAAAAAACTTGAATGTAGCGAATGATTTAGCGTTATCCGTGACAGGAAGGATAACTCTTTATAAAGAAACGAAATGAAAACAAAAATCGTAGATT
Source organism: Saccostrea echinata (assembly GCF_033153115.1). Lineage (NCBI taxonomy): Eukaryota > Metazoa > Mollusca > Bivalvia > Ostreida > Ostreidae > Saccostrea > Saccostrea echinata. Next base: position 7,925,701 of record NW_026889795.1, on the reverse strand, counting down.
TCGATCATAAGTACACACTGTAACTTTGTGTAACAATTATGTTCGGAAGAAGAATTAGATGAGAGAGAGAGAGAGAGAGAGAGAGAGAGAGAGAGAGAGAGAGTATAAATGGTCATTACATACTACATTTACTAGAATGACCCTGAGTGAAACATTATTTTGATATACTATTTGTGCAGTGTATACATGTATACTGTCGATCACCATATTTTGGCAACACCTTTTTTCCTGAGAAAAATATTTAGGATTTATAAGCGAGAGACACTAGTACTTATTGTTGTATATACATGTATTGTATATGCATATCTTAAAATCAATAAAAACATACGCGAGAATGAATTTTTTGCGAGCAGTCGGTCTCACTTGATTGCGCAAAAATAAAGCCCTCGCAAATAAAACGTGATTTACAGTATGTAAGGGGGAGTCTGGGGTACGCCTGATCCACAGTTTCAAATTGTTTTATAAGAATGAATGTAAAAGCTTTTGGATAAATTCTCTGTTACAAAATATTTATCGACTGATGTAAAAATCTTTAAGACAAAATATCTTTGAATTCACAAAACTTATTTCAGCAAAAAAAAAAAAAAAAAAAAAAAAAAAAAAAGCATACTTATTTAAATAGAGTCTTTTGCTAACAGAATTGCGTTTCAATTTTATATTTTAATTTACAGTTTATGAATTTTATTGGTTGTAAAAAAGTATACAAGAACCTAGTGTACTATCGCATGTTGACAAAATTGAAATAGAACACGCAGTCTGGTTATAACTTAGGATCATCTTATTTCGCGTAATTCTCTTTAACATTGGAATACTAGCAAGCGAAACCCTATGTTTAATTTCATGGTTATTGGTTGAAAACATCTTTGAATATTATGCAATTACAACTCAAATTTTATTTCCGAATTAAAGAACGAGTTAATTAAAACGACTTCTGGGTGTATTGGAATTTGTACGAGTTTGCATTGTTTTCTTGTGAAGTGGTGTGCTACCTTTGTACTTGTATACTGCCATAATCTTCAACCTAAGCGTACATAAAACCTGATACAGTGACGTAATATTGTCAAGAGTTTCTGAGGTTTCCTGGTGCGTCTTGTGATGTTGATTACTTCACACTATCTGTGTCTTGTAGAGTCTACAATATATATATATATATATATATATATATATATATGTGTGTGTGTGTGTGTGTGTGTGTGAGGGTGTGTGATATACGTGTATGACGTGCCGACTGAACACCTTAACTTCCCACATGCAAATGGACACTTCTTGTAAAAGGGAGTTAGAGGGAAGAAATGTTATCTGTTTGACTAAAAATAACAACTAAACATAGAATCAGACTTAATATGTATCGAAAAAGGTTTATTTCATTCCTTGATTTTTCACATACCAAATGAACACTTAACTGATACACAACCAATTGAACACTTTCATTTACACACTATCAACTGAACACTTCTAAAGCACACAGTCAACTGAGCACGTCTGACACACACTGTCATCTAAACACGTATAATACACACAGCCAACTAAGCACATTTAGCACACACACAGTCAACTTAACACCACTGATACACACGATCAACTGAGCACGTCTGACACACACTGTCATCTAAACACATATAATGCACACAGTCAACTAAGCATGTTCAACACACACAGCCAACTATAATCACTTCTTAAAGACATGCATGGTTACCTGTGCACCTCCAACACACAGTCAACTAACCACATGTGACACACACAATCAAATAACCATATCTGATACACGCAGTCAACTAATTAAAAACATCTTAAGTATACGATTAACAATACCATCTCCAGAGTCACCCGTGTGGCGCAGTGCAGGTTAGAGCGTCTTCTCTAGAGTCGCGAAGTAAGGAGTTGATCCTTACGTCGCGGGTTAGAATCCCACTGTGGGACCTAGAGACCGGTCCTTCGGATGAGACCGTATAAACCGAGGTCCCGTGTCGCAGTAGGTGCTGGCACGAAAAGATTCCTCACTGCTAAATTACCGTAAGTGTCGAGTACAGGACAAAATTTGCAGCTCTCCACCGACAAGTGGTGACATTTCCATATAAGTGAAAAAATCTCGGGTGAGACGTTAAACAACATACAAACAAACAAACAAACATCTCCAGATAAAAAAAAATTTAACAAGATAGAAATATTACGTCGATCTGCCCCGTAAACATAGTCAGGTATACATATTCTTTATAGACAAAATTTAGCACATCCCGGAATTCATGATCACTGATCAACCGAATCGTACAAAAAGTACCCACTCATGTGTTTTGGTTTTTCATGGTGAGAACACTTACATTGGAAAACGTTTAATTTTGTCAGTTGAAGCACAATGATATCAATAGAAATGAATCTTTTTTTTAAATTTACTTTGAAAAAGTCCATTAATTTATTTTATTCTGAATTTTAGCACAGCCAAGAAATGTAAATAAACATATTTTGAAATATTTTAAGTAACTATATAGATATATAAGAAGACGTTCTACTTTCCAATTTTTCCGTTTGCACAACTTTCATTCATCGTGCGTTCAACGTCTGTTCACCATGAGCTCATAATGCGCTCATTTCACAGTTTTGCGTTCAGCGTTCACCAACCGCTTGCGTTAACTGTTCACAAAGCATTGTTTTAAATATATTTTATTGAATACACAAAAGGATAGGAAACAAGTTCTTAAAACTAACTAGTTATTTTCTTTATATATTACAATATTTCATGCAAATTAAAGAAAAATAATACAATTGATACAAGTGAAAATGCTATTAAATAACATATCAACTAGAGAATCTACATGTTTCGTCAATAAATATATGAACGTTAACAGCATTAACAGCAGCAAATATACTGCTATTTATCTGTAAAGGCAAATTAACATCATTAATAGTAGATTTATATCAATAGTGACCAGTTCAAGCATGAACAAGCGATTGAAAAGATTACTTTTTGCATTAGAATAATTTTTGCATGCTAAAAAGAAATGTTACACATCTTTATGTTTTTGAACATAAAGGACTATTAATAATTTCCTTTATATAGATCATAGTTTAGTATACAGTAATGTCGTAGCTTAGTATGAATGATATTGATATCTTGCTTTACCGAAAGAAAAGTAGGATGGTGGATTTTTAATTTTTTGTTATCAATTTTTTTTTTCGAAATGTATGTTGAGATGGCTTTTCTGACCTCTGTTTTTAATAGTCAGGTACGACGGAATTTCTAAATAATTCTAATCTACATCTTGGAATTAAATAATCTTGTTTGTCACGGGTATTGCATATGGATACATTATCAAGCTTTTTGGGAACACTATTATGCAAAGATTCAGGTACTCTTCCCCTAAGAATTTTGAATATAGTAGTCATTTTTAAAGTTTCCCAACCATTTTCAGAATGAAGTGCTTCTCTAAACAAAAAATAGGTAGTCCTGTTACAATTCTAGCGGTGGAAAGTTGTATTTATTCAAGGTTTAGAGCAGCCATCCAAAACAACTGAAGCATATTCAGGATAGGTCTGATAAAGAGCTAGGTTCACTTTGTGCATAAAATGGCCCTGTCCTTATATCAATTAATTGACTATCACCCTCTGTCCCATATCATATATCAAAATAAAGTAGAGACTTGGTGCTTTCATTTCCTATAACAAAATTTCTTTTTGAGAATCCAGGTATTGGAAAACAGGCTTTGGAAAATGCAATGTTCTTGAATTTTGCAGAAAACATGCGTATTTGACTACCTTCAGCAAAGATTTAAAATATGAGCACAGCCCACGATCCAAAAATTAAAACATGTTTTGTGATCTTCAGAAGCAGATCTTTCATTATGTAATTGCATATTTTGGATCAAAGGTTGTGCTTTATATGAAATATTGAAAAAATACCTAAACTTTTGGCCATTTTTAAGGGAATTTACAGGATATGGGAAAAATGAGGCAATTTATGACGTCATATTGCATTGACTAGAGAGAGAATAACGTCAAGTTCAATAGATACACTGTCACCAAGGGTCCACGTTATAAATGTTGCATTTTCAACTAAAACTGAGCAGTTTCGATTTTTCAGAAATTCTCAGGGCCAAAAAAAGGCCCTAAGTGGCTCTTGCTCTTTAAAATTTTTGATGTTTTTCCTACCCATTTTGAACATCATATTTTTAGAGGCCATTTTTTTTAATTAGCACTGCATACCGTTACAACACCAATAAACATAATATCAGACCTAATATGTCTTTAAAAGGTTATGTCATTCCTTGATTTTTCACATACCAAGTGTACAGTTTACTAATACACAACCAATTGAACACTTTCACCAGAACACTTCTAACGTACACCGTCAACTGAGCACGTCTGACACACACTGTTATCTAAACACGTACAATACACACAGTCAACTTAGCACATTTAGCACACACACAGTCAACTGAACACTACTGATACACACGATCAACTGAGCACGTCTGACACACACGGTCTTTTAAACACGTATAATACACACAGTCAACTAAGCACATTTAGCACACACACAGTCAACTTATCACTGCTGATACACACGATCAACTGAGCACGTCTGACACACACTGTCATCTAAACACATATAATAGATGTATTAGAAAACGTTCTATTTTCCCATTTTTCCGTTAGCTCACTATTCTTTCACCGTGTGTTCAACGTCCGCTCACCATGAGATCCTCATGCGCTCAATATTCACAGTTTTGTGTTAAGCGTTCACTATCCGCTCGCGTTAACTGTTCACAAAGCACTGTTTTGAACATATTTTATTGAATACATCAAAAGCATAGGAAACAAGTTCTTATAACTTACTAGTTCCTCTCCTTATATATTACAATACAGTATGTCATGCAAAGAACAAGTCTCAATAAGTCTTATCTGTGGTCCCCGGTTACTCATCAAATTTTGAACTTTTATTAAAAACCTTAAGAACTAAATTATATTATTAAGTGATGTTTTTATTATTTGAGTCAACATTTGAAAATGTCAAACAATAGGTATAGACAACATAAGAAGCTGCGTTTTGAAGGTTGGGTCCCTTGATTTTCATGAATAACAAAAGAAATCAGTTACAGGTGCCCACTTCAAAGCTTTCGTGAACACCGAGCACAGGTTTGTTCAGAGTCGAGTTCGAAATATAATGTGTATATTATACATGTATGTATAAAGGTCCAGTGAAAATATCTTTGTTGAACAACCTTGTGCTCTATGTTTTCTAATTAAAAGTATTGTGATTTTGAATATCTTCATTTACTTGCGATTAGCCTCATTGTGACCTGCTGAGAATCATAACAAGCCACGTGGATTTGTATCGTCACGGGTAAATGCCTCTAGTAAATGTGCTCATTCGCAGTTGAAACGTGCTCAGTTTTATATCGGTCAGCTTTGAGTTGTTTCGTTCATCTTATTGTATAGCGTTTATTGCAAACAATTGGTAAATAGAAAAAAAATATTTGTAGTTGATTGTAAAGCTTGAACATTTGATTTTTTGCAAGAAAAATTTCAACAATGTTTCTTTCTGTCTCCTCTCTGAACCATATTTTTTTTCACTCGAAAGGTCCGTTGTTTGCTTTTATCATGTAATTCATTGAACCTTGCATTTTTCGTTCTCGTGAATATTGTTTATTTCCTAACTCTTAATGCACCTTGCCAAAACACAATAAAACTTATAATTTGTACGAAAATACCTATAAATAACAGCGCAACACCCCCATCCTAATAAAGAACGTAAATAAATCATATATGATGTAAAAGAAAAAATAAAGATATGAAAGATGTGAAAACCTTTGTTATAAACCAAAGTTATAAACAATGTTCTATTATTTGTTTGTAATTTTTTTAACAATTATTTACAATTATTTGTAAAATTACTTAATTTTTGTCCGCAATGTGTACTTTCACAGTTTCAATTATCTTCTTTCTATAGTATCTAATTTAAATGTCTCCGCCCATTTTCATGTACCGTAATTGAGAAACCGTAGTCTGTTCGGGGGAAAATGTTTCGGAATTTTTAAGTGTGATAGGTGTTAAAAATTGGCTTATTTTTGGGATATGTTAAATTATTCATCATATATACACGATATTTTAATTAGAAACACTCAGTTATACACAATGAAAACTTATAAAATACCATGTGCTAATATTTAACCGGTAAACTAAGGGTGAAAAAAAGGGACCACGCTACTATACTTAAGTGGACAACTCCTTAAGAAAAATAAAACAATTGATATAAGTGAAACTTCCAATATAACTTATTGTTATATTACTTGAATCTTCCAAGTAGGTTTCTATTTTGTCGTAACAATTTGATATCGTATTCTTTTTCATATTGTTGACTAAATTTCGGACCTTTCTATATGCGAACCAATAGGAATCTTTTTTTTTAGTTTATAGTGCTTTGTTACGAAGACGGTTTCCAATTCTTATTCGTTATTGTTTCACGTAGCACTGAATTTAACCATGGTTTTTCACGAGGACGAATGGTTACAGTTTGTTCATGTATACATTCATGAACACAGGAAAGGTATTCCGATGTAAAATGTTCAGCTGCAAGGTTTATTGTTTCATTTTCGTTGCTACTTTTTGTCCAATCACAATTTCCGATTAATAAGAGAATTTACTTTTTGAAATCTGAATTGTTATAAGCCCACACTTTATGCTTGTACGAACGATTATAATTTATACTGAAAGAAAGCGAAATATAAGTTGCTCTATAGTCACTGATAGAAGCGCCTATTGTTGGAGTGTCCGATTCGCATACTTGAATGTCAACAGATGTAAGAATTGGGTCAAGAAGCGTGCTCGACGTGTGTGAAGTTCTTGTCGGTTGTTTTAAACATATTTTATTGAATTAATCAAAAGGATTGGAAACAAGTTCTTGCAACTTACTGGTTCCTCTCCTTAAATATAACAATATGTCATGCAAATAATACATTAAAATATAATATTTTCAAGTGATATAAGTGAATAAGACGTCAATTTAAAATCTACATGTTTCATCAATAGATTTATGGACAGCAGCAAAAATATTGTTAGTGTATTTGTAAGCACAGGCAAATCTTTATCACCCCATAATAACAGGTTTTTTTTCAATTGTAACCAATTCATCAAGCAAAAACAGGTGGTTGAAAAGATTGTTCCTAGTATTTGCATAATTTCTACAAGCAAAAAAATAATAAGCCTCTCCATACTTTCCGCATGAACAAAGGGGATTGTTGATGATATTGCGTTTATATAGATCATAATTAAGTAAACAGTTGTGCCTTAGTTTAGTATGAATTATGTTTGTGTAGCGTTTGCCAAAAGAAAAATACGTTGGCGGATTGCTGATTTTTGTACAAGCTCTCAAGTTTTTACGGAATCAATTAATTGGAATGGCTTCTCTTGATTCTCATTTTAATAAGTTCAATTGTTTCACAGCTTCTGGTACAAATGGCCTTTTGAATAGTTCTAATCTACATCTTGGAATAATAAACTGCTCTTTATTGCGGGTATTGTATTTTGATACATTTTCATGCTTGTTTGGTATAATATTACTTAAAATATTCAGGAACAGTCCCTTTGTGAATTTTGAACATAGTAGTCATTTTTGCAGTATAGCGCCTAAATTTTAAAGTTTCCCAACCAGTTTCTAAATAAACTGTTCCTGTAGACGCAAAAATAGGAAGTCCTGTGAAAATTCTAGCCGCAGCTAGTTGGACTTTTTCAAGCTTTTTCAGAATCATGTTTAGAGCAACCATCCCAAACAACAGAAGCGTATTCAAGCATTGGTCTAACAAATGTAGTGTACAATTTTAAAAAGTTATTTCTACTCAATTTAAACTTTTGTTTTTTCAAAAGCCCAAGTTTTTTTATAAGCATTGTTTACAATACCGTCAATATATGCAGACTAGCTAAGATTCTGTGACAATATTAAGCCCAAGTGTCTATGGACTGTAACGCACTCCAACCTACCTCCTTTAAAGAATAATTTAGGCAGGACAGAAATAGATTTCGTGTTAAAGAAAACAACCTTTGTTTTAGATGTTCTAGTCGGTTCGAATTCAATGATATTGTTAACAAGTTTGTGTGTTGAAACAATTTCATGAATTATGTTTGTTTGTGGAGCATTAAGAAGATCTACCTGTACATTCAAGTCACCTACTAATAATATTTGAAGTTCGCCTATTTTGTCAATGGACCATGTGAGTTATGTCCAAAATCTTCTATCCCAGTTTGGAGGACGAGATATGCACTAGAGGTATTGTGGGCACTGAGCTCACAAAATTATACCCCCCCCCCTCCCTCGCGACCAAGCCTCACACATATAATAGTAAAGTCTTTTTTTAGCTGAGGGAAACTCCAGATATCTGTCAATCAGAATATAAAATAGGAGGTGCACAATGGTACAGTGTAATAAAAAAGATTCTGTGAAAGTCTCATAAATTTTATTCAGTGGTATATGAGGAGTTGCAGAAAAGAGATGGGAGTCTTCAAGTGATGCTGACATAAAATAATACACCCCAATCATTATAAACTCTGCCTTTCAAGCGGAGGTGTAAAACTATCTGTTTAATAGTTTTATCAAAGTTGCAAACTTTGAAATGCGCCTGATACAATTAATGCCTAAATGCGTATTTATCTCTCTTATGAAAGGATGTGATGGAATTACTAATCAACCATTAATTGTAAGTTTTAAAGAAGATGGGCTAATAGGGCGAACGATATTCCTTTAGTGCAACAAATATGAAGGTGAAAAATTAAACCTCAATTATAACAAAATTTTCTTTGATATTTCATCTGACATAAAAGTATACTTGATATAAAATCTCAACAATTTGCAAAAATCTAACAAAGAGTGAAATCATTTGCCCATGCATAGAATAGCATACACACAATGAAGAGGGCAAAAGGGATCATTTTCTCATAATAATTATAATTACCTATAAAACAGTCATAACCCCTCCAATTTAATTTAAAATTTCGCCAAATGACGTTTCATGTATCGACAGGTGAAATATAAATCTTTATGCGCTACAAATGTACAACAGTGCAATTTTTAATTTAAAAAAATGACTATGTACTGTAAACGTGTGAAAAACCATCTTCGCTAGCCAAGGGTTTACGATTCGCTCCACCCGAGTAGATTTTGGATCGGAAACCCTTGGCTAGCGAAGATGGCGAAAAAGTGACATTCTCCAAGAAGTATGTTTTATCTAAATATTATAGCTGTATATTTTTAAGGATCATCCGAAAACATATAATTTTTGCGTATTTATTGGAATATACGAAATAGTTTTTATCTGCAGAGTTTTACTGGTTTCATGCAAATAGCGAGCTCACAATAGAACCTGTCTGCAAACTTTTCTAATAACCCTAATATATTTCTAATCAAATGAGGAATAACGTCTAATGAAAACACTAAATGTGAGTGTCCAAAAAAGGTAGGTATACATTTTCTGATAGAGCTCTTTATGGATATAAGGCCTCGACGGAGATTACGCAAGTTGGTTACTGGTTTGAGTTTGGAATGGGTTTTTTCTGGGGCAGAATTGTCTGAATTAAAAATAATATTAATTACAAATTCTGATTTTATTTCTGTGATTTTTTTTTTTTTTTTTTTTTTTTTGAACAATAATTCCAACATGTACATTGTTGAGATCAACCATTGAACTGTTCAACTGATGTGCGCATCAAATAAGTTAATGAGAGCAAAAGTTAATTAAATTTGATTTTCGATTGCAAAAATGAAATTATTTTCGCAATAATTAAATTGATATCTTGAAATAATTCTTATGTATCATATTTTCATGTAAATTAGGTTAATTAGTTGAATTTGATTTGTCGGGTTACATTTGTTGAAAAACTTTATTACCATCTGAATCATGAAACCACGCCCCCAGCATGGTGTAGAACAGCAATAGTCACCATTAGTTATGCACGTAGCATCGTCTCTGAAACTGGGGGACAGGCGGAGAAAAAGTGACAACTTACCTGAAAATCTTGGACCAAAAAAAGGAAACTTGTCCAAACTCGATATCATCTTTCATGCTGATGGTGGTGTGGTAGTGGGGGGGGGGGTTAGGGGGAAGTTTCCAAGAATTTTCTTTTAAATAACATTCGCATCGGAGGATTTGCAACAAAATGTGGGGAGTGGGCCGCTAAGTCGATGAACTTTTACTATATACTATATTAGCAGTTAAAAATAGGGCACCCCCCCCCCCCCGATGCATGCTACGTGCCTGTTGCCCTCAACTACATGTAATATTTATGCAATATTGCGACAGAGACGGTTATTGTAAGGGTTTGTACGGTTAACGCATTGGCTCGATTAGTAGAGGCCTGGACAGACAAGACATCCCAGGTTCAATCCCAAGCACAAACGGATTTCTGTTACATTTGATGTCCAATGTTGTGATTGGGTATTCTTTATCGGGTAAATGTGATTACCCCCCACCCCCCACCCCACCCAACCCCCGGCTCCGGAACTACCCTACATGTTTTAGCACTCCTTAAGAAATGAGGTCACATCTATCTCTGGAGGGGTACAGTTTTATATTGTGTGATACACTGATTCCTTGGGTTAGTGGCTTAATTCCTTGGCTCGATTGATAGAGTATTGGACTGGCATGTTAGAGATTAATTCTGGGTCCAATCCCAAGTGGAGGCACAAATCGTTTTGTTACAACATGTACAATATCTTCAATGAGCTCCATATTTCATCCCTGCAAACGTGCTTGGAATCTTCTATATTTCGGTGTTCAGTAAATTATAATACACGAGGAATCATCAGTACATGTCACTCTGGCAAGACTACAACAAGACTACCAATTAGATAGATTAAATAAGTCGATTAGATAAATTATTCACGGAAGTAAACATAGCTAGAGAGTAATGTTTATTGACTAGCATGTTATGACTTGTAAACAGGAGATTATTTCGTTTCAGTTTTCACCATTTTGCAAAACTACCTGAACATCTTTCTGGAGTACTCATTCAAACTTCTTCAATCAGTTATTTATGTCCCCGGGGCCCGTTTCATCAAGGTCGACGCCAAGTCGTAGCGCCACGCCGGCGTAAAGTCGGGACTAGCACAAAGATATGCATTTCATTAAACAGCGTATCCTAACACCTTAGGCCAAATTTTTACGTCTACTCATGGGTAGGTGGAAGTTCGGGCGTGTACATAAAATAAAGCGACTTTACTGATCTGAAAACAATTTAGCCATTCCTTAAGAAGAATTACAGTAAATTCTAAGAATTTAAGTCTTTTTAATACAAACGATGCATTATTTAACTTCACAAACTATGAATATTTGGGGGAGCGGAAATTGGGGGGGGGGGGGGGTTACACCCATTTAGGGAAGTAGTTGACATGCAGTATTTACTTAACTTTAAAAAATTTCTTCATAAAAGATTGTCTTATTAGGGATTCATTTTTACACCATGTCTTAAGTTTTGATAATCCTGCATTTATACACATTTGATTGTTGTATTTTGAGTACGAGGTATTGTTTATACATTTTGTGTCATTCACTGAAAAGAAACCTATTAAAATGTTTATTTTGAAAAAAAAACTATTTTCCCTAACATTTTTTTTTAAAAAGGAAGCACAGTTATCTTCTTTAGGTTTGGTTAATATCTATATTCAAAAAAATATTTTTTTTTAACTCATCGTAAAACCAAGTAGGCTTTTTAAAAACTTTATCGTGCTCGAAAACTCCATTTCTTATTTACTCCACGTCCACATGCGTGGATCTCGGGGGGGGGGGGGGGGTAATGGAGAGTGTCCAGTCCTCTTCGCCGCAATTTGCGGAGTTATATATTCAGGTATACAAATCAAGAGTAAAGAAAGTAAAAAAATGCAAATGACCTTGGACCCCTGTTAAAAAGTTAAGTTAGTAGGAAGAACCATATATTTATCAAGTTTAAGAATTGAAGGGAAGGACGAAGGGAACACCCCCTCCCCCCCCCCCCCCCCCGAGATTTTCAGTTTTGGGAAAGAAAATTACGATGTTTAGCTTGTCAACAAGTTTCTCAGATGGAATTTTTGTTTACTGATGACCTACCCTCCCCACTCCCTTGAAAAAAAAATCGCGGAACCGCCTGCGCCCAGTAAAAAGTTGTTAACGTTCAAAAGACGAAAAAGATTCCGGTTGATTTCGTAAATATACTTGACTTTTGATGAAACTGGCCCCTAATCAGTAATGGTGTTTCCACTTTCAATTAAATATCATAATGATTGTTTTTTTTTAAATAAAAAACTTTTTAGAAATACTTGCATACGTAGTTTCAAGAGAAATGAGCATTATAAATTACAAGTAAAAGACCATATAGCAGTATTCTGTTTTCTGTAGAATGTTTTTGAAACTGGTTATAACCTAGAAAATTTAAAATGGGCCAAGAGAGACCTGTAGCGGCACATATTTTTGCCTTTGAATATATTGTCGCTGGCGACATTATATAAAGAATTGAGCTTTGGCACATATTGTCGCCCACCGGTACAAATTGTCGCCCAGAGATAAAATATACCTGCACACACTATCGCCGGCGACAAAGTGTGCAGACCCTTGTGACACATATTGCCGTCCTGAACATCAGAGTTTGCATGATGATAATCGCTGATTGCAATTAAAATTATTTTTACTACTTATCAATTAATTGAAAATTCATTGCACACAACGTAGCCTGCTGCGTCATTGTGCAAAATTGTAACTGCTCACGATGTCACTCGTTCAGCAGAAGAAAAATAAGGCATAACTATTATATCAGCACATTATGTCAACGACAATATGTGCCAATGAACGACACTATATGTCACTTTAAAGGATGAACCTTCATAACATTGCGATTTCGCCCGCTTACATTAGTTAATAGCTCTAAGCATGGGCTTCTCGATTACGGCTTTGTAGGTCATTGTTTTATTTGAATAAGACGGGGCTTAAATTAGTGTGTGTTAGAGATGATCTAAGTTTTATTAACGAAATTCAGGTCATAACCTTAAATTCATTTGCAACTTATTGTGTCAAAACCCTGTATTGCAAATGTTTTTTTTTCACATGCAACAGTATCTTGTTCGGTCCTAGTGAATCAGCAAAACATATAGTGGAACTCTTTATCAGACTCATTCAATGTTCACCTAGAAGCTGAACTACATGTATTCGGTCTACCAGAAGATGAACATACTTCTTGGACGACCAACACTTATCCTGTCTGAAGGGAAGGAGATTGAGTTTGAAAAATTCAGTGCTCAAATGTTGTCACATCCAGTGCACTCTACAACAAGCTGCAAGCAAGAATTTGTCAACGAAGAGTCCAACCCCCTTGTCTGGCTAACCTTTACTATAAAATCGTGTTCTATAATAAGTGTTATTTTCTGCTTGTTGCATTTTTTGGTATTTTTTCTTTCGTATTTTAATTATTTAAGGGAGCCGACTGGGGTTTATTGTGTGAAAACTACTATAGAGAAACTCTTTAATTTTATTCCATATGTACCTTACATTGACTTAAGTATATATGCCAAGTTTAGTGAAAATCTACTGTCTGGTAATTTTGTAGGGACCATCTCAAAATACAGGTACATTTACTATAGGATTATACATGTATAGGGAAATACCATTTTTTCGCACTTCGGAGCAAATTATACAAATGCTACTATAGACTTTTTGCCAAATTATATTATTTGATGGATAATACTATATTGTACATTTTATGCAAGAAACACAAAATTCTACCTTCTGGTTTTCAGAGGGAACATCTCAAAATGCATGATATATTCCTGTTTTTCTGGAGTACAACAAAACATGACCTGTAGATACCACAGATTCACATAAAAAATGATAAAAATGATTGTGAAATTCTCAATTTACTATGCTTAAAATTTCAAGAGCATCTATTTTATAAGTAAATATGCCTTATTTTACCCTGCTGCGCGAAGTATTGCGCAATGAAAACCCTAGTCGGCCCCCTTAAAACGCAGAGGGAGGGGGGGGGGGTGTCTCTCTCTTTATAGCGTGATTAATTTATAATTTATTATGGTGCAATTGCCTTGCTAAAAAATCTCTGTTACAGAGAGAATCAAAGATGAATGAAACGAGTTATATTTGAAATGATAAATTTACTGGAAATTTTAAATTAAAATGTACACATTATGAATATAGAATGGAATCTGTAAAAAAAATGTTCTTGGGGAACTGAAATCTTGCTGACTTCGCCTCGGGAAATAGGCTTGCTTTTAGGAGTACATGTATATCTTAATACTATTGTCGTCTTAAATGATTGATTAAAGGGAACATTAAGTATATTCGAATATGATAATGAAAATATCCGCAAATGCTTTTGTTCAACCTCCTCTTTTTCAAGAAGTGTGATTGCACTGGTCTGTAAAATTATTTCAAAGTCCTTGCAAGTAATCTATACTTCTATTTTAATGATGTGCACTGTTTACGCCTCAAAAACACGTGGAATTTATGGAAATGCTGTTTATAATCTTGTAAGTCGTGCCTCAGCGTGTGGACGCTACATGTACGTCCGTCCTGCAAAATGTAGGTTTTAGACTTGTAAGACAAACCTTACCGTGTGTACCGGCCCTAACATCGACTGCTACCGACACACGTTCCTGGGATATTTTTTTTTAAAGAAGACAAATTTGGAGTAATATTAAATTCAAATCCGTAAATAATAACTCCAATCTTTAATTAAAAAGTTTTAAAACTAAAGTTGTTACAAATAAAAACATATCAAAGGGAGGTTGTATTGAAATAGGTCGGCCAAATGGCTGAGGGTGGAGTGGGGGGATGTATATCGAGTCATATGTTTTGGAGGGTGCGTATCATTACCGCTACATTTTCAAAATTTTCATCACTGCTGCATACTCATTACCACTACAAAAAAGATAACATTACCGCTACATTACCTCTACATTGCCTCGTTCATTAGCCAGCGGTTTTTTTTTATGTACATATTGATTAAAAGTACAACAAACACTTGTATAAGACCTTTTTTTCTGCTCACCACGAGGGAAGTGAATATTAGACTTTGAGCAGATTTTTTTTTCACTTTTTTATATAAAATCTATTTTATGTAATAAAACATTTTAGAAAATATTAAAACAGAGAAATTGTTCACGGATAAAACACACGGTCTTCACAGAATTGATAGATCTTTGAAGGCCATTTGCTTGACGTAGGCCTACTGCTGTCTGGAAATCTCGTCATTTTCTTTGAATTTCGTTGATGAAAGGTATTAAATATACATGTATCGAAAATTATTAAAATTAAACAGCAATTCACATAACTTGTCGTGTTGACGTGCTACACGCACTTTTGAAGAACTTCTTGAGACTATTGTTAACAGATACAGTACACTCCGGATACAAAGTAAAACAGGTGCCAGGGACGAACAATTTTGATCCGTCATTATACCGCATAAACGAAAAAAGTGACATCTCTGATTTTAGTATCCATGGACATCATATTATATAAATACTGCATGTATATAGTTATATACATGTAAATGTTACCCTCTACTACATGAAGTATTTATTATATCATTCTATATTATATTATTCTGAATGTTTTATACAAATACAATTAAAGATGAAGCGCTCGCGCATAGATTGTGTGTGTGTGTGGGGGGGGGGGGTGATATCATCCGTCCTCAAGCAATGTTGATTGTTGTTAAATTCTATCTGGAAGGCGCAGTTTCATCATTCAGAGGATAACGGTGTTTTTAACAAATGTTTCTCGACGAATCAAATTCCAGTAATTTACATGAAAGTATAATACACCAAAATAACGATGTTGTATTTCAGGGCCCTCAGATACTCACTCTTGCTAAAATCTATAGTAATTATATAGGACAACGCTACTGGACTAACAAGCTCACTTCATAAGGCCACAGTAAATTAATGCTTTGTTTTACGTCTCCGGGCGAGCAGTTTTTTTCTGAATATTAAAATCCAGTAAAACTGAAAACAGAACTTCCCAGAAATACAAATAAATTGAGAAGTAATACTTCCTTTAAAGAGAAGTGACTGATGCTATCAAAACAAAGGATGCATTAATTAGTTTTAAGCTCTACTTTTCGATTTTATGTGATAGAAAGATCTTATGCAATGGTAGTGTCCGTCATTTGTAAGTCTGGACTTTCCACTGTCTGATCTACTTGTATTTTTTCAAATTGCTTCTCCTCTTACAGTTTTGCCCGATTTAAATAAAACTTGGAATACAAGTAGAGTACGCTAAGATACACTCAGTTCTTTGTTTCACTTTTTTATTTCAGTTAATGGTGTTGCCATGGTCACAAAAAAAAAAAGAATTCCTCTGAAGTTCAAAAATGCAATACGATTGTGATACATATATTATAGTATAACACCATGATTGCCTGACGTCACGTGCATCAGGCAGTATAAGGATTAATATTTCAGGGATCCGAAACTAAGCGATCATTCTTAATGAACTAGATTTTGTGCAAGCTGATTTACATTGGAATTTGTTACCTGCATTTAAACAAATACAGTTTGCAGGAGAAAGAATCATATACCTGATGCAAAATAATGATGTGTTTAAACCCTTCAGTTTTTTGCATGCACATGTTTATTCTTTGCGTTTCTTTGTACGGACATGTCCGTATAACATTTTTTCTGCGTTTCTAAACTACTGGATCAGTCCGTTTGCCTTCTTCGAAAGGGGTGACACAATCATTTCGCGCCAAAAGTCACGTAAATTATCTTCGCACCCTTTTCTTGGGTTGTTCTATTGAATGGGTGTGATAACTTCTATGGAAATAAGTAAATTATAAATGTTCATTCTTTTAACACGATTCTTAAGCTCCAGATTTTTTATTAACAGTAAATTTTATCTCATTTTTAAAGAGAACACATTGTATATGGACAGGCAACACTAAAGCAATGGATTTGCTGATTATTCTTACTATTTATCCTATAAGTGGACTAGTCTAATCATAAACAAACTCCCTCCACCTAGTAATGGGACATCCCTTCTTGATTCAGTCTGTTTTCCACCTAGCCTTTCTTTTCAGTATATCATTTATTTATAATGTACGTTACAAGGTTAGGTTTTTAAGAAAGCTTAGAAAGTCAGCGAGTAGCATATTATTTCATGCTTTGTGATGAACAAGGATTTCCTTTTAATACAGTGACAAGAGTGTAGGTCAGTGCCCTTAGAGGAATGGGCTTCACTCCACGACATCATGATCTGCACTGGTTTTCATTTCATAAAAAACAGGTTATTATAATTATGAGAAAGCCTAGGTCCTGAAATCGGTTGAAAAGAAAAACTTAACAATTTCAAAACTGTATATAAAGATGTATTTTAAACTCAATTATAATACATGTACACGTATATGGTAAGACCATCACCGCCTGAGTTTTGTCCGGGGGGGGGGGGGTTATTAGTATCTTGTTTTGTGCTAGCTATAAAGTGTACAGGTCATTTAGTTTGATTTCTAGAGCAGCATTGAAGCATTTTTGTCTCAAGCACTTCAAGACAACTTTCCCAGTTAAAACTGTTCATAATTTACTTCATCGTCGAGTGTGCATGAGGCGCGCTCTCTAGTAAGAGAGTACATGTAATATGAATTTCTTAAGAATCATCTATTTTTCTTAGAATTATCAGTGGCGGATCCAGGAATTTCATAACGAGAGGGCGCAGTAGAAGGCAGGGGGTCTGGGGGCTGTATTGAAACCCCAGTGGGTCCAGGGCTCCAGGGCAAAGCCCTGATGGGGGTTCGGGGGCGAAGCTCCCGGAAGCTGACGAATTCTTACAAATAAGAGGTGTTTTTTCCTTGATTTTAGCATAATGAACATATAAGTTCTACATACAAAAAATTCAAACGGGGTGGGGGGCGCACGCCAGGCGCGCCGGTGCTGGATCCGCCTTTGATTATAATCTACGCTAATAAATGACCAAATAGTGGCATGTCTTAGATATTCGTTAATCTGTTGTATTTGGTTATCACATTTGAGAAAGTCAATTGTACATCTTGTGTAATGAAGTATCGCAACTATGTCACTCCTTGATGACGGAAAAATCTTGCATATACGTTCCATAGATATTGATTGATTACATGTAGTCAGGCAAGCTTTTTGAAAAGCTATTACACTGTACTTGTACACATTAAAATTGCACTACTCAACGTTGTAGTGGTTATCTACATCGATAAAATTTCTTAGATACCACTGGGTTATGATCTTGATGAATGCATTCTATAGAACACATTGTCAAAGAGGAAGGACAACAATTTAATACCCAGTCTTCAGATAATGCGTTCATTCGTTGAACTTTATGCTTTTTTTTTAGTGGGCGGGGGGGGGGGGGGGGGGTTGGCACTGAAACTCGTGCTTAATTATCATTTTTTTTTAAATTTTCATTTTGAATAAATAATTAATGAATTATTAATTGGGAATAAAATCAAGACACTTCAACTCCTGTAGCATGAAAATTGTATTTAGTGAAAAGAGGTTTTGTGGATTTATGAACTCCGCAATGTGCTCTCCACAGAAGAAAGAAATAATCAAGATAAATTGGTTTCTTAAGTATTTCCAAAATTTCTTTAATGGGGTGTGCTCCAAAGCCCTGATTCAATCACACCTGTATCCAACCTTATTAATAATATATTATTTTTCTTAACCCCTTCCATCAATATCATGCAAAGCGGGAATTATGAAAAAAGGGGAGGATTCTCATATAAGTACCCAAAACGTGGAGCGGGAGAGGGGGTGCATAACATTTTCACCGATTCTTTTGTTGAACGTAGGACGGTAGCAGGGAGAGTGTGGCTGATTTTGGTCAAAATTTGAGGCATGTTACCGGATATTGTTACCGGATATTGCATATGCAAACAATGAATTTTTTAAGCTTGGTTACAAGTTCTAAAAAACTTTTGACCGACACAATCAAACATACATATATATTTGATAAAATGAATACGAATTTACTTAATTAATTCATTTATGTAATGAGAATATTTTAGCACATTAATGAATACGGGCTAGGCTAGTGGATCAAATAATAAAATAATAAAATAGACTGAGATTTGAAATATAAATAGTGAATAAAGCCTATCTCTTTACATATTTTCAAATTTGATTTAAAAAAAAAAAGATGAAAAAGTGATTGCAAAATAAAAAACCACCTGACCAGAAGGCCCACTTTAATCTTAACAAATAATTTCATTAATAAGGCAACTAATTCTGAACAATATTTGCATATATAATATACTGTTACATAGACAGAGATGTGTGTCATGTACAACCAAGTACAAATTCAAATTACTTATTAAATAGGTAAAACCCCTTATAAAAACTTCAAAGGGAAAACTTGACCCTTATGACTATAGGCTTAATTCATCTTTTTCCATTAAAATCATTTATTATTTTAAAAAAATCAAACTCGCTGTGTTTCTTCAGAATAGGGTGTACTTTTATGTTCCTAAAATTATAAGAATGAAATCTAATACACTGAAGATGCCAAAGCCAAAATGCTTGCCTGAGTCATTTTGTGTCTATTGCTCTTAAAGAGATTATTTTTAAAGATTTTTCCCCTCCATATTCCCATGAAAAATGTTGACACCTATATACATGTAAAATTTAACCCCTAATTTTAGTCCTTTTCTAATCCAAATGTCCATAATTTAAACAAAATTAAATACTGACACATAGATACATGCAAAATGAAAACCCTACTTTTAGCCCTTTCCTAACCCCAATGTTTATAATTTGAAAAAACTAAATCTATATGATGTTGTAATGTTGGCATATGAATTTGCTTTATAAATGTCACCCTGCTAATTATCACTTATACATATTCTCAGGCAAAACTTTTAACCCCTCTGCAGCTCTATCCTCGCCTTATGGCCAATGAAAAAAACTTGAATCTATGCTCATTAAGAAAACTCTTGGATAACATTTGTCTTATATGATCAAGTTGTTCTTAATTGTTCTTAAGGTATTCAATGTATAATGACCATATTCTGTACCTAATAAATGAATGGTCCAGTGTTTTTAATCAAATTAGCATTTTGAAGATGTTATCAAATAAAAGTACACCACCAAAGGAATTTACAAAATTTTGATTATTGTCCAATTAATTGCACCTTGAATATTATATTGAAGTCTATGGGCAGCGCATGTTTTGTTTAGATATTCAAAAAGGTAATTTGAACCTCATACAAATCTCTTGTGAAAATATGCATAAACTCTCTCTTTATTGAAATATGAAATAAAATAAGTCATCTACCACAGATATATTGACAAAATTTAAATTTTCTTCTTTGCATCAAGGGCAGATAACTCTTGAAAATGTTTACGGTGCAAAATGGTCATGCAGTTTCTAATATGTTATCAGTCATGTGAATTTGGTTCATTTTACTTTCATCATTAATATCTAGCAATACATATTTAACTAGTTTAAAATAATTCAAAATTGCTCAATATTCCTTCATTATACATTGAATACCTTAAAATAACAGATTTTTAATGACATTATCCCATTTTTCATATTTCTTCATTATCTCCCCTTGAAAAAAGATGCAGCACCTTTATTTGAATAAGCTTTATTCCTTTTAAGCAGAGATACATTGTACCAAATGTGGTTTACATTGACCAAATGTTAGAAAAAAAAGAAAATGTTAAAAGTTAATGGAGGACAAACAGTCAAAACATAAGTGTTGCATTGTTGGATACCAGAAACTTCTTTTTATCAGAATTGTGCAATTGAGCCTTTGGATCAGGTGAGCTAAATTCCATATCCATGTTTAGCTATGGACCTCACTGTTTAAACAGGTGTGCTATATCTTCTTGAAGTAATGTACACCATATACAAATGTTATTTTTAAGGCAACTCACTTCAATTTATTAATACTGGTACAATTTAGAAGATCTGAATTCCACTGGCAACTGTCAAAGGCAATCTAGTCTCACTTATAGATGAATCAGAATGTTTTTAAATGTACTTTTAAAGCTTTAATTCAATTGTCACAGCAGAATTTGTTTAACTTCCAAGAAATATTTTTCGAACTGGCTGGTTCTCTCAGTTGGACATTCAAGCACTCAAAATGGCTGCATGATTATTTTTTCTGATGAACACTAGGAATTTTCTTTTGTCCTGGTTTTCTTCTTTAGCCCACCATCTTGCATGCATCTATATTGAAATTAAATTTAAATGATCATTTAATCATGCATGTTTAAAAAAAAACACTTCAAATTATCAAATCCTTCCTGCATATATATATATATATATATATATTTACATTTCCAATGTCTTTGTTCGAGATAAAATTACAAATTGTAAAAATACTTTATTTCTACATAAATCTACTGGTTCATCGATAGGCGCGGTTAAAAAAAATCACGTGCGGGGCGGGACAAATAGAGACAGAAGCAGGGCTATTAGCACGGGAATTTGCAGAATCAGGAGCATGTAAATATAAGGAATAACTGTCAGATTTTTTGGATTCATGACGATGATCAATCGATTGGCTTGCGTGATAATTTTATGCATAAACGCCTTTGGCGTTTATGCAAATTATCACGCAAGCCACTCGATTGATCACATCATGAATCCAAAAAATAAGACAGTTATTCCTTAAATATATATCTATCTATATATATATATATATATATATATATATATATATATATATATATATATATATATATATATATATATATATATAACAGTGTATTATTTGAAATTGGAATTATTCGCAAATGTACATGTAATCTGGTTCCCCTTAAAAATTAGAAAGGCTATAATTCTGTCAAAAATCAATAAAGTGGAATGAAATGCAAACTTGATCTGTAACTTAATTATCAAGGTACACACACATGTACTAAAAATCAGCTAAATACACATGTACACTGTATCTGCGGGTGTTTAGTATGCTGGCATATTTCTGCCCTTTACATGCAAGTTAAATTATGTTAACATGAAACATAATTATGTAGACATGCAATTTATCTATGTCAACATGCAAAATAATTATTTTAACATGCGAGATAAATATGTAGACATGCGACTTATTTATGTCAACATTCAAGATAATTATGTAGATATGCAACTTATTTATCTCAACATGCAAGATAATAATGTTAACATGCAGCTTATATTTTTCAACATGCGACTTATTTATGTCAACATGCGAGTTATATTTTACATGCAAGATGATTATGTTAACATGCAACTTATTTATGTCAACATGTGACTTATTCATGTCAACATGCAACTTATTTATGTCAACATGCGAGTTATATTTAAACAAGCAAAATAATTATGTCAACATATGCATGCAAGATAATAAGTTGCATGTCTACAAACATATCTCACATATTGACATAATAAATTAACCCGCATGTCAACATAATTATCTTGCATGTTGACATAAATAAGTTGCATGTTAACATTAATTATCTTGCATGTTGACATAAATAAGTCGCATGTCTACATAATTATCTTGCATGTTGACATAAATTAGTCGCATGTCAACATAATTAATTCTGTTACATCTTGCTTGTATGATGTCATATAATGGTGTGCATAAGTAAAGTTTAAAATTAGATTCTCTTGAGAAGTTGGAAACTTGCAGGTAACATAATTATTTTGCATGTTGGCATAAATAAGTTGCATATCTACATAATTATGTTGCATGTAAACATAATTTATCTTGCATGTAGAGGGCAGAAATATGCCACCGATGCCCATAGTTTAGAAAAAAATCCAGAAAACCAAGTGATAAAGACTGACAGACAGACTGAAAGACAGATAAAGGGGAAACCTGTAGTCCCCTTCGGTTTCACTGGTCAAGGGGACTAAAATAATTACATATGGTGTACAAATATTTTGGAGACTCTCTGGAACAGTAGTATATTCATTAATTTTAAAATGAACATCATGAAAATATTGATCTTAGTACATGTACATGATGTGTCATAATAGAACATGCTAACTAAATAAATTAAAAGGAAAATCCCACTTTTCAGAGCACGGTTTTAATAAAACAAAAAGTGTGGAAAACCAAATGGGACAGACTGACAGACAGTCAAGGAGAAAATCTATAGTTCTCTCCAGTTTAAACGACATGGGACTATTAAAATAAGAAGTTTACACCCCCTCAAATGTTAAACATATAAAAAGATCCTTCTTTTTTGGATTGAGATTTTTTTTTTTTTTTTTTTTTTAAAGTGATATTCTTACATTTGGTGATCCAAACAGAATTATAAAATTTAAAACTAGATTTACATAAAATTTTAATGAATAATGAGTAGAGAAAACATTTTTTAAACATTAGAAATTTTAATCTATCCATTTTAGCAAATATTTTTCATCACTCGAATCATTCTTGCTATGGCAGATTAAATTTGAAAAAAATAATTATTAGATGCGTAGGTTGCAGGGGCTTTTGAATTAAAAAAATATTGTGTAAAGGAAGTCTTAACATACAAATATTAGCTGTACATATATACATTAAATATTATACAATTATTGCTGGTTTTTGAGGTCAATACAATGATTTAGACACCTGAAGAGTACAGTATTCACCGAGCCCGAAGGGCGAGGTGAATATTGTACTTCGAAGGTGGCTAAATCATCGTATTGACCGAAAAAACAGCAATTATTGTTTTATTATATGATTAAATGACACACACTCATTAAGCAATCCATGCCATCTTACTTGTTCACATCTATTGAAGTACTAGCCGAACATAATGAGAGAAACAGGGTTAAAAAAACAACCAGTTTTATCACATGTATTTTGGAATTTTTAATTCTAGTTTAGGGTCAATGTAGAGGAAATAAATGTCAGGCACATATATAGGATTGATTTTGAAAATGGGGGCATTAGAAGGGGAAAAAAATAACAACTTACCTGAAAACAAACTTTTGACTAGCCCCCCCCCCCCCCCCCCCCCAAAAAAAAGGAAAAGAATTCTCCCAACTCAAAATTTTATTTAGTGGGATATAAAGATCCATAAACGAGGGGAGTGGGGCTTTCATTGAAATTTTTTATACTTAAAATTTAAAATAAAACTTTACATTCTCAAAAGGTGGGGAGAGAGCGGCAGTCCTCCTGCAACCCACCACTCCCACCCCTCACCAAAGAATCAATGTGCCTTTCATTTTATGTTCATATGAATGGAAGTCAGGTGCAAGTGAAATAACTTTCCAAAACTATTTGCATCAATTTGGAATTTCCCTATCTATTTTTGGTCAAATGTAGAATAAATAATTCCTTATATTGACCTGAAAGGTCACGTGCAGGTCAATATAACGTAGTATTTTTCTAACATTGTTGGATCTCAGCCAATCAGAGAGATGGGAATTATTCAATCATATAATAAATAAATATATATATATTACCGTATATACTCGCCTATAAGTTGGTTCGCATATAAGTCGGTTGTATTTTTTTAGCTTTTATTAGAGGGATTGACCATGTTGACCGTCTAAAATATCAGTCTTTTTATAACTCGCCTATAAGTCGGACAAAGAGTTTTGGTCCAAATTACAACTCCCCAAAAACCGACTTATAGGCGAGTATATACGGTATATATACACTGTACTGTAGAAAGCCTGTCCACTGCTAGAATTCATTCACCATTTTTTAATAAATATGTTGTCAACTTACATGACTTAGTGTCTTCAACTTATCCCTCTTATCAGTTAAACTTACATAATTAACATGATTAACCATGTTATCTGACACATTTGCTTTCAACAGATTTTATCATAATCTAAAAATATCTCATGATTTTATTGCAATTATAAATTCATAAAATTTATATGTCCTTATTTGTCGCACATAGTCTCTTAATTAGGGGTGTTTGTTATACATGGACCAGTATATGGAGATAACTTTCAACTGAAGTTGGTTACCAGTTAAAGGCAATCTTAATTATCTTTACTTTTTTGGTTGTCAATTTAAAAATCAGAAAAGAATTCAAGTCATCTTAATTTAAGTATGACTTCACTGTACTTTACAAAATGTAAACTTTTTTTTTTTGAGATAAAGAATTTTGGATTACCATGATTACTGATTCCATAAACATGATAAATTATATTTATAAACAAACCTTATCATAATGATTGAAGAACACATTTATTCTTATTAATAACAATTTTACAGTGGAAACTTCAAGGAATTTTTTTTTAATATTCTATAGAACACATAGAACAAAAGTAAAAAAAATTAAGTGATATGCATCAATATATATCATAAAACACAAGTCAAAATATTGTGACAGTCATGATTAAATTTTTTTGCATTTTGATACTCATCCCTACTTTTAATTAAATGAATATTTACTCTACACTTTGTGTAAGTTTTGAATGAAAAAGCATTTATGAGATTAGACTCAAAGCAAAGCTAGGGGGCTTATGAACAACAAAACAAGAGGCCCATGGGCAACAACACTCACCTATCAGTCACTTTGGCCCTGCTGTTCTGCCACAGATTTTTCCCCCAATATACATGTGTTCCTAATGGCTATGTAAAATTTTGATCGTCTTTTGTGGCCCAACCCTATATATAGGGGCCATCATTTAATAAACAAGAGGCCCATGGGCCACATCGCTCACCTGAGCACATTGGCTAGGCAAAAGCACAATCAGTTCAGTATTGAAAAGACCGGGGGGAGGGGGGGGGGGGGGGGCTTGAATTTTAAACTACCTGATGATGCTTCCATGTAAATATAACAAATGGCTTTGTTGTACTTGAGAAGATTTTTTAAAAAAAATTCCCATATATTCCTTTGTAAAAATTTGATCCCTCATTGTGGCTCCTCCCTATCCCAGGGGTCATCATTTGAACAAACTTGAATCTACACTACCTGAGGATGCTTCCATATCAATATGACTAAACATAGCTTTTCTGTTCTTGAGAAGAAATATTTTTTCTATATGTTCTTATGTAAAACTTTCCATCCCCCATTGGGCCCCATCCTACCCCTGGGGGTCATCTTTAGAACAAAATTGAATCTACACTACCTGAGGATGCTTCCATATCAATATGACTAAACATAGCTTTTCTGTTCTTCAGAAGAAGATATTTTCCTTTATATTTCTATGTAAAACTTTGATCCTCCATTGTGGCTCCGCCCTACCCCCGGGGGTCATGGTTTGAACAAACTTGAATCTACACTACCTGAGGATGCTTCCATATCAATATGACTAAACATAGTTTTTCTGTTCTTGAGAAGAAATATTTTTTCTATATGTTCTTATGTAAAACTTTCCATCCCCCATTGGGCCCCATCCTACCCCTGGGGGTCATCATTTGAACAAAATTGAATCTACACTACCTGAGGATGCTTCCATATCAATACGACTAAACATAGCTTTTCTGTTCTTCAGAAGAAGATATTTTCCTTTATATTTCTATGTAAAACTTTGATCCTCCATTGTGGCTCCGCCCTACCCCCGGGGGTCATGGTTTGAACAAACTTGAATCTACACTACCTGAGGATGCTTCCATATCAATATGACTAAACATAGCTTTTCTGTTCTTGAGAAGAAATATTTTTTCTATATGTTCTTATGTAAAACTTTCCTTCCCCCATTGGGCCCCACCCTACCCCTGGGGGTCATCATTTGAACAAAATTGAATCTACACTACCTGAGGATGCTTCCATATCAAAATGACTAATCATGGTTTGCAGTTCTTCAGAAGAAGATATTTTCCTTTATATTTCTATGTAAAACTTTGATCCTCCATTGTGGCCCCGCCCTACCCCCGTGGGTCATGGTTTGAACAAACTTAAATCTACACTACCTGAGGATGCTTCCATATAAATATGACTCATCATGACTTTGCTGTTCTTGAAAAGAAGATTTTTAAAGATTTTTCCTATATATTTCTGTGTAAAACTTTGATCCTCTATTGTGGCCCCGCCCTACCCCCAGGGGTCAAGATTTGAACAAATTTGAATCTACACTACCTGAGGATGCTTCCATATAAATATGACGCATCATGGCTTTGTTTTTTTGAGAAGAAGATTTTTAAAGATTTTTCCTATATATTTCTATGTAAAACTTTGATCCTCCATTGTGGCCCCGCCCTACCCCCAGGGGTCATGATTTGAACAAATTTGAATCTACACTACCTGAGGATGCTTCCATATAAATATGACTCATCATGGCTTTGCTGTTCTTGAGAAGAAGATTTTTAAAGATTTTTCCTATATATTTCTGTGTAAAACTTTGATCCTCCATTGTGGCCCCACCCTACCCCCGGGGGTCATGATTTGAACAAACTTGAATCTACACTACCTGAGGATGCTTCCATATAAATATGACTCATCATGGCTTTGCTGTTCTTGAGAAGAAGATTTTTAAAGATTTTTCCTATATATTTCTATGTAAAACTTTGATCCTCCATTGCAGCCCCGCCCTACCCCCGGGGGTCATGATTTGAACAAACTTGAATGTACACTACCTAAGGATGCTTCCACATGAGTTTCATCTTTCCTGGCCCTATGGTTCTTGAGAAGAAGATTTTTAAATGATGCCATCATTTTTTCAGTAATTCCTAATTATCTCCCCTTGAAAGAGGGCGTGGCCCTTCATTTGAACAAACTTGAATCCCCTTTACCCAAGGATACTTTGTGGCAAGTTTGGTTGAAATTGGCCCAGTGGTTCTTGAGAAGAAGTCGAAAATGTGAAAAGTTTACAGACAGACAGACGGACAGACAGACAGACAGACAGACGGACAGACAGACGGACAGACAGACGGACGCCGGACAAAATGTGATCAGAAAAGCTCACTTGAGCTTTCAGCTCAGGTGAGCTAAAAATGAATCTACGCTACCAGAGGATGCTTCTTACATTATTATGTTTCATCGTGGCTTTAATGTTCTTGAGAAGAATTAAGCATTTTAAAGATTTATCCAATGTAATCCCTATTGTGGCCCCACCCTACCCCCAGGGGCCATGATCTGAACAATTTAAAACCTACACTACCTAAGAAAGCTTTCACCTATTTTCATCTTTTCTAGTCCAGTATTTCTTGAGAAGAAGATATTTAAAATTTTTCCTATATATTTCAATGTAAAGTTTTGATTCCCTATTGTGGCCCTATCCTACCCCCAGGGGACATGTTTTGAACAATTTACAATCTACACTACCTCGATCAGGAAGCTTTCAACTAAATTTCATCTTTACTAGTCCAGTAGTCTTGAGAAGAAGAATTTTAAAGATGTTTTTCCTACAATATTTTCAATGTAAAACATCCATTCCCTATTGTGGCCCCACCCTACTCCCGGGGACCATGATCTGAACAATTTATAATCTAATCTTCCTTAAGAAGCATTTATATGAGTATCAGCGTTTCTGCCACAGTGGTTCTTGAGAAGAAGATATCTGAAGATTTTCCCTATATATTTCATTGTAAAATTTTCATCCCCTAATTTGTGGCCCCATCATGCCCTGTGGGGGCAAGATTTGAATAATTTACAATCTACACTTCCTCAGGAAGCTTACATATAAGTTTCAGCTTTTCTGGCTCATTGCTTCTTGAAAGAATATGTTTCAATGGCCCCACCCTATTTTTGCATTTCTTGATTATCTCCCCTTGGAAGGAAACTTGGCCCTTCATTTTAAAATTTAGAATCCCCTTTACCCAGGAATGCTTTGTACCAACTTTGCTTAATATTGGCCCAGTGCTTCTTGAGAAGAAGTTGAAAACATGTGAAAAGTTTACAGATGGACGGACAGACACTGGACAATATGTGATCTAACTTGAACTTTCAGCTCAGGTGAGCTAAAACTGGAAAAAGGGTGGGAAGGGGGGTGTTAAGTCATACATGCACCTTGTCCATTAGCTTTCACGAAAATTAAAAATATATGTACATGTATTTTTAAAAAAATCAATGTGAGAAGCTACATCAGGGTTTGAAATTAACAGTCGCCCACTCGCAATTTGCGACTAATGTTCCATATGGGCGACTTAAAATTACGTTCAAGTTGCCCACATGGCGATTAGAAAATTTACGATAATAAATATTTGTTTTTTAATTTTGTCTGAATGTTTTGTTTTTTTCTCTTGAAAAATTTCATAATCAGTAAAGTGCTTTATGATTACCCGTAAGAAGTACTTATACATAAAGCGTCTAAGTGATTGTGTCAGGCACAATGTGACATCGACGGGTCAATAAGCCCAAGAAACCAAAAAGTTCTGTTGTTATTTGTGAATGAAAACGTGCCATGTGCTCTATATATGATATTGAATGATCATATCAATCTTCATAAACAGAAGAGTTCCACTTCAAATTTAGATAAGTCGTGCATAATGTTACAACGGATAGAAAAGAAACACAAAACACATGATAAAAAAGAAAAGAAAAATGGGGTTATTGTTTTTATATTCAATAGAAGGTGTGATAATCTGTGGGTGAATAAATTTTGATGTGGGTCCCAGAATTGAGGTTCAGTAGCCCACATTGCTATCAAAGATTACAAGTTAGTTTAAAACCCTGTACATGTAAAAATTAGTTAAAATTAAATGGTAGTAATTAAAATTGCTAGGTCATTAACAATCAAGATAATTGATATAAATGTCTAATTCACTTACCAACAATGAGATCCAAGTTCAAAGAGCCATATTTCCAATGGTTGATTCTTTGTCATCAAAACTCCTAAAATCCGTCTTAGTCTAACTCGCACATCTTCCTTAAATTTTTGAGAATCATGATTTTTGTTAATTTTGTCAGTTCAACAGTATTTCCTGACTTAATGGAAGTCTGAAAAAAGTCCTGAGGATTACACTCTACTATTCTTTTTTTTTCACACTCCCATGGAATTTATTCTGATTTGTCATATTTGGTTTCTCACAATCCTTAAATCTTTCTATTGTGGCTATACATGCTTCCTTTAAACTTGGTTGATATCATGTGTTCTATGATCCACCACAAGCTGTAGAACAGACGTCCTTCTTCTTACAGGGTTTGTTGATAAGAAATGTTCATAACTAAAAAGATAAAGTGATTCCCATCTATTAGAATGTTGCAGACCTTTAATGAAATATCAAGATTACAAACAGTATTTAAGCTCAAAGGTGCATTGAAACATTACTAATTGTGAGCATTGCAAACATAGATCTCTAAAACATCAGAGGTGGGATGAGTTGTCATGGAGGAATAAGCATCCCCTGTCAACTAGTTACACCTGCTGTGAGCTCCTTGTCATAATAGGGTGAAATGGATAAATCTGTAGACAATTCAGTATGAAAATAATGGCATAACAATTTCTGTATGAAAAACATCGATCAGTAAACATTTGACTTATCTGTACAGTAGACTGTATTTGTTAACAAGGTCATTGTATCAAACACAGAATTTGCAAAATGTTCAACCTGTATCATCAACTTATTTGCCAATAGCTTGCCTCATTTTAGTAATTGTTTGTACTAGGTACACATGCTCTTGTCCTTTGAATCAAATGGGAGTCATAAACTCCATATGAAGGTGATAATGCTACATAAGTAAGGGAAGTTAATAATAGAAAAATTAAAGTTATGTGTTTATCATAAAATTTAGTTGTTACTTTGCCATTAATGTCTTTGTCTAGTAAAATATTCAAATATGAAACAGATGTATATGCCTCTGTGGTGTCTTTAATTTTGAGTTCAAAGAGATAATTACATGTGAATGAAAAAAAAAATTAAATATAATGAATAGTGATCAATCTCAAAAAATGTATAAACATTACAAATCTGTGAAGTGCCTTGCAAAAACAAGGACCCCCTGGAAATCCCAGAGGTGGGATCAGGTGTCTAGGAGGAGTAAGCATCCTCTGTTGACCGGTCACACCTGAATAAGTTAATGTAGGAATAAAAATGAATAATTACTGTCCATTGATAAAGCATCATCAATACGTCATTATACATGATATATCTAATCATGTACCATTAGTATATATAGGACAGGAAATACAAAATATAGTTATTTATAAAACAGTGTACAGTGCTACCTTGGTATATTGCCAGCTTTTGTCCAAGGCAGATTTTGGCATTATAGCGAGGGTGGCAATATAACGAATTCTGCCATAAATTACAATTCAGTGGGTAATCAAAGCAAAATAAATAGTTTATGTAATTCATTTCAGTTACAGTCTGTTAATGTCATGCTTGTGCACATACGTATAAGGGAAGCTCTTGTTTCTTTTTGAAAAAGAAGTCATTATTTTTTTAGTTTACAATATTTTTACTGAAAAGAAACAAAATGTCAGAATATTGAACACCTGTCAATTCCCTGCTCTTTCGCCATGCTCTAAGAATTTAATAACCTGATAACAAAGATGTCAGTAGCCGTTATAGCCTCTCGGTATTAAAAAAGTTTTGAGAATTATTATTAATCTCATCTGAATCGAAAGTAGATTTTTTTCACCGTCTCAAGAATTTCTGAATCAGTTAAAAAGTTTGGTTGGTAAAGTGTCATGACGAATGGCAAGTCACGTGTCAGAATACGTCAACCTGTTGTAATAAACATGCATTCTTATGTTTGCTGGTACCTGTGTACTTCTCTTCCGATTCTGTTTTGATATTTATCAATCAACCCAATCTGTGCCCAACAATTTATGAAAAATTCAGGGATAACAGAATCCTTAATATTTTCACGTGCGGAATTATAGTAGTCTAAAAATAGAGGTGGGATTTCCTTTTGATCGATAGAATGGCTTCTTAATCTAAGGGGACACAAATGAATATTTGCATTTATTATGGTTGGGGGCATTATCCATGATAAGCAATAATCGGCGATTTACAATCAAATAGATCGAATATTGATCAATCAATTTTTTTTTCTCATAATCCAAATTTGTATGCTTTCTCTTGCCTGACGTTTCCATTACTGTGATGAAATAATTCTTCTTTCTTATAAAAACACGCCAAAGACATTGCTAATTTTGAGTTTTATTCACCAATTATTTTTAAATTAGCTGAATTCCTTGTCCAGCCCATTACGCTTCACCGCAACCACTGTCAAAGCACGGGTGTGTTGTCCAAATTACCGACCCGCTCTAGGTAATTGGCATTGTTCTCGAGGGTTTTCCTTATATAATTTGACCTTTTGTTTCCTAAAACCAGTGGCGGATGGCAATAAGCAGGGGTGGCAATATATCGGGTGTATTAACAAAAGGGGGAAATCCGTTCTTCGAGAATTCTTGGCAATAAGCGAGGGTGGCAATATAACGGAGGGCAATATACCAAGGTAGCACTGTATTTTCAACTTCAGCTAGGTCATCATATTAAAAAAAAATCATATATTTCCAAACATTGAGGAGTTTCATTGTATTTAATCTTGTAAATAATGTATCTGACCAGCAACATATGGCATGTGGCTTAATTGTGCTATTACGCATGCATCAAAATTTATTTCTAATTATAGCTTTCCTTAGTGTGCACACGGCCTTAATGCAAAGAAATTTGATGCGCAGTAAATTAATTTGAATTAACTTATTTGCATTAAATTGTCCATGTGAATGTGGTTCAGATTTAATCTGTATTAACTTACGTTTAATTCGAATTAAACCCTCCTTGTGAAGGCGACATTAAATGTACATATCTCATACTGTACACCCTCATCAAAACTTCACAACCAGATAATACATATTCTTGTCAGCTGTCAAAATCACATTCGCATGATTAAAATGAAAGTGAACGTGAAGTTGAATACCGATCCCGATTAGAATGAAGACAATTAAAGGACTGTTAAGGACCCTCTATACACTAAATCAAAAATGTTTTTAGTCCAAGATAAATAAATTGAACACTTTATTTGCATGTGTTATCTCACTCAAGTAAACAATGTGTAGAGATTTCTGTTCATCAATACTTTAATGTCTTTGAATATTTTTCGTAGGGTGTAAACATGCCATGTACCCTGTGTTGAACATGTTGAAATTCAAGAAAATGAAGTAGATCTGATAAGCTCATTATTTATACCTTTATACAATATGATTTTTTTATTCAATTGTTAAGAATGCTTGTATTAACTAAAATTCAGTAACAGACTGCTAGGATTTCAATTTATCAAATTTGATTTAGACCCCAGGGCGAATTAGTCTCTATCTCCATAAAAATACCATAAAATCAGAGCTCTTTGGTGTGCAGTATATACTAGAGTGTAATTGATTTGTATGAGAAAACTGAAATTAAAATAATCATGGAGGGTAAAAAATTGGGGGGGGGGGGTTACAATCTTTCAGATTTCTTCTAATTCCATCAAAAAATATATACAGAGAGCTTAATTTATGCAATCTAAGTAATTATAATACACAGATGATAACATTTCTTGCTCATTTGAAATTACATATACATTTGTAATATTCTTGGCACACCGACTTGTTCACTATCAACAAAATGTTTTCCTTTTAAATTAAATTTTAATAATCTGGTTAAGTGGTACATTCTAACAGATACTCTTTATCAACAAACTTCTCTTAACATAATTGATCACTCAGGTTTACAGCGCCTGCCAGTCAATCGATATCAAACATTAATTAATAGAGTCCGGCCTCTAAAAGATTATGAGGC
This sequence comes from Saccostrea echinata, assembly GCF_033153115.1. Taxonomy (NCBI): domain Eukaryota; kingdom Metazoa; phylum Mollusca; class Bivalvia; order Ostreida; family Ostreidae; genus Saccostrea; species Saccostrea echinata. Next base: position 7,892,161 of record NW_026889795.1, on the reverse strand, counting down.
CCCTTATATTTTTTGTTGTATTGTCAAAATGTCTTTTATTGTCTTTTTTACTATTTTTAATACACTTACAAACAACTTGTTCCTTAGACACTAAATAATGATTAAATAACTTGAGTTTGGTCTGAATTTACTGTGCTTTTCCAGTCACTGCACTTAAAAATACTATTTTTGCATCTACTGTAAGTTTTACTCGCATTAAGGTGTTGATTATATACATGTACTGTAGAAGGACAAATTTTCGTGGGCATAAAATTTTGTTATTAATCTTATGTTATCTGAGAAGGTTTTGTAGGCATTAAATTTCATTGTTATGAATGTAACCCTACTCATTATATTGAAATGTAATATTTCATGTGGGATTAACAACGAACAAATGACAAAATAAAGGAATATTTCTGCTTTAAAAGCATAATATTGTGTGTATATATATACACTGTATAGCCCTGGCCTTGGGGAACTGGAATCTTGCTCCCTCCCTCAATGATATACTTTAACTGTATAATAACATAATTGTATTCTCTGCAGTTGGAAAATCTTTTCATTAATTTTTCTTTTTAAATCCCTCAATAATAAAAAAAAAATCTCTTCATTTTGAATTTCAGTGGTTGCATTATACCCCAATAAATACATGTATAGTGTGTACCCCTCCTTCTTTGTTTTTTTTGGTTTTTTTTTCTGAAAATAGAAGTGTGCACACCATAAAAGAGAATTTATAGTAGTTCGTATTTGTCTAATATATTAACACATTACATATGGAATGCCCCGATGACAACAATGGCCAATGGTGTAGTATTAATTATCTGTCCTGTTTATTATGGAAAATAGCTTAATAATGAAAATTATCAGTATGACTGTCAGTTGCAAACAACTTTTTTTTTTTAATCCCATTTAAATAATTTTATTTTACTTTTTATCTGGACTACATGTATCATTGGTGAAGTTCTTTGTCTTTTAAACTGAACCTTTAATTTTTTTTATACTGGCACAATTAGCTGATAACATACAGACTTAATTTTAAATTTATTGATCCTCCCAAATATTTTCCGGTCTTGGGCCAACAGATAAATATGTAAAACACTGATTCATATGACTGTAGTATATTGAAATAATGCAGGAAAACATGTACAGATCATGTTGATACACAAACACATCATCATGAACTCCGATCATCAGAACTTCAGGTAGTTTTGTTTTTTTTCTGACATGTAGGTTTTCACTATTAAATGAATATTATATAATTGCATTCATACCATAAACTTCTCTCTGCTGTGTTCTGAGAATCCATGAACATTGATAATTTCTGATCCGAAACCAATGAATCTACCTGAAATGTATTATAATATTATGCAGTTTTAAAACATAAATTCCATGATAAATAAATAGGAAAATATATTCTTTAATTACTGTAACTTAGTAGAAGTCGCATCATTTTCATGAATCATCACAGCTATAAATACACATTCTCTCAAAACTGTCCCAATGCAATAATGCTTGCATAACAATAAAATGACAAGTATCAATCTTTAAATTCACATACTTTGAAAACTTTGTACATTAAAATTAGGGCATGGCACTGTCTAAATGCACAGCATGTCTTTGACATTAATATCAACTTATATAGCTGCACTATACCCTCAGGTTGCCAGGGCTAGAAGACCACGTTGAAGCAGGGGCCTATACATGCTTAACAATTATATCTATGTCCCTGGGAGAAGTAAACAGCTAACCCCCCCCCCCTTTCATCATTTAAATTATTTCTAATATTTACGCCTCAGTTGTACATGTGTTTTTTTAGTTGACAGCTTAATATGTACACAATATTAACAATGCTTTTAGCAGCCCACGTACCTATATATAACCCAGGCAGACTGAACGTTTCCCCGGCCCATAACACGTTGTGACCGACTCTACTTTCGTTTTTAATATGAAACCTTCGAACTTAAATTGACATGACACATAAACAAGACGCGAAACGCAAGAAAACATTTAAAATTTCTAACATATTTTGCTACACATTTCAAAAGATCAACGTTGATTCAATAAAAATCGAAATATTAGATGCACGTACATGCAGAAATAGTTTCTCTCCGCGAGTACAACATATGCCAATACGGAATGTGTTTACCTTCCCAGAGACATAGAAGATTTCTTTATGTTTTTACTAACATTAATAATAATAACTTTTAGTTTAATGGTTTTAACCATTTATACTGCAATCATGCAACGATGCACATTGTAAGAATACAGCATATACATGTATACATATCGTAGGAAAATTATTGAGTAAACAATAATGCCGTAATGTCATAATGGACACATATCTTTACTCATTTATTCATAGGCCATATTTAATACATGTACATAAAATTTATTTATTTATTTACAGATTTTGTACTTACCTTTTACAAAGTTTACTTCGTCCTCATGTACATGACTAAGTGTGAAACGGGTACTGTATTATGATGTCATTTACGACGTCATTTGATATAACGAGCATGCGCACTCGCAATGTGTGTAAGTCTCGCCGAGAAGAAAAAATGATGGATCGGTGGTCATCTTATACACACTCATTACACAGATCTCATGCATCCGGTCAAATTAACACTTCATTTTTTTGAAATGGGATGCATCCTAGGACATTTTCTAGTTGATTTATGACAAAATCCAACTGAACACCACCATTTCGTGTTCATTTGGATTTTTCCGTGTTCATTTAAACGTGTGCCGTCTAAAGCACGTGTCCAATTGACAGGGTTTACAAACACACACAGGGTGTGTGTGTGTGTGTGTGTGTGTGTGTACTTTATCCGTACTTAATGAACACATATATTACACAGATTTTGTACTTCAGAGTAAGTGTAAAAGTATTTTAGATATAGACTTAACTTGCAGGTGGAATAACTCAGAGACATGCACTGTACTAACATATATAAGTTCTAACTAAAAACTGAAAACCATTCATTATATCAGGACGGTCATTATCGGCCACAGAAGCGGACGATCTATTTGTGGTTTTGTTGCACATGGGGAAATGAGACGTTGTTTCTTTTTTAGTTCGGTAAAATAATTTGTTAATGATAACATGCATAAAAATAATGAGTAAAAATATCTTAAAAACTTGTTTTAAACTAATTCTTAATTGTTGTTATAATTATGTTTCAATTCAATTTTCATTTCTCAGCAGATACATGTAATTATATAAAAAGTATTTATTATAGGTACACATGGGAGTGTGTAAGATATGAACCAAATCGTTGGGATTTTCCAGATAATAATATAGTGGTCAAAGTGATGAATAAAAATTGAAGAGTTGGTCAAACTAGTAAAAATTGTTTTTAAGCCACGAATGACACAGAGATATGTTTTTCTACACTTTGCATTTATTGTGTTGTCCATCACCGCGTTGTGCAGCAGTCTGCAGATCGCCAGCACGTGGTTCATCTGGAAATCTGACTATAAATAGGCCTACATCAAATACATTAATTTTTTATATTATATAAATCACTGATTGTCATATCACTCTTCTCGCACTTTCCTTGAATGCTTACTTGTGAAAATATTTTTTTTTTAAATTTTGTTTGCGCTTTGCATCAATTTTACTCGTATCTTCTTTATTTGCAATTTTCATATTGTTGAGAGTTTTAACATACCCCTATGAATAATCAGGTACTTTGTAGTTTTTAAGAAGACATGTTTTCTATACATATCTCCCTTACCTGTCTTACCTGTCTCATGTAGGACCCTCTCCCTTACCTATTTCATGTAGGGCCCTCTCCCTTACCTGTTTCATGTAGGGCCCTCTCCCTTACCTGTCACATGTAGGACCCTCTTACTTACCTGTTTCATGTAGAGCCCTCTCCCACACCTGTCACATGTAGGGCCCTCTCCCTTACCTGTCTCATGTAGGTCCCTCTCACTTACCTGTTTCATGAAAGGGCGCTCTCTTCCACACCTGTCTCATGTAGGACCCTCTCACTTACCTGTTTCATTTAGGATCCTCTCCCTTACCTGTCTCATGTAGGACCCTCTCCCTTACCTGTTTCATGTAGGGCCCTCTCCCTTACCTGTCTCATATAGGACTCTCTCCCCTACCTGTTACTTGTAGGACCCTCTCCCACACCTGTCACATGTAGGGCCCTCTCCCTTACCTGTCTCATGTAGGACCCTCTCCCTTACCTGTTTCATGCAGGGCCCTCTCCCTTACCTGTTTCATGTAGGGCCCTCTCCCTTACCTGTCACATGTAGGAACCTCTCACTTACCTGTTTCAAGTAGGGCCCTCTCACTTACCTGTCACATGTAGGACCCTCTCACTTACCTGTTTCATGTAAGGCCCTCTCCCTTACCTGTTACATGTAGGACCCTCTCACTTACCTGTTTCATGTAGGGCCCTCTCCCTTACCTGTTTCATGTAGGGCCCTCTCCCTTACCTGTCACATGTAGGACCCTCTTACTTACCTGTTTCATGTAGAGCCCTCTCCCTTACCTGTCACATGTAGGACCCTCTCACTTACCTGTTTCATGTAGGGCCCTCTCACTTACCTGTCTCATGTAGGACCCTCTCCCTTACCTGTCATATGTAGGACCCTCTCCCTTAACTGTTACATGTAGGACCCTCTCCCACACCTGTCACATGTAGGGCCCTCTCCCTTACCTGTCTCATGTAGGTCCCTCTCACTTACCTGTTTCATGAAAGGGCGCTCTCTTCCACACCTGTCTCATGTAGGACCCTCTCACTTACCTGTTTCATTTAGGATCCTCTCCCTTACCTGTCTCATGTAGGACCCTCTCCCTTACCTGTTTCATGTAGGGCCCTCTCCCTTACCTGTCTCATATAGGACTCTCTCCCCTACCTGTTACTTGTAGGACCCTCTCCCGCACCTGTCACATGTAGGGCCCTCTCCCTTACCTGTCTCATGTAGGACCCTCTCCCTTACCTGTTTCATGCAGGGCCCTCTCCCTTACCTGTTTCATGTAGGGCCCTCTCCCTTACCTGTCACATGTAGGAACCTCTCACTTACCTGTTTCAAGTAGGGCCCTCTCACTTACCTGTCACATGTAGGACCCTCTCACTTACCTGTTTCATGTAAGGCCCTCTCCCTTACCTGTTACATGTAGGACCCTCTCACTTACCTGTTTCATGTAGGGCCCTCTCCCTTACCTGTCACATGTAGGACCCTCTCACTTACCTGTTTCATGTAGGGTCCTCTCCCTTACCTGTCACATGTAGGACCTTCTCACTTACCTGTCACATGTAGGACCCTCTCACTTACCTGTTTCATGTAGGGCCCTCCCTTACCTGTCACATGTAGGACCTTCTCACTTACCTGTCACATGTAGGGCCCTCTCCCTTTCCTGTCACATATAGGACCCTCTCCCTTAGCTGTCTTACCTGTCTCATGTAGGACCCTCTCACTTACCTGTCTCATGTAGGACCCTCTCACTTACCCATCTTATGTAGGACCCTCTCCATTACCAGTTTTACCTGTCTCAAGTAGGACCCTCTCCCTTACCTGTCTCATGTAGGGCCCTCTCCCTTAAGACTGCGGAACATTAACTGGCAAAATTGGAAATATGCAGCTTAACGTCATTTCCGTCTGTTACAATCAAAGCATTTAATGATAGACAATGAAATGACCGGGTACAATTCGACAAAGACGTCCGAAAAAACATTGGATTGAAATTCTAGTTTGAAATTCATTTTCAATCCACTTCAGCTACTCTAGAACGCACGGTGTTACTGATTGACCCAGAAGACAGATAATTTCAAGTTCGGAATAGTTTGAAATTTATATAAAACAGAATTTTCTGCCCAGTGTTTTTTAGGGAGAAAAGGGGCATATATTTGATTTCTCTTTGGTATGTGTGTGCTGGGGAGGGGGGGGGGGGAGCTGAACGATCTTGGAAATAAATAAGAATGTTTTTTTTTTTTACTTTGGACAACCCCTCCCTGTTTTTGTTTGTCAAACGTTTTTCAGTAAAGACAAAACTAAAAAAAAAAGCCCCCCCCCCTTCTAGCATCAAATGGCCGTCCCCTGAAAAAAATAACCTCCGCCTTCTATTACTTTTACATGTCCTTAAAATTATAGGCTAAAAAGCTCATATAAATATGAATTTCAATTAAACAACATGTATTTGGGAATTGAAATTATTTGTCTTTTGGATCATACATTCAATCCTTAGGTTTGAAAACAGCACAGGTGGATTGAAAATGAATTTCAAACTAGAATTTCAATTCAATGTTTTCTCTGTTCTCGGACGTCCGTGTCGAATTGTACCCGCCCATTTCATTGTCTATCATTTAACATTTTGACCGTAACAGATGGAAATGACGCGTATGCTGCATATTTCCAATTTTGCCAGTTAATATTCTGCGGTCTTACCTGTCTCATGAAGGACCCTCTCCCTTACCTGTCTTACCTGTTTCATGTAGGGCCCTCTCCCTTACCTGTAAAATGTAGGACCCTCTCACCTGTCTCATGTAGGGCCCTCTCTCTTACCTGTCTCATGTAGGGCCCTCTCTCTTACCTGTCTCATGTAGGATCCTCTCACTTACTTGTCTTACCTGTTTCATGTAGGGCCCTCTCCCTTACCTGTCACATGTAGGACCCTCTCACTTACCTGTCTCATGTAGGACCCTCTCCCTTACCTGTCTTACCTGTTTCATGTGGGGCCCTCTCCCCTACCTGTTACATGTAGGACCCTCTCCCTTACCTGTCTTACCCATCTCATGTAGGATAAACGTGATGACTTTAACTTTTCAATCGTCAACTTCCCTTTGCAGGTATGTTAACGAGGTTCGCTCCTGAGCTTTTGAGCAGATTTATATCTTACCCTATATTTCAAAAATTCTGCGTAAAGTTTGAATTCTTACAATAATTTTGGATTCTACAATGCCAATTAAACTATATTCAGTTAAAACTCCATGACTTAAATCCATACCAAAAGCATTAAGTGAGGAACTATATTTTGTGGCGGAAGTTTTTTTTATAGAAGAAAATGATCATTTTTTCTCTTTCGAAGTATTTAAAGTATGTTAAGTTTGAATTCCTATTTCTCAATGCAGTCTGCACACAGAGTTGTTTTGTGAAGTGAACTGTTTTATACTGGTCCTAAATTATATATTAAATAAACTGTCATGAATTTTATCATCATATTTAATAAATATAGCAAATATATTTTGAAAGTCAAGAAAAAAATATCCCTATTTTAAGCTTAAAATTAGCACTATTTTAGTAATATCTAAAAATTTACATCACAGACCCCCACTTTTTATTTTCTTTTCTGAATATATAAGATACTTTTAACATTTCTTCTTAAATTCAGTAAAATGTCATTACTTTCAAATGATATTTTTGCTTGTTAAATTTTTAATGCCAGAAAAATGAATTTTTTGAGTGCAAAAAGGTCAAATAATTGAACATGCGGAGTAATTTGAAAATTTTTTCGTTGACACAAATTTTTAGGTGTCTATTCAAGATGACATAAGTCTGTGTTTGTTCCCATAATTTACTTGAATAAAAAATATTGGAGGAAAAACTTCAAAAATTGATTTATGTGTAAGACGTATTTACAGTGCAAAAAGGTCAAACTAAATGCTCTGTAGCACCAAAAGAAGCGCATTGACCCCCATTTTTTGTTTTGATTTTTAATTAAGCTATGTGTATAAATTCAGAAAATATACTTGATAAAAAATTCTCATTACTTTTGATGGCAGGATCGTTACTTATGCAGCAATATACCTTCATCACCTGCATACGGGGTATATATCTCTCAGTTGATTCGATACGCAAGAGCATGATCTCCGTATGTACAATTTCTAAAACGATGTAAATTATTGACAAATAAGTTGATGAAACAATATCAGCTGTCTCGTTTAAAGTCATCATTTCGTAAGTTCTATGGTCGATACAATGACCTTGTCAGCAAATACAATTTATCATTGAGTCCAATGATGACTGACGTTTTTCATACTAATTGTTAGGCCATTATTTACACACTGAATTGTCGACGGATTTTTCCGTTATTTCCCGATCATGACAAGGAGCACACGGCGGGTGTGACCGGTCGGCAGGGGTTGCTCACTCCTCCATGGCACCTGATCCCACCTTTGATGTTCGGAGGTCCGTGTTTGCGCTGCTCCTATTTTGTATTGTTTAATGGACTTTTGAGCTTGAATACTGTTCGTTATCTCCATATATTTCACTGTATTCTGTAGAGCCTCGCCCTGTCATGTTTCAGGTATGACACTCTCTCCTTTACCTGTATTCTGTACAGCCCTCGCCCTGTCATGTCTCAGGTATGACACTCTCTCCCTCACCTGTATTCTATAGAGCCCTCTCCCTGTCATGTCTGTCATTTCTCAGGTATGACACTCTCTCCCTCTCCTGTATTCTGTACATCCTTCGCCCTGACATATCTCAGGTATGACACTCTTTTTCTCTCAACTGTATTCTGTAGAGCCCTCGCCCTGCCATGTCTCAGATATGACACTCTATCCCTCTACTATATTCTGTTGAGCCCTCACCCTGTCATGTCTCAGGTATGACACTCTATCCCTTACCTCTATTCTGTAGAGCCCTCACTTTGTCATGTCTCAGGTATGACACTCTCTCCCTCACTTGTATTCTTTAGAGCCCTCGCCCTGTCATGTCTCAGGTATGACACTCTCTCCCTCACCTGTATTCTTTTTTCAGTTTTTAGGGAGGGGGCACTAAAAAGCAAAACATTCTTTAACAAGCAAAAATAAAAAGGTCATCGGACGATATCATTGCTATGTTTTCTATCGTACACTATGTATCGGAAAGATTATTGTTGGACCCCCATCCTCCGTGCTCTCCCGTTCCTACGGCCACGAAAAGTGCATGTTTCAAAGGAAACAGATGGGCAGAAGGAATGAACAGGAGAATGACAGAATCCTTATCAAATTACGGAAACTCATCCGCTCAAAAATGAGTTAATGTAAAACATGCGTGTGACCTTGAAGTTTGATCAGAGTAATTTAAAACAATGAAATGTCTGATAAGCGTGCAATCTACACACAATAGACTTAATCTGATACAAGTCAGATAAACTAACGTTAAATGTCTGGAGAAAAACGCGATTCATTCATAACACCTTGTTTACGTTCTGAATGACTAATAAAAACATGGCCGGTGGATCAAAGAATTATTATGACAAAGATCTCTAGCATGATAAAACTTGTTAAAACATTCGATCTTATTTATTAAGAAGATAGAATGGAAATTCATGTTCTGTGAACTTTTAGATCCGCCCCATTAATTCTTGGCGCTGGCAAACGTTCAGCTCTGTCACTGCTCCTTTAGGGAAATGATTGACGTCTTCTGCAAATGCTTGTGTGCACATGCGTCATCGATGTCAATACTTTGTACAAAGGTGTTACGAGTCTCAAGGAGATTGCTTAGTTATGCGGAAAAACACAAACGGAATTTTTAACATGTTAAGGACAGCGCCCTCCTGCGATGTTATAGCAGTTAATGAACAGTTAGATTGTAGAACGCATGACATGAAAAAATGTCAAATAGAAATTATTCTATAAAATGAAAGAAAAAGGGGAAAAATCATCTGAAACACATCTGATAGGTGTGTTAGGAATACATGTATATTTATGTAATGAATGTTCTGTGGTGCCCACCTCCTAATATAACTTTTCTGTCTAGTTTACTTGAGATATGGAGGTCAGTGTTGTAAATACGTTCGCAAATTTTGCTAATTATTAAGAGAGCAGAAAAATAAATCCTCTGCTAGAGTTGCAAATCCGAGGTTAAGTACGTCTAATGAAGCACTTAATGCTATTTTCATTCATCTGCCCAAACATTCAAGAAGAGACATAAATATATGTGTAATCGTTCGGGGCTTCTGAATAAAGTAAACGTGATCTTTCTACTTCTCACTAACACAAATGATTATTAAATAAATTTAGATAAAACTCCTTTATTTGTTTTTTTTGTTGATGCTTAAAAATCAGTTTATTTTTGACTATAGAAAAGTCAGCTGACAAAGAATAGCGGATATGTTTGAAGTAGCGAGCTGCCGAGCCTTCGAAATTATTTCATAAAAATTTTATACCTTAATTGTGGCATAGGAAAAGAAGTGCTCTATTAGACATATGAGGTTTATATGTAGGAAATGCAAACTTTTGTTGAGGTTATTTAAAAGATTTTGACTGAACTCCCCTCCCGAAAAATGAAAAGAAAAAAATTCGAAAACAAACTTTAAAAAAAAAAATAAAAGTTAAACAAAATGGTTTTACCAATTAAGAAAAAAAAGAAAGAAAGAGAAATGTCCGTCTGTGTTTATGTAACGAAACGATACCCCTACCAGGAACAGGTTAAATCGAAAAATGAGAAACCTTTCAACCACCCAACAACAAGTTGTTATGAATCCAGTATGTCGAATTAATCTGTTATTGTGTCCTGATCTCTTTTCTTTGGTAATTGACCGATTAAATGTCTTGTCTGTACACACAGAGCCGCTAATCCAGAGCTCACTGCCAAAATCGACCAATGCCAAAGCTAGAATGAGTTAGGAATTTTTTTAAAGTTCCATCCTTTTCATGCATTGAAAACAACATTGGAGAGGATATCGTTAGCCATTCAATGGACTCAGAGTGGACGGCGTGTTTATGATTGACTAAATCAGTTCCCGGTCGTGTGTATGTACTAGTAAGTCAGTTTTTACTTATTCACTAAAGAGTCCGATATGTCCGTAACTGCCAAGATGACGCAACATAATTTAAACAAACCCCCAAAAAGATTTTTTTTAAACAAAATTAACTCGAAACATTATTTTTTTTCTGGAAAAATATGTACGATTAGAATAACTTTAGGACATTAATATTGCTAAATTCCTTGACAATCCGGAAAAGTAAGTCGATTTTATATTTTTATGTAGTAGGAGTGTCTGTAAAGTGCTACACTGGCATGTTTAAGTTTGAAATATTCTTATAAATACAAAATAAATATTTCCGACATTGTATGTTTGAAGGTATGTCTGTTAGTTTATGAAAATATTGCGCATTAATTATATTTTTAATGACAATAGAGGCGTATCTTTAGTAAATGAATAAATCTTAAGGACATACGCAACGTACCTTACCTACTGATAATTTTTCAAGATATTCTGAATTTAAGATTATAGTGCCATCAGATGTTCATAGACAAAAAATCAGCATGCATTACCAGGGGTTTCGAAAAGATATCAATTAATGAAATTTCTTGTATAATTTAAAGAAAAATATACAAAAATTACTAAGCATATATTCTCGGTGTTTTGTTTATCCAAACTTGTTTTAGAAGAAGTGTACAACAGCATATTTAGACATAAAAATGTAGCAAACAGTTCCTTCAAGTATTGGAACTCTTCAACTCCAGGAAAAAACACAATAAAGTTCAAACTACGTTACGTATGTCCTTAATATAGTGTTTATTTACTGTCGTGTTCTTATGATGTCATCCCTGTCCATTGTTTACAAAGAAAAAAGAAAAACTGCACCGAAATATAAATTTCTGATACTTAATGAATAGAATTCAACAAAAACATCCAATTCTCCGAATTTTATAGAAAATGTTTTACACGAATCATTTATTAAATCTGAAGTTCAGTTTCTGAGATTATCACGGGACGATACTTAACGAAGGATTTTCCAGCATCTGCCCACCACCCTACCCCACCCCAACCCCACCCCGCCCCATTCCTTAAATAGTCACTAAGCCTGAGGGAAGGTTAATGTACTCGGCACTTAAAATCTATCGTAGTTAGACAATGTTAGACATTCTACCTATTGTCCCTGTTCAATTTGTTCATGTCGGCACTTTCTTTATCAACAATTCGACTAAAGTGAATTTTATGAATTTAATTTATTTAATGTGTCCTGTTTTGTCAGCAACCATCGGATGGAGATTTATTTAAAACTGCTCTTTAATAATACAATATTTTACCAAAATACTCGTAATATAATATAAAAAAACGTTTTATGGTCGTTAATTAAATTGTTTCTTTTCACGCCCTTTTTTGCATACTTTCCTTAAGTGACAAACGTTATTTTAAATACTTGCGGAAAAGAGACAAAAGTTGGTTAATATTTCCACGAGTTACTAATACTAACCAATCAGTTGTCAGCATCCTGAGCTAATCATGTTCAAGGTTTCTATAAGCGTCCCATTCCCAGGGGATCTTGTTGTTAATGGGTTAGTTTTCACTGCAGTCTTCATAAATCACTGACCTATTTTTGAATTCTGTCTTCATATACATGTACATGTATAACTGACCTAATTTTGTTTTCTGTCTTCATATATCACTGACCTATTTTTGTGTTTTCTGTTTTTAATATTGAACTTTCAATAACCACTTCCTCCGAATTCTGAAAAATTATCAGTAATATTGTTCTTGTTGGTTTTCCTCCCTTTTTCTAAATAATTTTCCTTTCAAAAATAAGACGTGAAAGGTTTATTCCCATTGTGGTCTTTATTTATTTTTAATACTAGATTAGTATGAAATGTGTAAAAAATATATTTAAAAAAAACTTTTTAAACATGACAAAATTAAAGTACTTGTAGGTAAAGTCGGATTCATATTTACGTATTGAATCAATACTTTTTGAAAGGTGTACGGTGTGTGCAAAAATGTGCGTTAGCGCGTTTTGAAAATTTGTTTGCACACACCGTTACAGTTTTGAGACTACATCTTTCCAAAATAATAATAATAATAATAATAATAATAATAATAATAATGATTCATTTCTTATATTTACAATTTTTAATTCCTTGCCTTAACTACAATTGTGATTTATATTTAAAAATCCCTGTATTATCCTTCGGGTATGTTAAATTTAATGGAAGAGCCTGTTCAATGTGAGCGTGAATTTTGATTTTCGATTATGACGTTGCACTTGCACGGCGTTCAACGTTTGTGACGTCAAAATAAAATACATACTTTAACCTTTTGACCACCCGTTTGTGTTATGGTGTTTTGAATGCCGTTGCTTTTTTACACACATTATAAGCAAAATAACTGTGGAATGTAAATATATATTGATGTATAGGAAGCATTTAAAACAACTATTAATAGAACTTAGCAATGTATCAGCTGCCTGCAGCGGTCAACATGAATCTACCGATTTGCATCGAATTCTTGCTTGCTTAGAATTTCTAACCTTCATATTTCTTTTCATATTGCATATGAATTAAGTTTGCACAAATTTAGTTTAAACATTTCCTATCCTAAACATCACTTAAATTAATTTGTGAAGAAATTTGATTTTTTTAAAATCTCTAACGAATTATTATTATTTGCAGATTTTCCGGTTTCAAATATTACACATGGCGATTTTGAGTTCTATGCCCTGTTCACACGGAGAGTTTAATTCGAATTAAACGTAAGTTACTGCGAATTAAATTTGATCCGCGTTCACACGGAGAATTTAATGCGAATTAGTTTAATTCGAATTAGTTTACTGCGCATTAAATTACTTCGCATTAGCTCCGTGTGAACGCTAATGGAAGCTAATTCGAATTAAATTTTGTCGCATGCGTAAGGGCAGAATTAAGTCACAGGCCACATGTCGAAGGTCAAATATAGGTACTTGTGCTATTTTTGAGTGGAAAACAAAGGAAAATTATGTAAATCACTAAAATGTGTACAGACACTATGACATTATGTCAAATGTATGTCTGCTCTGCACAATATGACGTGATTTGTAAATGACGTCATAATAGCCCCACTGAATAGCTTTGTTGTAGAAATAAAATTATAAATCGCATTAGTTTACTTCGCATTAGTTGTCGTATGAACGCAATTTAATTCACATTAGTTTAATTCGCATCATTTTACTTCGCATTAATTTACTGCGAATTAAACTCTCCGTGTGAACAGGGCACTAGATTTGCAAGTGAAGTTAGAGAAATATTATAAAATTGTGACTTCTGGGGTGGTTAATATTTATTTTGATACCTAAGAAAATAAGTTGAAGTAATAAAAACAACAACAAAAAACCAAACAAACAAAAGAAAACACAAAGCAAAAAGAGCATTTTAAAGTCATTTTTTTGAGAAAGAATTTTTTTTTTTGGTCTTGTTAAGAAAAACTTCAGAAAATTAAAACAAAATATTCAAGAATCAACGTGAACTTTCTCATTATCATCCTTAGGGAAAAGGGTAACTGTATATAGTTAATTGGAGGTTTGTGATACATGGAATTGTGGTATAAATCAAACATTCTCAGTGACGAGGAAGATCATGACGACTTTGTTTTTATATCTGTACCTGTATTAAGGTCATTTCAGAGTGCAATGAGCCCTTCACAGCTCCTGACTTACACAATGGCAATATATGCTTTTAAAAAACCCCAAAATATCCATGTTTAAGATAAATTAAAAAAGAAAAAACTTTATTCCGTACGACAAGTACAGTGTAGCTAGTATTCGATAGAACAAACAAATAAACCAACATATGCATAAAAAAAATAGAGGTACTGTGATCACTGAGTTCACAAAATGAAACCCCTCTGCCTTATGTTTATAAAAGCAAAGTCCATTTTTTGTTATGGGAAACCCCAAAAATCTGTCTGATTAGAACATACAGTCCACAATGGCACTATGTAATATAGTTTTTGTGAAAGTTTCATTTTAAATTCTATTCAGTGGTTTAGAATGAGTTTCAGATAAGAGATGTGTTTTTTTGTTTTGTTTTGTTTTGTTTTTTTTTTAATTTTTTTTTTTTTTTGTCTTGTACAAAGTGTTAGGGACGTACGGACGGACAACTCTTCACTTTCAAGCGGCCGGGGAGGGTTTGGGGGAAGGGGGGGGGTTACGTGTTGACCAATAAAACGGTATGATGTAGACTTTATTAAACATAAGTAAAACATTAATTTTACCGATAACGGTAGGATGTAGAATATATCACACATAAGTAAAACATTATTTGAATGGTACGAGTATTTATTTACCAATAAAACCGTATGATGTAGAATACTTCACACATAAGTAAAACATTTTAAAAATGTTTACCAATAAAACAGTGTGATGTAGAATTTATAACACATATATAAGTAAAATACTAACCTGAAAAGTTAAAACTGCTAGACAAGTAATGAAGCAATAAAACATAAATATTATTTCGCTTAACATCTATCATAATGAATCTTAAATTTCAAAGTAGCTTTGATCACCATTGTTCAAGGACGTGTATGAGAGAGGATGACAAAATATACCCGTACCCTACATTACTTCAATGTAACGGGATTTACATACATGTACACTTAATAAAAGGATCATTTCAGTTCACAAGATGTTTGAATTGGCCGTGATACTCAGTATATACATAAGAAATGAAATTAAAAAGTACCTTCGGATGGAGAATTAAAAAAAAAAAGAAATAAAAACAAACAAAACAAAACAAAGAAAGGACAGGAGATTCTTTTAATTTTTTGCAATAGTTCGAACTTATTCACACATCGGTCTTGGTAAGTATATTGAATAATACGTCTTAGCTCGACAATAACGTCTTGGTAAAGTTATAATAAGCTTTAGACCATTAACTGGACACCCTGAATATGTGTATATTAAATGGTACGTTTTAGTTCGAGAATTATGTGTAGTTATAGTTATAATAAGCTTTAGGCCATTAACTGGACACCCTGAATGGTTGGACCTGACCTAAGGACTTAAAAGCCATTAAGTTTTTGTTGGCTATTATTACATTGTGGAATGATTGCTATATTTAACGGCAAAATGTTAAAAATAGAACGGACATCAAGGCTCTTGACCTTTTAAAGAGGTAGCCTCTACTTAAAACAGTCTATTTGGAATACGGTTTAAAGCCCATACATTATCGTAAACAAGTTAATATTTAATAATATGTGACTGACGCTTAAAACCATCTTCAAAAAAAAAAAAAAAAAAAAAAAAAAAAAAAAAAAAAAAAAAAACCGATAAATTAAATGCAGTGTGATTTATTATTATTTTTTCATCGAAATGAATTTTAGTTTCTATTTGTAAATTAAAATTAAAGAAAAAAATGATTTTTTTTTTTAAATATTGTATTTTATATTTCAAATTTTAAGAATCTAAAGTACGCGATTTTCAGTTTTGTTAAAATTCTATAATTAAGGACAGATGATACAATCTTTTACCAAACACCTGAAGTCATGGTTTTATAAGTAAAATTAATAAGCTTAACCGCGTAGTATTTAATTTTCCATTCAGAGTTTCATAAGAATGGGATTGAAGATGACAAAAAAGGTAGATTAATAAAGATGGTTACAGAAAGGTAGAATTTTGAACATCATAGAAAGTTTACAATTTTTTCATATTTTAGAAATTATTTACTTACATCATTTACAACCAAAATCAGTTAAAAAAAAAATGTTCATCCAGTCATCCATTTTTTATTTGTATCACTTGTCCTTAAATTTTTTAACTGTTTTACAAAGATTATCCTGTTTAGGCCAACTTTAAAAAAAATTGTTTGGTTGCCCTCTCCAGACCGACAGGCTAAAAAATGTTATGACTCAAAACTTTTTTAACCTTCCGAAAACAATTATTTTTTTTATGCATTCCAGAAAATATATTTTGAAAATTCAGAATTGATTCGAAAAATTTCTGTGAAAAATTTTTTTCCCATCTACCTACCGACCCAAATTTTTCATCCTGAGGCGGGAGAGTACGGAAGTCCGTTAAGGCCAGTTCAATGAAAGAAATATTTTTTATTGCGTTTAAACGCAATAAGTATTGCGTTTAAACGCAAAACATTGCGTTACATCGCAGTAATCATAGCGTTCAAACGCAAAACATTGCGTTAAATCGCAATGTATATTGCGTTTAAACGCAAAACACTTTGCATTTAATCGCAAAAGATTGCGATTAAACGCAATCTTTTGCGTTTAAACACAAAAACTTTGCGATTAAACGCAATAGTTTTTGCGTTTAAACGCAATAATATTGCGATTAAACGCAATATTTTTGCGATTAAACGCAATAACATTGCGATTAAACGCAATATTTTTGCGATTAAACGCATTATTTTTGCGATTAAACGCAATATTTTTGCGATTAAACGCAATAATTTTGCGATTAAACGCAATAATTTTGCGATTAAATGCAATAATTTTTGTGTTTAAACGCAATAATCTTCGTGTTTAAAGCCAGTCATTTGTATCAAACCTTGCAAAGTACAATGGACCCACGCATACTTATATCTTTTATTTCTTTCTCTTTTTACTTATTAGGAAATTGTGTATTGTCTAGCTTTATAGAATCAGATTTCTCCGAGCAAACGCTCTCTGAAAGGATAAATCACTAATAAGAATTTATAGAGGAGAAAAAAATGTCTGGTTGTAAAAACAAAGGCAACCTGAGAACGAGACATGTCTTAAGATTATTATTGTCTTCATTCTTAATGAAGTTTTGGTCAGTTGCTCTGTTAAAAAAAACTATCCCCTACGTTGCGGTCACAATTTTTTGCCCATGTATAAAGGGATTTTTGAAAAGAATTGAGGAAATGTGGGAATTACGCACAACATGAAGAAGTATTTAGACTTATATGTACATTCATAACCCTTCCTATGGTTGCATACAGTAAACACAAGAACATATGTGATGGATTTATATGAGATCAAAATCAACTGAAAACAGATTGATCGATGTGTACTACATGTATCAAATTGACAAGTGCTATTAATACCACTGAAACATTCTCTGTAAGTTGAGATGTACGTAAGCAATTGATCTGAGACTACATTAAGAGTTTTGGGTTCTAATACATTTACGACATTCAGGTTGTTAGGATGCCACTGTTTTACTACAATTTTCAAAAAATGGAAAATTTTGCAAAAAGACACAGAACAAATCGGATCTTTTTAAAGTTGAAGTGTCGGATCCTAGTATATGTACATGTAATTATAAGATTTGACTAATTAACGTTTGATTTTGAAACTACAGTATCATTGCGTTTAATGCAAAACAAATCCTTATAAGGAAGGATTATTGCCTTTTAAACGCAATGATTATTGCGTTTAATCGCAAGAATTATTGCGTTTAAAAGCAAAAATTATTGCGTTTAAACGCAAAAAATATTGCGTTTAATCGCAAAAGTATTGCGTTTAAACGCAAAAGATTGTGTTTAAACGCAAAAGATTGTGTTTAAACGCAAAGTGTTATGCGTTTAAACGCAATATACATTGCGATTAATAGCATCTTTTGCGTTTAAACGCAATGATTATTGCGATTAAACGCAATGTTTTGCGTTTAAACGGAATAATTATTGCGTTTTAAACGCAATAAAAAATATTTCTTTCTCTGAACTGGCCTCAACGGGCTTCCGTAGGAGAGGGCAAACAAACATTATTTCAAAATTGGCCTTATGTAATTGGTACTCGTATTAAATGAAGTTTGAACAATTATCCCTAACAAAAGCTTAATATAGTTTACTAAAGTTTACTTTGGTAAATTCTTTGATACTTTGATTTACTATGAAACTTTAGTCTTGAAATTTTTTGGACATTTCAAACCTTAAAATGTCTTAAATTCGATAACAGTAATGTAAAAGTTGGAAATGATATGTGAATATATACAAGTCATTGTTTCATTTAATCTAAAATATATGCATGTATGAATTGGAGAAGATAAAAAATATAACAATTTGAAATCCATATAATACAAATACATTGTTTTACTATAGTAAAAATTTTTGTTAGGTACTGGGATGGTTTCACTTTCAGATATTATATTCAGATACAAGGAAAGGCAATACATGTATGACATGTGTTAAATCTCTGAATTTATGTATATGCATTGGATAAACAAATTTTTAGTATATCTAAAAATTGCAATTAACCCGTACTTTATTGGACAGAAAGCAGTGCTCAAATCTTCTCCATAGGGCAAACAAATACAAAATCAGAGATATAGAGATAACGAACAAATCAAAGTCTATCCAAACAATACAAATCAGGAGCAGAGCAACTACGGACCTTCAAAACATCAGAGGCCAAATCAGGTACCATGGCGGAGTAAGCATCCCTTGCCGACCGGTCACACCCGCAATGTACTCCTTGTCATAATCAGGAAAAGTCTGTAGCCAATTCAGTGTGTAAATAATGGCCTACCAAATATTTGACTTCATGAAAGGTTGTATTTGCTGATAAGGTCATTGTATCGACCATAAAACTTGCGAAATGATGACTTCAAACAAGACTGTTGATATCCTTGTTTCATCAACTTGTTTGTCAATTTTAGAAATTGTTCATACGTAGAACATGCTGTTACGTATCGAATCAACTGGGAAAAAAAAAAAAAAGAAACATAAGTAGGTGATAAAGGTATTGCTGCATAAGTAAGGGAAGTTGACGATTGAGAAGTTGGTCATCACGCTTATCATAAAGCTTTGTTGTTAAGTTATCATTAACGTTTTTTTTCTAGTAAAATATCCAAATATTAAACAGATGTTTCAGACTTTGTGGTATCTTTTATTTCAAGCTCACTGGGATACAAAGCAGAAAAGAAAATAACTATAGTTAGTTTAAGGATTAATGGAAATATACAATGTAGAAAAAAATGGTCATTAAAAAAATAAAAAAAGAAAAAGGGTAAAGTTCACGATGCTCTTCATATATGAAACAGAGAGGTTTCTTTGGTATTTTATTTTTTACGCATGCCTTATCTATCTTGAATTCTGTATTAATCGTCCATATGATTTTGTAATCTCCTTTACGCTGTTGTCAAATGGTGATGAAATTCAAATAAATAGGAGATTAAAAAATATATAGAAGTTGTTCGCAATCATTGTTTTATAATAATCTTAATGAATGCCGAAGAATATATTATCTTTAGTTGCTGATGGGCAATGATTTCTATCACTGCATTAAAAGGAGACGGGAAAATTAAAAAAAAAAATAATTAATTAAATTTTTATTTAATTAAGAAGTGCATTCCCTCCTCTAATCACATTTCAAGTCAATTGAACCCTAGCGTGTTGAATTAGCCACTAACTTCTCTTAGTAGAATTATTATAAACCTGGCGACTGTCGGCTGTGTACATGCAAGACTAATTCAATTTATCAACTGAAGTGAAAACGATAACTAAATAATTGTATGTTCGGCGTCGGGTCAGGCTAATTGCGTGTAAAATCTTTGAACGGAAGATTTAGTTAAGCACGCCCGAAGTGGAAACATTTTAAATCAATATTTTGAAATCCGCTTTTCATTACAAGGTCTAGATAAGCACATGTATGTTCTGCTTTGAGAATTGTTACTCTTATGTTTAAATATCGAATACCAACAATAACAAAAAAAAAAAAAAAAAAAAAAAAAAAGAATGTATTGCGTTTTGTATACCACCCCCTGCACCCAGTATGTAATTTATCAGATGTAAAATTTTACATTATTTATATAACTATTTTTTCATTTGAGTCATTAATTACTTATTTCCCAGGATTTTTGTAAAATTGTATTTGTTAACAAACTTTCAAAATATAATAGATAATAAAGTATGAGTCGATCTTGTGAAATATTGCTCAAGACTAGGACGCAGAACATGCGTATCGAATAAACTGGGACATAAACTCCAACAGAGGTAATCTGATAATGGTATATTGCACAAGTTCCTGTCCTTATTTGTATACATCGGATCACAATAATCATGGGTCTCTAATCTTCATGTGACATTTTTATAACTATAGTATCCAACCGGTTTCAGTTTCGTTTCCTGCTCAAACTAGTAAAACAAAACATTAATAAAGTCTTTGAGAGTTCTGTTTCCGATCATAATTTAGATTCAGCATCTGTGCGATTTAAAAGTACATGGTTTTCCGTTTGGTTTAATAATTACTTGCTTATAAGGGGATTTAACTCCTGTCGGTCAGTCTGACATAAGATGTTGTATAAATTCATCAGAGAGTTTGCTGTTTATTGCCGTTTTAGATTAAAACATTATTTCTATACTTTGGTATAAATATAACATCAATACATTATGTACATATTGACTTCTGATCCTCTCTTATTAGCTGAGAAGCTCTACACAAATTCTGGAGGGATAAAACTGCCATATTAAGTAAAACGTTTATGAAACTACGATGACAACCTCATTAGAGTTGAATTTATTGATGGCGTCGTATGGCTTTAAGTGTCTCTCTTAAAGAGACATGTTTTAAGTTTTCTTTCCGTACATCTAGTTTTAACTGGTTCCTAACAAATCACAGACCATTATTATTTTTATCAATGTTCAACTCTTCATTGAATGAAGGTTACAAATCCTCAAAACATTCTAACCATTTTACATAATAATTGTTTGACATGTAAAAATGAAGTGGTTTTGCTTCAAAATACCTAGAAAGGCTTTGTAACAAATGCACTGATACCTTGAACCTATTCAAAAGCCTCTGTCCTTCCATTAGTTTTGTATCATACACGTACGTCTCTAGATTAGTCTTGTACCACTCTTACCGATATTCATACCTAGATCTTCAGGGCCATTGCCAGGTTTCTGGAAAAGGGGGTAAGGAAAAGGTCTTGAAGGAGTGCCCCATCCCAGAAGATAATATTTTTTGTTAAAAATGGGTGGTTCCTGTGCAACCCTTAGTTTACTTATGAGACGTCACCACATACTGGTAAAGGGCTTTCACTCGGTACTCAGGGTCATATTTTTATTCGCCCAAATCGCATCCTACGCACCCCCTCCCCATGACGTTCTTATATTATACACCTATGTGTGACTTTGCTCTTGTATCGGACATCAATGGCCCTATTTTGTTTGTGACATACACCTATACATGTATTACTATAAAAGTCTTCCATGGTACCACTATTTCCATCAGAATTGAGGTTGTTTCGTATATACCTATGGCCATGAATTGTGGTGGAATTAATGGTGTATTGTATTTGTAAAGGTGTTTATGTACACCTACATGGGTTTTGTAAATAAGATTTTCTGGAGGCATGTGTAATATTGGTCAAAGGTACACGTACATGATTGATCGAGTTTTGAAATCTTTGTTTTATTACATCAAACCGAACCAAGTACTTTGATATGTTGTTTTTAGTTCACCTAGCTGAGCTGAAGGCTCAAGTGAGCTTTTCTGATGAATTTTTCCCCGTATTTTCTGTAATTGTCGTTGTCGTTGTCATTGTCGTTGACGAAAATTTTTCACAATTTCATCCTCTTCTCAAGAACCACAGGGCCAGTTTAAACCAAAATTGATACAAAGCATCCTTAGTTTAAGGGGATTCAAGTTTGTTCAAATGAAGGACCCCGCCCTCTTTTAAGAGGAGATCATTAAGAAATAGCGAAAATTGCATCTTTTCAAAAATATTTTCAAGAACCACTTGGCCAAGAGAGTTGAAACTTATATGAAAGCCTCATTACAAAGTGTACGGTGGAGCAACAATATGCGATAAAAGTTTTACCTAGAAATATATTCAACCTTGCACATAACTTTTGATTGGTTGGAGCTATGGTTTTAATATTTCACATGTGTATTTTTGTGACAAGACCTTTCTTAGGGTACCAACATGCATTTGTATTTCTCTCTTGACGTAGACCTTGGAGTGTGATCAACTTTTGCAAAATTTTACCAAACTTTAACCTTGGCCATAACTTCCAAAGGATCGGTGATAGAGCTTTCATACTTCACATGTGTATTCCTTGTGATAAGACCTTAATTACTTGCATACCAACAATCTTGACCCTTTGACCTTGACCTTGGAGTTTGACCAACTTTTGAAAAAATTTAACCTTTGCCATAACTTTTGAAGGGTTGGTTCTAGGGCTTAAAACATTTCAAAAATGTATTCCTTGTGGCAAGACCTTTCTTTGGGTAAAAACATTTTTGATCTCTTGACCCCAATTGAGAAACTTTAACCTTCGCCATCAGCTGCCATTCGGGAGCATCAGTGTTTTACAAACACACCTTATTTTTTTTAACCGTAGCTATTTTTATTTTTAAATTTCAGTAATCAAAATGTTTTGTTAACTAAAGAAAGAATTTTCATGATGAATGATGTTAACTCTGTAGGGAATATCTTTACAAATGATTTTCTACCGCCAGTCAAACCTTAAATTATTTAGTATGCAGTAAGCACCACTATTTTCGTCGTTTCATTTAGGATCTTTTGAATTTGATTTCTAAGACAAGGGTGGGTTTTTCTAAGAACCTAGCTTTTCCCAGAATGATCTTATGAATATCTCTATGAAATATGACGGGCCGTCTGGTCGAGCTGATGATCAATCCGGAGTTAATATTGCTGAAACGCGTGACAACAAAAAGACCTTATCGTTAAGTCAGTTCACGAGTGGGTATGCAGTGAATGGCTACTTTCATTTCAGGAAATTAAAAGCTAATAGTCAGTAAATAGAATGAATGTTCTTCATACAATTTTCTGGTTTGACACGCCATTACTGTTTAGAACTGAACGAAGCAAACTTCTGATTATCTCCCTCGTGTTATGAGTAAAGTATATGTATAATAATTATAATTCCATTTTCAACGATAGAATCGGAAAGGCATTTATCCATAAAAAATAGTTAACACTCCAGTACGCTTATACATGTATTTAAAGACTCTTTGATTTCATTATTTTTTCATTGAACACCAATTTTGTTGTTTTTGTGGTTGACCAGATCACGTGATTACAATTAATTATTAAGATAAAATATATGGAGATAACGAACAGTATTCAAGTTTAAAAGTCAAAATCAAATAACTTACAAATAATAGAAAATGACGTGATAACTGTCCACGGAATTTTGAGTCAACCAAATTTTGATTTTTTGCTAAAACCACGCAATTTACAAATAACGTAAACTTATTTCATTCTAAAAATTTGCTGGATAAGGAATGAAACTCGCCCATGAAAGCAAAATAAGGTGTGATATATTTGTATGCCCAGGAGCATGTTTAGTATACAGTTACATACTTGTCACGGTGTGAAGTATGAATTTATCGGACTTATTGTAAATTTTAAATGAGTAAATTAACCTCTGGGATTTTGTATTAATTGTTATAATTCTTTTTTTTTTATTTTTTACATCGACGAATGTACATGATACTTTTTAAAAATCTTTTATTTTGTTCTATCTGTGTTCAGTATGTAGGTTTTGCTGTTGAAAATCATGCTCAGCTGGAATCAAACCTTCAGTTCTAATACATCCTAAACTCAAGTAAAAATATATTCCATGCTAAGTCTAAATTAAAGTACAAAAACTAGAACACGTGTTGGTTTGTTGAAGGTTTATTGAATCTGCGTTAACAATAGGAGGAAGACTCGGGGTTGGCCCAGAATTAGTTTTTGACGGATGAATTCATCCGTCATATTTTCCATTGAAGAATTTATCTAAAGTCTGATTGTCCAAAATCAGCTAACTTTCCGCTGGCTGGATAAATTGTGAATTAACTAGGGGGAGGTAAATGCAAAATTTACAACATGATATAAAATTGAGTATACAGATAAAACTGAGTATACAGTCTTACACAAGCCACTTAGAATATTCAAAGCTGAAACGATAGAAACTTTTCATGCAATCAATGCAAATGTCATAATTAATTCGAAATATCAAAAATAAAGAAATTTCTAAATTAAATTTAAAATAAATAAATAAGACATAAAAGAAGAAAGAAGGAAAGAAAACATTAATAAATGGGGAAATTGCTATCTAAGTAAAGTTCAAATGTTTTCAATTTGGTAAGTTCAGCCAGTTAACCAAATTAAAGGTGTTTCATTGCAGAACAAATTCACGCCCCTAGAGTTATATAAAACATGACAAAAATAAATATCTCCCAGACTTATGTACTTTTAATATGGAGTCATTAGTAATTAGCAAATTCTAATCACTTATTTTTTTTAAAAAATTGTTAACACACCAAGTAGATTAAAAATAAATACATTCATTCAATTAACTAGAAGTTCCGCTCCTCAGAGTTTATTCATCTTTATTTTTTACCTTTCTAAATATATAAAGAGTTTAAACTATAAACGTAATCCTCTTATAAAACGGTTACCCGCTTTTTTGAATTTTACAAATCCATTTACACTATGCTTCATTTCTCCCTCTCTCTCTTTCTTGCATTCATCTACACCGTAATATCTTTTTACATTGATTTCTTTTTTTCTACCGCTCCCTAAGCTTGTGAGACTTAGAGGTACAATTCTCTCCTAATTTTAAATCTTTGTTAGGATTGTGTGTTGGTGAGGACTGACCAGTGTAATTCTCGTCCATTTACAGCAATGTTCTTTTTCTTCCTTTTTTATTTAACAGAAGTATGAAGGAAAATTAGACACCTAGAGTGACTTTATGAAACCCTATTGGTGAGTACAATTATTATATTTTTTGATGTCCTGTAAACGCCTTTGGTGAGTACAATTATTATAATCTGATTAACTTTAAACGCCTTTTGGTGAGTACAATTATCGTATATTATTATTTACTGTAAACGCCTATTTCTGATGACAATTATTTCTATTCTGTAAGATTTTTTTAAATATTTTGATTGTAATGAATTTGTATTTTATCAATATATCGATTACGATGGATGATTTAACGAGGTTCGCTCCTGAGCTTTGGAGCAGATTTATATCTTAACCTATATCTCAAAAATTCTGCATAAAGTTTTAATTCTTACAATAAATTTGGATTCTACAATGTCAATTAAACTATATTCAGTTAAAACTCCATGATTAAATTCCATACCAAAAGCATTAAGTGAGGAACTATATTTTGTGGCGGAAGGTTTTTTAAGAAGAAAATGATCATTTTTTCTCTTTAGAAGTATTTAAAGTATGTTAAGTTTGGATTCCTATTTTTCCATGCAGCCTGCACACAGAGTTATTTTGTGCAGTGAACTGTTTTATACTGGTCCTAAATTATGTATCAAATAAACTGTCATGAATTCTATCATCATATTTCATAAATATAGCAAATATATTGTGAAAATCAAGAAAAAAAAATCCCTATTTTAGCTTAAAATTAGCACTATTTTAGTAATATCTAAAAATTAACATCACAGACCCCCACTTTTTATTTTATTTTCTGAATATATAAGATACTTTTAACCATTCTTCTTAAATTCAGTAAAATGTCATTACTTTCAAATGATTTTTTTGCTTGTTAAATTTTAATGCCAGAAAAATGAAATTTTTTGAGTGCAAAAAGGTCAAATAATTGAACATGCGGAGTAATTTGAAAATTTTTTTGTTGTCACAAATTTTAATGTGTCCTTTCAAGATGAAATAAGACTGTGTTTGTTCCCATAATTTATTTGAATAAAAAATATTGGAGGAAAAACTTTAAAAATTGATTTATGTGCAAGACGTATTTACAGTGCAAAAAGGTCAAACTAAATGCTCTGTAGCGCCAAAAGAAGCGCATTAACCCCCATTTTTTGTTTTGATTTTTAATTAAGCTATGTGTATAAATTCTAAAAATATACTTGATAAAAAATTCTCATTACTTTTGATGGCAGGATCCAACCTCCTTAAGTATGAATGAAACTGTCAGCCAGAGAATCCGAGTTTAGCAATTCTTATGTGATCCACCAATTTCCATTCGATTCTATTCAGTGTTTGATAGGAAGCCAGTGGACTATGTATATTATATTTCAAATTATTTGTTTTTGATAACCCAATTTCCTCTAAATTACATGTTACATGTATAAAAAAAATTACTTAATGCTTAGTTATCTTGAACGGGAATCTACGGAATAGAAACCGTCGACGGCAATGGAATCTCATAATAAGCATTCCAAATACAGCATGGACAATTTTTTTTCAGTTACAAAAAAGAAAAAAAATCAGCATTTAGAAACTTTATCACGACACATCCATCCACCTTCTTTATCAAGGAGTGCAGCAATCTCATTTTCAGACTTAAACTCTTATTTAACTTGAAGAGCGATAAAAACAAGTCTTCACAATGGTCATTATTTCTTAACTTACCATTAAGTATCCACAGATCAGTTATTTTTAAATATTAGAGACTCACAGCTGAGAAAAGAGACTAAATATTAATTCATCATGGAAAGGAACCAATCCTTTTACATTGCAATAGGCATTGCCGCATTAGAAATTAAGACGCGGTTATTGTTGTTGTTGTTGAGGAACAAGGATAAAAATCGTCACTTTAAATTCACCAAAATTCACCACACTACAGTAAGCAGACTGTCCTTATTTAGTTTTTAAAGTTGTCTAAAAATTTAAGATACTCACAAAACGACCTATATAGCCTTATGAACCTTCATTCTTCAATGGGCAGTCTATCTTTTGTAATTATTTTTGTTTTATATTTTAAGTATTACGTCATCACTCTCTTGTGATAAACTTGTGACATTCATGTTTGATTTTTTTTTATGTAATTGCTTATTTGACAAAAGTTCGGCAAGTCATATCTTTATCTAAAATCTTTTCTACATAATTTCATTAAGGAAAGCACACATATTAAAAAAAAACACATACTCAGAAGATCTTCATTTATGATATATAAGTTTTTGAATAAACACAAGTATGTTCAAATTTATGAGCACGAAATGCTAAAAATAAAATATACAGGTAGGCCCTACAGAAATTATTGAGAACTAATGCACTTACGGTGTACTTACAATGTACACATTCCAATATAATGTTACAGTGGCGGATCCAGAAATCTTGAAAGGGGGGGGGGGCATTTTGGGGTCGGGGTGGTGCTCACGGCCACACAAAAAATTGATTTATTAAATTTTATGTATGTTTGGAACACAAAAGGGGGGCACGGGCCCCTGCCTCCCCCCCCCCCCCAAATCCGCCAGTGCGTTAATATGATAAAATCACTAGATCCATCCTTACCCTCATCTAAACCTTACAGATTAGAAAATAATTTTATTGCATTGTCTCAACATTAATAAATGCTTCATTGTAAGATTTTCTCCTTCTTTTACGACGTTAAGCTACCTTAATCACTGAAAGGATATATACAATCTATTTTTTCTTTCGCTGACGTATACAGTTTATTTTTAGATTGTCTCTACCTACAACTCTGCAACTTGAATGCTGTTAGTACTTTCTTAACCATAATCTTTGAAGAATTTTGTCTCATTAAAATCGGTTAAGACGTATAGCCCTCATTGAAAGTGATTAAATGCATACATTGCATTTGCCCCTCGTTATGCTTTAAAATTACAATACAATTTCCAGTTTATGCATGTGTTTGTATACATTTAATAAAAAGTTGACGACATCAAGCTTAATTACACATTTTTTGTTTGTTACTTTTATGCATTAGAGGATGGCAATGCGATGGAAATCGGAAAATACCAGACAGAAAGTCATAAATTTGTGGATAGGATCAGCACAAATATTTTTTTTTTAAAAAATCAAAATAAGGGGTTCTCATTTTAGATTTTGTAGATCCGTTTTCTTAATTATTGAAAAAAATAGGAAAATTTACGGACAAAGTTGCTTTTACAAGTACGTACGATTCATGATAAATTCTACTCCTTTTTTTTTTTTTTTTTTTTTTTCTCAGATTTTTCTCCATTCGCTCTCCGTTCGTTGATGGTTTTATCCTTGTTCACCGTTCGCTCTCCGTTCGGTCACAGTTTATCCTTGTTCATCGTTCTCTCTTCGTTCGTGCACGATTCATCCTTTTTCACAGTTCGCTCTTCCTTCGATTCGTTCACGGTTTATCCTTGTTCACCGTACGTGCGTGCGCGCTCTCCGTTCGTTGATGGTTTTAGCCTTGTTCAGTTTGCTCTCCGTTCACTCACGGTTTGTACGCTTTTCGTTTGTTGATTCATGTTGATCGCTTGTCGTGTGTTGAGATTTGTTCCTTGTTTCGCTTTTTGTCCTTTTTTGTACTGCGTTCATCCCCCCCCCCCCCCCCACACACACACCGTTTACTTTTGAAGAACTCCACTTCAAAATTCAGTTTGTCCATCTTTTACTCACTGCTCAAACTTTCGTTGTCGATGTTTTATATCACATTAAAAGATAAATTAATGTACGAAAGCCTATTAGGATCAAACTACGGTAAAAAAAAATTAAAAGGCGTTATAACGCCTTTTCAAAAGGCGTTATAACGCGAAGAAAGGCGTAATAACGCCTTTTGAAAAGGTGTTATAACGCGAAAAAAGGCGTTATTACGCCTTTCCAAAAGGCGTTATAACGCGAAAAAAGGCGTTATTACGCCTTTCTAAAAGGCGTTATTACGCCTTTCCAAAAGGCGTTATTACGCCTTTCCAAAAGGCGTTATTACGCCTTTCTAAAAGGCGTTATTACGCCTTTCCAAAAGGCGTTATAACGCCTTTCCAAAAGGCGTTATTACGCCTTTCTAATAGGCGTTATTACGCCTTTCCAAAAGGTTTTATTACGCCTTTCCAAAAGGCGTTATTACGCCTCTTTTTTTTCAATACATGACTTACTTAGCCCACCCTGGGGGCTGATTATAATTAGATTTCTAGGAAAAAAGATTTTTAAATGTGTATAATATTTTTAGTGTTAAACCAACTTAGTCCTTCTCTGATGCCAGACGCTTCTACCAAGGTGTATGGATTTCAGAAATTTTGTTGAAGGCTAATTGCTCATTATACCTATGCAAATACTTTGCCTGTTTTTCACCAAGAGGAGAGAAAAATATTTCAAATTTGACATGAATTTTTAATACGTGGCTAGCAAAGCCCACAGCTGATTCTGCCTATTTCCTGGATTTTCAAAAGTAGAGTGTTGTCTTCTCTTTATATGCATGCAAAATGCAAACAACTGTCTGCGAGATGTGCAGGAATATAGAAAATGCTATAATTTATAATATAATTTATAATATTAAAACTATAATCTAAATATTGCATCAATAAAGATGGCTTTGGTTCAATCTTTCATATTTACTATTTTAAAATAACGCCTTTCCATTTTTGGATACAACTCCTTTTCAAACAGACCGGTAGTACGAATGTGAGTGGGGGGGGGGGGGGTTCCCCACCCCACTTTTTGGGAGAATAGTCTTGCTATAGTTTAAATATAAAAAATCATTAATTGATTGCTTGGTCCCTTAACATTTTGTTGCAGTATGGTTAAACTCGGGCAAATCATTGCATTTAAAAAAAGTTTTACCGAAAAATTAGAAAAAGTTTCCCCTCAAGTTTAGGCAGTTTATTTTTTTTCGGGGGGGGGGGGTCTTGTTTTTTATTTGCTTGTCAATTTTATGGGACCCCTCCCCCCCCCCCCACTTTAAAAGCACGGGCCTGTCAAAGACATAATAATGGGCCTTCAAAAGGCATAATAACGCCTTTTTGAAAGGCGTATTAATGCCTTTTAAAAAGGCGTAATAACGCCTTTTGAAAAGGCGTAATAACGCCTTTCGAAAAGGCGTAATAACGCCTTTGAGAAAGGCGTAATAACGCCTTTTGGAAAGGCGTAATAACGCCTTTTGGAAAGGCGTTATAACGCCTTTTGGAAAGGCGTAATAACGCCTTTTGGAAAGGCGTAATAACGCCTTTTTAAAAGGCGTTATAACGCCATTTAGAAAGGCGTAATAACGCCTTTTAGAAAGGCGTAATAACGCCTTTTGAAAAGGCGTAATAACGCCTTTTTTCGCGTTATTACGCCTTTATTTGCGTTATTACGCCTTTTTCCGCGTTATAACGCCTTTTCAAAAGGCGTTATTACGCGTTTTTTCGCGTTATAACGCCTTTTCAAAAGGCGTTATAACGCCTTTTAATTTTTTTTTTACCGTAGTTTGATCCTAATAGGCTTTCGTATTAATGATTACATGCATACACTGTAAAAAATCAACAAAAAATAATTTAAAAAATTCCCCAAACAATAAATTCTCCCGATTTTTTTTTGTTACATATATTTGAATATTAATATTATTATAATATTAATTTATATGTTAAAATAATTTTTTTAAAAAGTACTAGTAAATATAAATAGGATACGAAACAAAATTATGTATTTATTTCATTTTTTAAGAATTAAAAGAATGAAAAGGTATTCCACTGATTATGACTCCATCATCCAGGCACTCACCGTGCAATTGCCATTTCGTTGACCGTTTTAGTTTAATAGGCACATTCTCGTTTTGTTCTAACTTTTTTCGAAATTTTCCCCGCTCCCTTTGTCCTCTGCATTTAATCTCAGTTTATTGTTCGCTGTAAAAGGTCGGTTAAGTTCAAAAACTTTTGTTCCGCGCGCGTTTGCTCACATTTTTAACACCTACATGCAGCACTGATGATATGCACGTAAAGTTGCGGGAACACGATATATCATTTTCCAAAGACAATGAGATGTTGAATTTGAAGACCACATCTCTGAAATCCCGGGATTTAAAACTGTAGTACATATATTGTTGTTCATAATTTATGTATTGGATGAAAATGTTGGAACCGTTTATTCGAACTTGAGCATGTTTATTACCTCCCATGAATAAAAAAAAATGACTGAAGGACATATTAAATATTAGGTCATGCTTTAAAAGTCCTTTAGCAATGGTTAAAATACATAATTTGGAAAGGGAAAGACATTCGGTTTTTTCTTAAAACGTTGCTTAAATTTGCTTAAAACTCAAATGTGTAAACTTAAGAAAATCTTTGTAGTTGAAGTTTAATGAATCATTAAAAAAAAGCAAAGTCTAAAATGACGGAGTGGAGATGGCGTATTACTTATATCCCCAAAATCAATTGATCATAAAATTGATTGTAAACCGAGGAAAAAAGACCAGAGCATTGTACTTTGTGACCAGTAGATTGGACAATTAAGATTCAATCTGTTTTGGGTTCCCTATTTATTTCTGTAATGCGTCCAATAATAAAACATAGATGTCAACGTCCCGAGATTCTTAGCATAACGTTAACGGGATTTTGTCATCTTGCTCTCTGGAATGACAGATGGACCAAAGAGATCTGGAATGACAGATGGACCAAATAGAAACATTTGTCAGCTTCATCTCCTTCAAGGAACTAAATATTCTCTTGTAATTTTTAGATGACATCATTGATCAAGTGAAAGAGAGAGAGAGCCAGTGCGTCGGAGATTTCTGTGTTGAGAATATTAACTAGTCGGTGTATAGAAGTGGACTTCATATGTTAAAAAAACAATCTCAAGGCACCTCAACAGTTTTTCCGATTAGTGTGTGAAATTCTATCTTGTGACATAAGAGAGAAATATGTAATTTCTATGGTGTAAGGGATTAAGAGTTGAGACACAACACTCACCGTATAAAAAACACAGACCTACAATGTATGGACAGATTTATTCGACGTAGGAAGAATCTCATGGAACATTTCCTGAAACAGTCTGATAAAGGAATGCATGGATTTTACGTTATCGACATACAATAATTATTGTTGAACTTTGTTTTCGAGCTTAAGACTTACCGAGTGAATATTAACATTATTTTTTTCTATTTTACCAGTACAAAAAGGGAAAGAAATTCGTGTTGTGTACAAATGACAAAAAAATGACATATTTAAATGTTTCAAGAGAGGGAATATGATTAAGTGTTCTCTTAGATACATACAAGAATAACGCATTGGAATGGAAGCTTCTAGCGTAACAATGGAGCCCGTACCGGGGAGCACCGAGACCATACCTGAAGACCTGTGGGAATACTTCCGTTTACAAGTACAGTGTCGCACCGATTCTAGTCTCAACGTTACCAGGAGACCAAGTAAGAAAACCTCATAATTAGCACATCATCGTTTATATTTTATAACTATACTACATTATATTTGAATGTTTTGTATGCAGGCCCTTAGAATACGCAACCCCTCTTTTTTCTGAATATTGTATTTTGCTATAGTAAATTTTCCTTTAGATCCCCCCCCCCTTTTTTGTGTTGTAAGGTCGAGCACTGGCAAATTCCAGGATTAGGACAGAAAACTAGCTTTCTTTTTTGCTTATCAGATAATTTTTGGAAGTTGCTCCCCCACTTTTTGGTCAGTATAAGTTTTTTTTTGCTTGTAAGATTTTTTTTGGGGGGGGGGGATTTGCCCCCCCCCGCACTTTTGAAACCGTTGTTACTACGTGCCTGTTACGATATGCTATCAATAGTCGAACTCCTTGAGCATTTCTAGTGACCGTGTGAATTCATTCCTAACTTAATCCTTCTTTTAATTTACTACATTTACTTTTCAGTCTTCTCAAGTCTACCAGAGATCTTCAATATTATTTTATACCACGTTTTTTATAGTTAAGCATTTTTGCCAATGCATGTATTTTTGTATTACTTTGCACCTGTTTAGATTCGACTCGTATAGTTGCTAATGTTCTGCACAAGTTTGTTTCTAAAAATTGTTAACAAAAATTATTAAAGCTTGATTTTAATCCAAATGTTGGAGCACAGGAGTTCGCATACCTGTCAATTTTACTGAGATTTTCGGTAAATATAAAAAATACGTAAAACTTTACAGACAATCTCAGTAAAATTGATAGATTGACAGTGGAGCTGTCACTTACAAAAATACACATGTAGTAGAAATTATTATACTGAACATAGCACCCACCCCACCCACCTTACTATATACATGTAGTAGAAGTATCATACCTGACCATAACCCCCAACGCACCACCACCCACCCACCTTCAAATATAATTTGATAATGGAGATACTGTAACTTTTATTTCGTTAGGAACTCATGGAACTTTTACAAAAAAGAAATATTTTATGTCTTGAAAAAGCTTCCCCCCTTATTTGGTACTGATTGTAAAATTATAGCATAATGAGCATTAGTTAACGACATAACTTAACATTTACTTCAAAAAAAATATTGATATGTTTAATTAATGTATAAAATGTATATATCTCTCATTGAAATTGGTTTGTACGTGTGTACGTGTGTACGTGTCGAAATCTCAGAAAAGGTAAACTTTAAAACTTTATTGAAGTAATGATTTTTTTTTTTCATTTTTCATTATGATACATTTTAATGACAATTACACCGTGTTTTAGATCATTATTATGATATGAGAAAAGCTGGCCATGAATACCCAAAACATCCCTAAGAAAAAAAAAGCTTGAATTTAAATGGATAATTGCTACATGTAAGTTATCATGACTTTTGCATTTTGCAAGCCTTCAAAAAAAAAATTATAATCGAAATTAGAATTCTCATCCAATGTCTTTCCTACCCAGAGCAGTATAATGTCTTTGAACTGTCTTATTGAACATTCAAATAATTGTACATGTATAACATAGTAACCGTATAAACTGATTAGAATTAAAAAAAAAATTGGGAGAATATATCTATTAAAAGAATGCTTTTAACGTCATACGATAACGCCACCCTCCCCGTTCCACCACGGAACACAATTTGATGAAATTTTCACGAAATTCAACTGAACCATTGTGCATGAATTTCTATTTTACGGACACATATTTGGGGTTTCCCATAGCAATACATGGACACTGCCATTCTCTCTGTAATACATGTATCTCTTAACCACAACTCCTCCTATACCACTCAATAAAATCTAATGAGACTCTCAAAGAATCTTTGTTACATACAAAATAGTGCCATTGTGCATCTCCTATTTTACAATAGAACAGATATTTGGGTCTCCCATAACAAAACATGGAGACTGCCATTCTTTCTATAGTATTCAATGGAGTTACCCATCTCCTATCCGAAATTCTTCCTTAACCACTGAATGAAACTTAATGAGACTTTCGCAGAATATTTATTACATAGTTTCATTGTGCTTCTCTTATCTCAACGTTCTGATCGGACATTTTTTTTTTGGGGGGGGGGGGGGGTTCATAACAAAATATGGAATCTGCCATTATACTCACATGAGAGAGGGGGTATCATTTTGTGAGCTCATTGCTAACTCTGCCTCAAGTTTTTTGCGAAGACCTCAGGTAGAAAACCGATCGTCGATGATTTAATGTGCATTTAACCTTCAGTTTGGATGCTAAATTATGAATGCTTTTCTATAATTAAAATGAAATAAAAGTCTTTTTAAAATGACGAGTCGAAAGAAGATTTGATTTTTTACACGACGTTTAAGTTTGAGATGATTAGGATATGGGTTCTTTGTTTTAAAAATATAATTACTGGCGCTGTATATTTCCAGAACCTAACTGACTAGAATGTTAATAATTTATATCATACGTGGGCACACGCGGACGATTTCTCGTCGACAATACAAATAGGTCTTAGTGATGTCATTTCCGGCGAAAGCGGCAATAATTAACGTATCGTTTGTTTAATGGCTTCATAAGAGCAGGCGATACAAAGATTGAAGAGCGAAAAATTGTGTCATTGTGTTAAAGTTGGGGAAATTACAAATCTTCTATGTGACATAATACTATCAAGAGTAGGAATCGCTCTCACTTAGAACCAAACTAATTACCGATAACAAAATCGTTAGATTCATTGCAATCCTAGGTACACATATTCCTGAACAAAATTTCAGCATGTTTCATCAGTCGAAGATTTTCTGTCTGATAAGTTATACATATATCAAAGATCTGGCGAACGAAGAGCATTAAGCCACAGATATTAACAAAAGACCTCTCTATGTTAATAAATGCAAACACATCCTTTTGATATTAAAACAGTTTTTATGGATATTTGAGAAGATTATGTCAAATCACTTGGAAATTTTACTGAATGAAGAATGTATGACTTATAAGTCTGTCGCTTTTATTAAATTCATTTTTTTATTGACATCACCATACAGAGAAGCTAACAAGTCAAATGACAATCTACAGAAAACTAAAATATATAACATAATCACTGAGCACAGTATGTACATGTAAGACAAAGTCACTCAATTCTTCAAAGTTTCGGAATCAGATCTGTTTTCCCTGCATGAAACACCTATCTAAATAGGTACATGTACATAAAAGTTTGTTGTTTTGTTAATCAAATAGTTTACAATTTTGTGATTAAGATCAATGCCACAATATACTGTGATCTTGCATTAAAAATGTCATATACATGTATATTCAAATCGAAGTTTAACTTAAACGGGAGGGTAGAGTACAACTGTTATAATTATTCATTTTTAACAAACAATTTACAAACATATGCAATGAACACTTATTTTGATAGTTAGAACAGCTGTAGAATGCCTGACGTGTTTCGATATTTAGTGAATGTGAACTAATTCTCATTTTTGGTAACTGTAATCGTTTACTGTTTTTCAAAGAAAAAGGAAAAGAAATCTTGTAATCTTATAAATATAGAGTGGTCCGATAGTGGCCACTGCAAGTTGAAATAAAATGTCCACTTTAGGATAGGTTGTATTCACAAACAAGGTCATTTAAAAAAAAAACGTAGAATTTGCGAAAATCTGACTTTAAATGGGGTTTTGAAATCCTGTATCATCAACTAATTTGAGAGTAGCTTGCCTCAGTTTAAAAATTGATCGTATTCAGAGCGCATCGATTCATTTGGGAGATATAAACACCATATGCCTCTCAGGTGATTTTGGAATATTGCTACATAAAAAAGGGAAGTTGACGATGAAAAAACTGATGTCGAAAATAAGAGGTGATCGAGATTTATCATGTTTTTTTTTATATTTTGCTTTTGTTTGTTTGTTTATTTTTTTTACTGTATATGTAAATCGTAAATAAAAATCAACAATCAACCCGGGTTGTGATTCTAGTTTTACCTGACGGTTTTTCTTAATTTCAAATATCTACTTACTGTTTAAAACGATGATATGTTCATTTCCTTGTTAAGATCATTTGATGTAATTTGAAAAAATTAATTAAGGGAAAACGAGAAAAAAACAGGTCAGTGTGTTAAATGTTACAGCAAGGCTTCCATCCTAATGAGTCTTAGCCCTTAACCGGCATCGATTGCCTTCGTTTTCAACTGAACTGGCAAATTAATTATAGGGGCTTCACCACACAACAAATTATATAATGTCTTGTTAAGTTGTCGATGATGATCATTCTCGATTCTTTACTTTTTATGTGCCCAGCAATGATTTATGACGACGCTTTCTTCTCAAGCATTAGAGATGTTTTGTTTAGAAATCTGCAACACTGGAGGTTATATCTGATCGCTGGCTTTTGTTGTGATTTAAGGTTGACCTTGGCATAGTTTTAAAGGGACATTTGAAAAATCAATCGGTATTTATTTGGTCCTTTTATCGAATAATAATCAATATGTAAAGATTCATGGTCACTTGAATACCAACTGTTTATTATTCTATTGTGGTAATATAACGTTAAATTTTGTTTAACATTACCTTAAGATGATTATAAGATATATGTAGATAATCAAATACAACACCGCCATTTGAACTTCATTAGACAACATTTTAAATAATAGAATTAACTTAAAGGGACTTAAAGTTAAGATAGTATTAGGCAGCACTCCGGAATACATAACATTCGGATTGCACAAGTTTCACTGTGAACTGACAATGTGTCTTTGTACGTATCACTGAAGTTGGAAATATACTTCTCTCAATTGTCGTTATCAAATATATATCGTTCAATGTTGGTTTGACAGTATAATAGTCCCCCTAATTCCCGACCCCCACCCCACCCAACTACCCCCACATAACAAACGATACCGCAGTTTTATGTTCGGTCATCATAAAACAAATGGCAAGGTTGTTCACAGGGTATTTGAAACTTAATTGTGATAATTAGAAAAAAAAAATTAATATAGCTAATAGTTAAAAAATTCTCGATTTACAGGATTCTGTAAAATATACTCTGTCTAAAGCAAACATCCTTCCTGTTAAAAGGTCCATTGTATTCCAAGTAGAATGGTGTATTTGATAAAAAAAATCCTCATGATATCATATACTAGTATATGCCATGAATCATTCATTAGATTCACAATCCGTACAATTCCTCCTGTGGCGACAAAAAACATTAATTTTGTTTTCTTTAAAGGATAGATTTTTCTTATATTTTCTTGGAAATTTTGCAGAAACTCAGTAGTCCTATATTTGTAGAATAGTTGAAGTAATATACTTGAAAACTTTCTTTTATTTTTGTTTTAGATGAAACTTACTGTGAGCCTCATCACGACTCTTTCCATTGTTGGTACGCGACAAAAAGTAACACAACAGTTACCGCCCCTTGTCCAGCTGCTATTGGTGCACCAGGTATATATATATGAAAGTAAAATGTCTTCTTTAGAATGAATTACTTACTGTAAATCTACATGTAAAAATGCGTATTTCTTGTGGATTTTATAAAGGAAACTCTCAGATAATAAACCAAGGCAATATTGACGATATTCGCTTAAGATTGATTGATTGTATGTTGTTTTACGTCCCATTCGAGAATCTTTCACTCATATAGAGACGTCACAATATACCGGTGAAGGGCTTCAAATTTTGACCTTTACTCGGCACTCAGGGCCATTGAGCAGTGAGGGATCTTTATCGTGCCAACGCCTGCC
Organism: Saccostrea echinata; assembly: GCF_033153115.1. NCBI lineage: Eukaryota > Metazoa > Mollusca > Bivalvia > Ostreida > Ostreidae > Saccostrea > Saccostrea echinata. Next base: position 7,853,814 of record NW_026889795.1, on the reverse strand, counting down.
GTGACACGGGGCCTCGGTTTTTAAGGTCTCATCCGAAGGACCCGCAACTTTCACTTCAAAGTGCCGAGCGCATGGCGAAGGAACAGTTGCTACCTATTTTTTATCGACTTAGGTCTGTCGCGGCCGAGATTCGAACTCACGACCTCCCGATCACGGAGCGAGCGCTCTACCGACTGAGCTACCGTGAACGGTATATTCGCTTAAGAGTAATAATATTTATTTTTTTTTTTTTAGATCATGTCGTGGCATACCGACATTGTGGGTCAGATGGATACTGGAAAAATATAACGGATTACCAGCAATGTATAGACTTTCTAGACAAAATGCTTCCACCACAGGATGTGACTAGCTTAACTCCATCTGTAAGAAATCATTTAAATACATTACTATGGATTCATTTACATTTGTGGAGGTTGGGGTGGGGTGGGGTTTCACGTGTAAAACCCATCTTTCACTAGTTCCTGGGGATTTAATTTCGCGGGTAACTTGCATTAACAGAAAATTCAATGGACCAATTGAATACACTGACAAACATTATTTCTTGGAATGTACATTAGTTAGGGTTACCTATGAAATCCCCCAGAATTGATCCCCGACAATGATAATTCCTCTCCACTGGTGTTGGATATTTCTCTTAATCTCTGTTTAATCTGTCTCTCATGATCATAATGTAAAGCATAAATATATAAACTGTAACTGTTTAGAAATTTCAAGAACTGTAACCGACATTATCAAATATGATGCTTTATTCCTCTAGGTAGCGGAACATTCCCGAGCTGTTCTGATAATGAGGGATATTTATTTCGGATGTAGTTTAGTGTCCTTGTTCTTCCTGTGTATCACACTCTTCGTGTTCTGCTACTTCCGGTGAGTACTTATGGGATAAAAAAATATATGCTATAGAAGTTGTACAGCTTCATTATTATTATGCCACCCTTCGAAGAAGGGAGGGCATATTGCTTTGCTGGTGTTTGTCGGTCGGTTGGTCAGTCTGTCGGTCGGTCAACCAAACAGTTTCCGTTCACTTTCTTCGCAGAGGTTGCACATACTGAAATGAAATTTGGTATACAGATTTATCATTAGAATATCTAGGTCAAGTTCTGTTTTGGGTACGATTGAGCAATTTTTGACAGAGTTATGCCCCTTGGACTTAGAAAAATTCCAATTATTTGCAGTTTCCGTTCATTTTTCTTTGCATAGGTCGCACATACTGCAATGAATTTGGTATACAGATTTATCATAAAAATATCTAGGTCAATTTCTGTTTTGGGTACGATCGAGCAATTTTTGACAGAGTTTTGCCCCTTGGACTTAGAAAAATTCCAATTATTTGCAGTTTCCGTTCATTTTCTTCACAGAAGTTGCACATACTGAAATGAAATTAGGTCTACAGATTTATCATTAAAATATCTAGGACAAGAACTATTTTGGGTACGATCGAGCAATTTTTGACAGTTATGCCCCTTGGACTTTGAAAAATTCCAATTATTTGGGGGAGGGGGGACATAAGTGTTTCGCAAACATCTCTTGTTATTATTGCTCCTTTAATCTATTTCAACATTTTTTTTTATCACTTTTAGCATTATACAAATACATATTTTCCACATATTGTATAAGAACAAAATTTTTTTTCAGAATTAGAATATGAAAATTGTTTTCTTTCTAGGTCACTTCAGTGCAGCCGAGTATCTATACATAAACATCTAGTCGTCTCCTTTATCCTTCGCTTTATCGTCATCGTTATCTTGTTTGAACCTTTAGTGTTTGGTCATGATGTTTATTATACCAGAGTGGTAAGTCCAGTTTCACTATGTTTACAAGGAGTTTTTTTTTAGAGTAAGGGCATGATGTTTATTATACCAGAGTGGTAAGTCTAGTTCCAATATGTTTACAAGGATAACTTTAGTGTTTAGTCATGATGTTTATCATACCAGAGTGGTAAGTCCAGTCCCACTATGTTTACAAAGATAACTTTAGTGTTTAGTCAGGAAGTTTATTATACCAGAGTGGTAAATCCAGATCTACTATGTTTACAAGGATAACTTTAGTGTTTGGTCATGATGTTTATTATACCAGAGTGGTAAGTCCAGTTTTACTGTGTTATGTTATATTTATTATATCAGAGTTCTAAATACAGTCCCACTTTATATTGTACAATAAGTAGTGTATGAGCCTTGGTACAGGTAGACGGTGTCTAGGAACTAGAGCTCTGTCCATTGTCCATTGTCTTGTTTATGTGGAGTCTTACATTCCATACATTTTATTTGTAATGTTATCCTTTATTTTCTTCCCCTACAGGACTGGGTTTGTAAGACTATAATAGTGCTGGGACAGTACACAATGGTCAGTAACATCTTCTGGATGTTCGTGGAAGGCTTATTTCTACACAATAGTATTGTTGTTACTGTCTTCTCTACGGATGCTCCATTTAAAATATTTTGTGCCATAGGATGGGGTATGTATTGCATGTAACAAAGAAGGTACTTGTGTGTTGTTTTATGATGAAATGCACTTTAAAATTCATTAGATATAGACCAAGATTAAGGTAGCTACTATGTGGACTCTTATTTCTCTGTAATATGCAGTTTCGATTTCAAAATTTCAAAAAAAAAAACAAAACAAATAAACAAATTAAATAAAACACAAAACTAAACCTGTCCAAGACTTAGTTTTTCCCTTTATTGTCAAATCAAAGGCGTATAAAACTGAGAATAAAAAAATGTAAAAGAAATAAAGCATTAAAAATTAAACTTTAAAAGAAGATACTAAATAAAGCTATTTTATATTTTGTAGGTCTTCCCGGTATAATAGCTATATCCTGGGCAATTGCCATGCATTTTACAGTCTTCACGCCATGTTGGCAGAACAACTCGGACTCTCCATATTCTTACATCGTGTCAGGATCCATATTGCTAGCTTTAATCGTAAGAAACATAGTATACTACATTAAGCCGATATCTTTACTTTTTTTTTTAACAATGCATCAACTCTCTATTCCATCATAAAAATTAACGCAAGTTATTTTCGAAAAGAAAAATATTTTTGATCAAGATACAATTGCAGCATATCTGTTGGGCAAAATTTGACAAAAATGGATTTTTAACTTGATGATTTTATAAGGAGAAAAAAGTCTTTTTTCCAGTAAGAGTTGTCTCTCCTATCAGAGGGTCAATGAACCTTAATCTTTCAGAAGAATTTTCTCATTTTCTCATACATTAGGAATTATTGTGATCAGTAATCCTGAGGCACACTCCTAACTTAATTCTTTAATCCCTTTATATTAATGCAATAAGTATTTTGATAGCCCAATTGCCCATTAAATTGCTTATTTCTTTCCATAATCCTCTCATCACTAGAGCACCATATCTTATCCTCCTTCAATGAATGAAAAGTCTGTAAAACAGTCTGTCGTGTGTTGCCACCTTTGTGACGTTTAATAATTTGCTTGAAATTCTCAAAAGTATTATTAACAATGGCATATAATTTTAGCTGACACAAAATATAAATATGAGAAATAAACTAATTTTGTAAAGGGAGATAATCCAAATTTCCAGTAATTACAACTTAGACTTAACAGAAAAATCATGAAAATGGGTCTGATGAAAATGGGTCTGAAAACGCTTAAAATATAAAATTACAACCAAAATTTTGGCGGAGGCGGGGTGGAAGGAGGTAAATAACAAACTTGAAAAAACGTCCGTCCTCCAAGGCTGTAGGTGGGAGAAGAGGCAGAGTGACGCACCGCGTGGCCGAAATGTTAAATGTTTGATTTTGATTGGTCAATCTCTGCCTCTCCTAAGACATGAAACAAAATAACCATTATAATACATCACGATACAATATATCAGACTTGAACATTCAAGGAGGACACTTATTGATTACAATAAAAATTTTTAAGTAAACTTAAATTTATTTATATTAATGCAATAAGTATTTTGATAGCCCAATTGCCCATTAAATTGCTTATTTCTTTCCATAATCCTCTCATCACTAGAGCACCATATCTTATCCTCCTTCAATGAATAAAAAGTCTGTAAAACAGTCTGTCGTGTGTTGCCACCTTTGTGACGTTTAATAATTTGCTTGAAATTCTCAAAAGTATTATTAACAATGGCATATAATTTTAGCTGACACAAAATATAAATATGAGAAATAAACTAATTTTGTAAAGGGAGATAATCCAAATTTCCAGTAATTACAACTTAGACTTAACAGAAAAATCATGAAAATGGGTCTGAAAACGCCACTGACTTGACTGCACTAGGGAAAGATCAGACCCATGAAGAAAATTTATTTAGTATAGACAAAGGCATTGTCTTTCTGAAGATACACATGTATTTTTCTATTTTAATATTTTCAGGTTAATTTGTTCTTTTTAATCAACATCATAAGAGTGCTGGTGACGAAGTTAAGGGCACATAATACTCATGAATCATCAAGAATTAAGTGAGTATAGTGTGTTAATGAGTATAATAAGTGAGTCAATTTAGTAAATGAGTAAAGTAAATTGTTTAAGATTTGAGTAAATCAATTTATAGTAAGCAAACATGTAAGCAAGTATAAAATGTGTGAGTATAGGAAGTGTAAAGTGTAGCGAAAGTATGAGAGCACACGTACTATTCATAAGTGAGCAAAGTGAGTTTGTATAGTAAATGAGTGAATCAAGTACGTATAGTGTGTAAAGCATAAAAAGTGAGTTCTGAGTAAATAAATTCAATGCGTTAGTGAGTGAGTATATGGAATTTTGTAAGGGAGATAATATATTGAGTAAGTAAGCTACTATATCTTAGAAGTAACGAAGTCAGTTGAGTGATTTAGTATGTATGGTTACTATTGAGCAAGTATGATGAATTAGAGAGTGAAGATATCGTTAAAACTAAGTAAATGTAGTGAAAAAGTAGTTTTAGTGAGTACGTGATTAAATATAATGTGTTTGAGACAGTTTGAGAAACATGAATATTCTCTCCTCAAACAAAATTAAGCTAATTAAATCTGTTGGAAATCAAAGGGTCGTACAAACCGGAGCAATCTTAGATTTGTTTATTTGTACCAGGTGAATTCTGAATGACACGTGCCTAAACTGTATAGTTTATAATTATAATGGAATAAAAGGTGAAAACAATTCTCAAAAGCAAAATATTATAACTTTTCCGATAAATTATTAATCGTAAACTTTTTAATCTGCTTTAAGACGAATTTAAAAGAATTAAAAGTACAAATATTGACGTTTTGTATATCGGGGTCCGAGAAGGGAAAATCACCAAATCATGCGTTATCGTGGCAAAACATCAAAAATATTTTCAGGACAGTTACATTAAAATTTGAACTTAAAATGGCAATAATATTTATATATGATAGGTGTTGAGTTTACACCGTCTGCTTTTTTTCTTTGAAAGCGATGGAGATATGAGAAATGATAACATGTATCAACAAACCTGTCGAGGAGAACCTTCACGAGCCCTGTGGGAGTCTCGCCGACCTCCCCTTTCTTCCTCCACCAATGATTTTATTAATTCCAAAAGTAAAATTTTGGTCCAGAAATTCGCTGTTTCAAACTCTATTTCAGTTCTTTTTCTCCTTGGTCGACTTTGTCAAGGTAGCAGGCCTATCGGGCTACCCTCTTTTACCATGCTGCATTGTTTATGATAAGTACGCATGAGTGAATGGCATCGAATGTGGAACCCATAACACGTTGCGATGTATATATTTATGGTCCTTAAATAATTATTAATTTATATGAATTATAATGAAAAAATCAAAGTTATTTGATCATGAAACTTGTAATTTTTTGAAGGTTTATACATTTATGAGTAGTAAAAAAATTCCAAATCCTATCGGAAAATTTTTTCAAGTCTGTTTTTTGATGAGATGCGCCGTACTGTCACTTTATATATTGAATTGAAAGGCACCAGAGCTTTTATCTTCTAATGAAAAACTCGGTAATTAAAGTGAATGAGCGTAAATGAATGAATACGGTGCTTAGGTTAGTAAAGTGTATAATTGAGTTAAGTAAGTGAGTATAATGATTAGTTTGCTAATGAGTTAATACCTTTATTTATTTTTTTTCAAATTTTGTAGGAAGGCTATTAGAGCAACCGTGATTCTCATGCCGTTGCTTGGATTGACCAATCTTATAATGTTATTTAATCCGAACGATGGCGGATCTTACGCCTCCGTGTATCAAGTCACCAATGTTGTACTCCATTCCAACCAGGTCAGAAACAGTTCTCTCTTGGCATTATGTACTGTAGACCAACTGTTATTCGCGACAACTTTTATTCGCGATTTGCTAGTTTTTATTCTATCAGCGACGACTAATTTCCGCGACTGAGGAAGTATAATACATAAATACTTTATGGATTAAAAAGAGAGCGACGAGAAATATTCGCGAGTAGGCAAAGATCGTGAAACTCGCGGAAATTTCTCGCACGCGAATAAAAGTTGGTTAATAGTAATTTATATGGAAAGTCTGTTAATTAATTAATCTTTTTCTAATTTTTCTTCTCTGTAGAATGTAGTAAAACTGTAGTTGTTTGTTATTTTTTGCAACTGTTTTATTAATGTAATTTTTCGTTGCAGGGAATCTTAATTTCAATTTTTTACTGTTTCTTAAATGGCGAGGTAAGATAACATAATACAATCTTAAACCTCTCCTGAAAGAATTTTTGGGAAAAAAACATATTAAATTTTTGACTAGGTAATCCACTGTAATAATAATTATTACAATATTTCTATAGGTACGCCGAGTCATAAAACAGAAATACAGAAGAATGAAAATTCAACGTATACTAAAGAACAGTAGCCGCCGGTACTCCAGAACATCATCTTGTATTCTTTCTCAAACAGAGGTAAGTTTGTTAAGTAACAGTGACCACCGATATCCACCAACATATTTTGGCAATCTATTTTAAACGAGGAAGCTTGTTAGGAATAAGTGACTGCTGATACCCACCAACATGTAAGATAGAAACCACTGACTCTCCGGATCCTGGAGGTAAGCTTGTTACATGACAGATAGAAACCGCTGACTCTCCAGATCCTGGCTTTGTATTCTATCTTAGTTAAACAGAGGTAAGCTTGTTACATGTAAGTTAGAAACCACTGACTCTCCAGATCCTGGTTTTGTATTCTGTCTTAGTTATACAGAGGTAAGCTTGTTACATGTACAATGTAAGATAGAAACCACTGACTCTCCAGATCCTGGTTTTGTATTCTGTCTTAGTTATACAGAGGTAAGCTTGTTACATGTAAGATAGAAACCACTGTCTCTCCAGATCCTGGTTTTGTATTCTGTCTTAGTTATACAGAGGTAACCTTGTTACATGTAAGATAGAAACCGCTGACTCTCCAGATCCTGGTTTTGTATTCTGTCTTAGTTATACAGAGGTAACCTTGTTACATGTACAATGTAAGATAGAAACCACTGACTCTCCAGATCCTGGTTTTGTATTCTGTCTTAGTTATACAGAGGTAAGCTTGTTACGTGTAAGATAGAAACCACTGACTCTCCAGATCCTGGTTTTGTATTCTGTCTTAGTTATACAGAGGTAACCTTGTTACGTGTAAGATAGAAACCGCTGACTCTCCAGATCCTGGTTTTGTATTCTGTCTTAGTTATACAGAGGTAAGCTTGTTACATGTAAGATAGAAACCACTGTCTCTCCAGATCCTGGTTTTGTATTCTGTCTTAGTTATACAGAGGTAAGCTTGTTACATGTAAGATAGAAACCACTGACTCTCCAGATCCTGGTTTTGTATTCTGTCTTAGTTATACAGAGGTAACCTTGTTACATGTAAGATAGAAACCGCTGACTCTCCAGATCCTGGTTTTGTATTCTGTCTTAGTTATACAGAGGTAAGCTTGTTACATGTAAGATAGAAACCACTGTCTCTCCAGATCCTGGTTTTGTATTCTGTCTTAGTTATACAGAGGTAAGCTTGTTACATGTAAGATAGAAACCGCTGACTCTCCAGATCCTGGTTTTGTATTCTGTCTTAGTTATACAGAGGGAAGCTTGTTACATGTAAGATAGAAACCGCTGACTCTCCAGATCCTGGTTTTGTATTCTGTCTTAGTTATACAGAGGTAAGCTTGTTACATGTAAGATAGAAACCACTGACTCTCCAGATCCTGGTTTTGTATTCTATCTTAGTTATACAGAGGTAAACTTGTTACATGACAGATAGAAACCACTGACTCTCCAGATCCTGGTTTTGTATTCTGTCTTAGTTATACAGAGGTAACCTTGTTACATGTACAATGTAAGATAGAAACCACTGACTCTCCAGATCCTGGTTTTGTATTCTATCTTAGTTATACAGAGGTAAACTTGTTACATGACAGATAGAAACCACTGACTCTCCAGATCCTGGCTTTGTATTCTATCTTAGTTATACAGAGGTAAACTTGTTACATGTAAGATAGAAACCACTGACTCTCCAGATCCTGGTTTTGTATTCTGTCTTAGTTATACAGAGGTAAGCTTGTTACGTGTACAATGTAAGATAGAAACCACTGACTCTCCAGATCCTGGTTTTGTATTCTGTCTTAGTTATACAGAGGTAACCTTGTTACATGTAAGATAGAAACCACTGACTCTCCAGATCCTGGCTTTGTATTCTGTCTTAGTTATACAGAGGTAAACTTGTTACATGTACAATGTAAGATAGAAACCACTGACTCTCCAGATCCTGGTTTTGTATTCTGTCTTAGTTATACAGAGGTAAGCTTGTTACATGTAAGATAGAAACCACTGACTCTCCAGATCCTGGCTTTGTATTCTATCTTAGTTATATAGAGGTAAACTTGTTACATGACAGATAGAAACCGCTGACTCTCCATATCCTGGTTTTGTATTCTGTCTTAGTTAAACAGAGGTAAACTTGTTACATGTAAGATAGAAACCACTGACTCTCCAGATCCTGGCTTTGTATTCTATCTTAGTTATACAGAGGTAAACTTGTTACATGTACAATGTAAGATAGAAACCACTGACTCTCCAGATCCTGGTTTTGTATTCTGTCTTAGTTATACAGAGGTAACCTTGTTACATGTACAATGTAAGATAGAAACCACTGACTCTCCAGATCCTGGTTTTGTATTCTATCTTAGTTATACAGAGGTAACCTTGTTACATGTACAATGTAAGATAGAAACCACTGACTCTCCAGATCCTGGTTGTGTATTCTGTCCTAATTATACAGAGGTAAGCTTGTTACATGTAAGATAGAAACCACTGACTCTCCAGATCCTGGCTTTGTATTCTGTCTTAGTTATACAGAGGTAAACTTGTTACATGTAAGATAGAAACCACTGTCTCTCCAGATCCTGGTTTTGTATTCTGTCTTAGTTATACAGAGGTAACCTTGTTACATGTACAATGTAAGATAGAAACCACTGACTCTCCAGATCCTGGTTTTGTATTCTGTCTTAGTTATACAGAGGTAAACTTGTTACATGTAAGATAGAAACCACTGACTCTCCAGATCCTGGCTTTGTATTCTATCTTAGTTATACAGAGGTAAACTTGTTACATGTACAATGTAAGATAGAAACCACTGACTCTCCAGATCCTGGTTTTGTATTCTGTCTTAGTTATACAGAGGTAACCTTGTTACATGTACAATGTAAGATAGAAACCACTGACTCTCCAGATCCTGGTTTTGTATTCTATCTTAGTTATACAGAGGTAACCTTGTTACATGTACAATGTAAGATAGAAACCACTGACTCTCCAGATCCTGGTTTTGTATTCTGTCTTAGTTATACAGAGGTAACCTTGTTACATGTAAGATAGAAACCACTGACTCTCCAGATCCTGGTTTTGTATTCTATCTTAGTTATACAGAGGTAACCTTGTTACATGTACAATGTAAGATAGAAACCACTGACTCTCCAGATCCTGGTTTTGTATTCTATCTTAGTTATACAGAGGTAAGCTTGTTACATGTAAGGTAGAAACCACTGACTCTCCAGATCCTGGTTTTGTATTCTATCTTAGTTATATAGAGGTAACCTTGTTACATGTACAATGTAAGATAGAAACCACTGACTCTCCAGATCCTGGTTTTGTATTCTATCTTAGTTATACAGAGGTAAGCTTGTTACATGACAGATAGAAACCACTGACTCTCCAGATCCTGGTTTTGTATTCTATCTTAGTTAAACAGAGGTAAACTTGTTACATGTACGATAGAAACCACTGACTCTCCAGATCCTGGTTTTGTATTCTGTCTTAGTTAAACAGAGGTAAACTTGTTACATGTAAGATAGAAACCACTGACTCTCCAGATCCTGGTTTTGTATTCTATCTTAGTTATACAGAGGTAAGCTTGTTACATGTAAGATAGAAACCACTGACTCTCCAGATCCTGGTTTTGTATTCTGTCTTAGTTATACAGAGGTAAACTTGTTACATGTACAATGTAAGATAGAAACCGCTGACTCTCCAGATCCTGGTTTTGTATTCTATCTTAGTTATACAGAGGTAAGCTTGTTACATGTAAGATAGAAACCACTGACTCTCCAGATCCTGGTTTTGTATTCTGTCTTAGTTATACAGAGGTAAGCTTGTTACATGTAAGATAGAAACCACTGACTCTCCAGATCCTGGTTTTGTATTCTGTCTTAGTTATACAGAGGTAACCTTGTTACATGTAAGATAGAAACCACTGACTCTCCAGATCCTGGTTTTGTATTCTATCTTAGTTATACAGAGGTAACCTTGTTACATGTACAATGTAAGATAGAAACCACTGACTCTCCAGATCCTGGTTTTGTATTCTATCTTAGTTATACAGAGGTAACCTTGTTACATGTACAATGTAAGATAGAAACCGCTGACTCTCCAGATCCTGGTTTTGTATTCTGTCTTAGTTATACAGAGGTAAGCTTGTTACATGTACAATGTAAGATAGAAACCGCTGACTCTCCAGATCCTGGTTTTGTATTCTATCTTAGTTATATAGAGGTAACCTTGTTACATGTAAGATAGAAACCACTGTCTCTCCAGATCCTGGTTTTGTATTCTATCTTAGTTATATAGAGGTAACCTTGTTACATGTACAATGTAAGATAGAAACCACTGACTCTCCAGATCCTGGTTTTGTATTCTATCTTAGTTATACAGAGGTAAACTTGTTACATGACAGATAGAAACCACTGACTCTCCAGATCCTGGCTTTGTATTCTATCTTAGTTATACAGAGGTAAACTTGTTACATGTAAGATAGAAACCACTGACTCTCCAGATCCTGGTTTTGTATTCTGTCTTAGTTATACAGAGGTAAGCTTGTTACGTGTACAATGTAAGATAGAAACCACTGACTCTCCAGATCCTGGTTTTGTATTCTGTCTTAGTTATACAGAGGTAAGCTTGTTACATGTAAGATAGAAACCACTGACTCTCCAGATCCTGGCTTTGTATTCTGTCTTAGTTATACAGAGGTAAACTTGTTACATGTAAGATAGAAACCACTGTCTCTCCAGATCCTGGTTTTGTATTCTGTCTTAGTTATACAGAGGTAACCTTGTTACATGTAAGATAGAAACCGCTGACTCTCCAGATCCTGGTTTTGTATTCTGTCTTAGTTATACAGAGGTAACCTTGTTACATGTAAGATAGAAACCACTGACTCTCCAGATCCTGGCTTTGTATTCTGTCTTAGTTATACAGAGGTAACCTTGTTACATGTACAATGTAAGATAGAAACCGCTGACTCTCCAGATCCTGGTTTTGTATTCTGTCTTAGTTATACAGAGGTAAGCTTGTTACATGTAAGATAGAAACCACTGACTCTCCAGATCCTGGTTTTGTATTCTGTCTTAGTTATACAGAGGTAAGCTTGTTACATGACAGATAGAAACCACTGACTCTCCAGATCCTGGTTTTGTATTCTATCTTAGTTATACAGAGGTAACCTTGTTACATGTAAGATAGAAACCACTGACTCTCCAGATCCTGGTTTTGTATTCTATCTTAGTTATACAGAGGTAACCTTGTTACATGTACAATGTAAGATAGAAACCACTGACTCTCCAGATCCTGGTTTTGTATTCTGTCTTAGTTATACAGAGGTAACCTTGTTACATGTAAGATAGAAACCACTGACTCTCCAGATCCTGGTTTTGTATTCTATCTTAGTTATACAGAGGTAACCTTGTTACATGTACAATGTAAGATAGAAACCACTGACTCTCCAGATCCTGGTTTTGTATTCTATCTTAGTTATACAGAGGTAAGCTTGTTACATGTAAGGTAGAAACCACTGACTCTCCAGATCCTGGTTTTGTATTCTATCTTAGTTATATAGAGGTAACCTTGTTACATGTACAATGTAAGATAGAAACCGCTGACTCTCCAGATCCTGGTTTTGTATTCTATCTTAGTTATACAGAGGTAAGCTTGTTACATGACAGATAGAAACCACTGACTCTCCAGATCCTGGTTTTGTATTCTATCTTAGTTAAACAGAGGTAAACTTGTTACATGTACGATAGACACCACTGACTCTCCAGATCCTGGTTTTGTATTCTGTCTTAGTTAAACAGAGGTAAACTTGTTACATGTAAGATAGAAACCACTGACTCTCCAGATCCTGGTTTTGTATTCTATCTTAGTTATACAGAGGTAAGCTTGTTACATGTAAGATAGAAACCACTGACTCTCCAGATCCTGGTTTTGTATTCTGTCTTAGTTATACAGAGGTAAACTTGTTACATGTACAATGTAAGATAGAAACCGCTGACTCTCCAGATCCTGGTTTTGTATTCTATCTTAGTTATACAGAGGTAAGCTTGTTACATGTAAGATAGAAACCACTGACTCTCCAGATCCTGGTTTTGTATTCTGTCTTAGTTATACAGAGGTAAGCTTGTTACATGTAAGATAGAAACCACTGACTCTCCAGATCCTGGTTTTGTATTCTGTCTTAGTTATACAGAGGTAACCTTGTTACATGTAAGATAGAAACCGCTGACTCTCCAGATCCTGGTTTTGTATTCTATCTTAGTTATACAGAGGTAACCTTGTTACATGTACAATGTAAGATAGAAACCACTGACTCTCCAGATCCTGGTTTTGTATTCTATCTTAGTTATACAGAGGTAACCTTGTTACATGTACAATGTAAGATAGAAACCGCTGACTCTCCAGATCCTGGTTTTGTATTCTGTCTTAGTTATACAGAGGTAAGCTTGTTACATGTACAATGTAAGATAGAAACCGCTGACTCTCCAGATCCTGGTTTTGTATTCTATCTTAGTTATATAGAGGTAACCTTGTTACATGTAAGATAGAAACCACTGTCTCTCCAGATCCTGGTTTTGTATTCTATCTTAGTTATATAGAGGTAACCTTGTTACATGTACAATGTAAGATAGAAACCACTGACTCTCCAGATCCTGGTTTTGTATTCTATCTTAGTTATACAGAGGTAACCTTGTTACATGTACAATGTAAGATAGAAACCACTGACTCTCCAGATCCTGGTTTTGTATTCTATCTTAGTTATACAGAGGTAACCTTGTTACATGTACAATGTAAGATAGAAACCACTGTCTCTCCAGATCCTGGTTTTGTATTCTATCTTAGTTATACAGAGGTAAGCTTGTTACATGTAAGATAGAAACCACTGACTCTCCAGATCCTGGTTTTGTATTCTGTCTTAGTTATACAGAGGTAACCTTGTTACATGTAAGATAGAAACCACTGACTCTCCAGATCCTGGTTTTGTATTCTATCTTAGTTATACAGAGGTAACCTTGTTACATGTACAATGTAAGATAGAAACCACTGACTCTCCAGATCCTGGTTTTGTATTCTATCTTAGTTATACAGAGGTAACCTTGTTACATGTACAATGTAAGATAGAAACCGCTGACTCTCCAGATCCTGGCTTTGTATTCTGTCTTAGTTATACAGAGGTAACCTTGTTACATGTAAGATAGAAACCGCTGACTCTCCAGATCCTGGTTTTGTATTCTGTCTTAGTTATACAGAGGTAACCTTGTTACATGTACAATGTAAGATAGAAACCGCTGACTCTCCAGATCCTGGTTTTGTATTCTGTCTTAGTTATACAGAGGTAACCTTGTTACATGTAAGATAGAAACCACTGACTCTCCAGATCCTGGTTTTGTATTCTATCTTAGTTATACAGAGGTAACCTTGTTACATGTACAATGTAAGATAGAAACCACTGACTCTCCAGATCCTGGTTTTGTATTCTATCTTAGTTATACAGAGGTAACCTTGTTACATGTAAGATAGAAACCGCTGACTCTCCAGATCCTGGTTTTGTATTCTGTCTTAGTTATACAGAGGTAACCTTGTTACATGTAAGATAGAAACCACTGACTCTCCAGATCCTGGTTTTGTATTCTATCTTAGTTATACAGAGGTAACCTTGTTACATGTACAATGTAAGATAGAAACCACTGACTCTCCAGATCCTGGCTTTGTATTCTATCTTAGTTATATAGAGGTAAACTTGTTACATGACAGATAGAAACCGCTGACTCTCCAGATCCTGGTTTTGTATTCTGTCTTAGTTATACAGAGGTAACCTTGTTACATGTAAGATAGAAACCACTGACTTTGTATTCTAAGTTAATAAGAGGTAAGCTTGTTACATGTAAGAGGAACCGCTGACTCTCCAGATCCTGATCCATGAACATAACCTTGTATTCTACCTCAACCGGTAAAATTGTTTTTCAAATAGGAAAACTGTTACGCTGTACTGTGAAAAGAGGGAGTTATACTCATTCGAAGTTACGATGTTGTATAAACCCAATAAAGTGAAATCAAATAACTTGGGTGTGTGGGTAGTTCTGATGAATAAATGTCTTATATCAATTACTTTTCCCCATTCAACATTTTTTACTACGAAAATACTTGGTGTTGCCAACTTGATGTCACAAGTTTGTGTGTCTTTACATATATAGCACAGCATTTAGACTTTGTAATATATATCAATATATAATTCATATAACGGCATTTTTCACAAAAAAAAAACGTAGGTGTGAGTGGATGGGAAAGACATTTTTATTCCATTATTTTTGAAGACTGTAATGGTTTTATAACATAAACGAGCTTATCAGTTGTAAGCAATTTCTTAAATAGTCTTATATTCAAATAACTAATCATCTTATATATTATATGACGTAATTACCTTTATAATCCTAAACGTAATTAACTAGGTTTTTAATCAGTTAATTCCTATTACAGCTTGATATGTCTCTGAGCTCTTTGGTGAGGAACTTTATTATACATCTGAACTGTTATATTGTTACGCCGATACAGAAAGCTAACAATTAACTACAGCTCCAGCAGAGTGGCTTTATAACAATCGCTAGAGATTCATTAGTTTTTTGAAAGGCATTTAAGTCAATTTATTGGAGTAAGTTTGGCTTTTCGAGTTTCAGGACTCTGATGAGAGACTAAATATTTTCACTTCAGATAGAAGTTGTTAAGCATAACGGGCATTCTGAGAGTATTGTATAAGCAATACTAGTCCCCTAGTGTAATCTGGTTCCTCTTTAAAAAGTTGTAATTCCGTAAAAAAAAATTGACATTGAAGCGGGACGGAATGCAAAATTGTTCTGTAACTCATTGGGGTACACTCACATATAAAAAATAATTAACTCATTATCTGTAAGCTTTTAACAAAAAAGTGCGGAAAACCAAGTGGAACGGACAGGACAGACAGACGAGGATGAAAACTATTTATAATAGTCCCTTCCGTTTCACCGGTAGGGGACATAATATTGATAATAATAATATTACCAGTGTCTCTGCAAATGCCGTCTACATTTCTTGAACTGACAAAACTGATATTGGAACCACGATTTTTCTCCCACAAAGCAAATACTCAAGCAGTATGGACAGTCAATCGTACAAATACAGTCAGTGATTCTGTGTGATTTTTTTCCTTATTTATCAGACGCTTTGGTTGTTGTCTTTGTGTACAGTATATTTAATAGCTTTTTTAATTTCGTTTCATACTAATATTTTTTTAAGTTTGGTTTTGGTTTTAAAATAGTTTCAGTTATAACTTTATGTATCTGTAAATCATTTAATTTATATTTATTTCTATTTGATTTTATTTCTCAGTTTTACATTCTTATTTTGTTTACAGACTAGGGGAGACCAATCATCTTCGTCAGATAGTAACATTTGTATGGGAAATCTTAATAATAATTCCTATCAAAAGGTGACGCTGATCACGGAAGTGCGAGAAAAACCGAGATCGGAAAATAACCTTACTAGAACGAGTGACGTCATAAAGCAAACTGCTTCCGCTTCTGATCCATCAAACTTAAAAGTTACTCACTCCGTCAAATTTAGGTTAAGTTCCAGCGAGAATGATTTACAAAAGTGTAAAATGCCTTTTTGTGAAATATCAGCTGATGATGTGTTCGATTTGCCATTGATAGAGGTTTCCGGTCCCGATTCCGGAAGCAATGGCGTAAATGCCGGGATCGGCATTCTACGCAAAACTGATGCCAATGGAAATGCAGATAATAACCAAATTATGACCGGGATGAGTTTTACAAATAAAAACAATGTAAAAGGAAGTTCAAATAGTCAAAGTATGACCACGATCGGTATTCTTAGCAAAGTAGATGTTGTAGGCAGTAACAATAGTACCCTTGTTAAGGGTAAATGCAGCAATAATAGTAGTGAATCGCATTATCACTTGAAGGAAGTGGACAGCAATTCTATCAGCTCTGAGATAGAGTCAGATTCGGACTCTGACAGCACGTGTTTGAGGAAATCAGACTGTGGGAGGACATTAGTGAATGAAAACTCCTATTCAAAACCAAGTGAAACTGACGTTGGCAAATTGCAAGAAAGCCGATGGTCTCTTCTAAGCAGTAGTGATTTCAAATTAAATATTGTTGGTGGTTTTGCTGAAGAAGTCAAGGAGGAGTTTCTCAGATTAATCCAGGAAAAAGATCTTAGATTAATGCAGGAAAAAGAATCTTAAATTTTACTCTCTATTTAATTTATTTTTCATTGTTTTTGTTGAGATTTCATTTGTCATATTTGTTTTAAACCATAAATATTGTATTTATTTTTGGATATGCTTTTGTATTTTATTTTGATTTCCTTTCAGATTACTTTAAAAAGATGAGAATTTAGAAAGAAAATAACATTTTATTTCCAATCGATGAACTTTAAAGGAACTTTAAAGTCTTAATATCCTCCAAAAGAAGTGTTTTAAGAATAAATCATTTGACTGTTGACCATTATATACTCCGAATCGAAAGTACCGAAATGTATAACTTTCATGTATAATTTAAAAATGGAATGATGATTATAGAATCCAAATCATTGAGAGATTTAACAAAAACGTCGCTACATAGTTCTAACTTAAGGGAGCCGACTTGGGTTTTATTGTGTGAAAACTACTATAGAAAAACTCTTTAATTTTATACCATATGTACCTTACATTGAGTTCAGCATGCATGCCAAGTTTAGTGAAAATCTACCGTCTGGTTATTTTAAGGGACCATCTCAAAATACAGGTACATTTACTATAGGATTATATAGGAAAATACCTTTTTCGCACTTCGGAGCAAATAATACAAATGCTATTATAGACTTTTTGCTCAAAGTATATTATTTGATGAGTAATACTATCTTGTACATTTTATGCAAGAAACACAAAATTTACCGTCTGGTTTCCAGAGGGGGCATCTCAAAACTCATGATATTTTCCTGTTTTTATGGAGTACTACAAAACATAACAGATACCACAGATTTACATAAAAAATAGTAGAATTGATTGTGAGATTCTCAGTTTTCTATGTTTAAAATTTCAAGAGCATCTACTTCATACTTTTTATTTTATGACTTAATTAATGACCTATCTTAAAGAACGTCGGTTATTCATAACGTCAAAAACACACTATTACGACGTCTAACTACCCAACGTTTGAAAAATCGTTTTTAAAAATCAGTTATTTTAAAACCTAATTAGAATTTTTAACCTGAGATTTTCTAAATTTGTTAATTTTTATAAACTATGTAAAAATAGTTGCTTTAAAAGAGTAAATATGCTTTATTTTTACTATGCTGCGCGAAGTATTGTGCAATGAAAACCCGAGTCGGCCCCCTTAAAGAAAAAAAATGTTCTAGAAATGAATATTCTGCTTCTTTATTTTGATAAGGATACATCAAGGAAAAGTCTATACTGGGGCTAGATGTTGTGTTTTGTTACTCCTCAGAGCGACACAGCCAGAAATGGATTTCTTTTACGTCCTTTCTTTTGTGTCTCAATCTGTTCCAAACATTCTATTTTGAACAGTAAAAAAAGTATATTGATTTGATATTGTAGCGGGAAAGTCCTTTTCCCAGTAGCGCTGCCACCAGCTGATTATCTCCCATCAGCAAGGAACCTCAAATATGACCTCTTATAAAAAATTTAAAAAATGACTAGACCTATTCACTCTCAATACTTTTACTCTGACCCTGACACTGACCATCACCAACACCTGAACAGCAGTCTTAAAGACTTGTAAATGAGACACAATTTCATAAAGTTAACAAATTTATTCATTCTAATCAATATAACAAGCAAAATATAAAACAACGCGGCTAAGGACTTCACTCATGTGCATAAAATTGTTACACAAAACTGACACGAAGACGAGATCGACCAATATCACAGCACAGTTAAAGGGGAACAACTCGGGATAACTCAATGTGACAAAACAAGAAGGTCAATCACTTCTCGTATAAAAATTATAAGCTAAACTCATCTGAGGCTATCACTCATGAGTTTCTTATCAGTAATTAGAAATAAATAAGCTAAAGAATTCACAGGGGAAAATCACCCTTTAGAATCTAAAAGTTCCTAATAAAATTTCTCTGAGGAAAATCACTCTTGAGAAATACCCTAAGTCTTCATACAACAGTAATTAAATTAATTATCAATTACAGTGATCACTTGAGACAATCATCAAGTTATGTTTTCAACAAAGACTTTTCTAAAATATAATTTCTCTCACAAATAATTAAAAAGAGCCTAATTTTAGAAATCAGATAGACCAGACTTTCCAATAAAGTTAAAAATTAAATAACTCAGTAAAATTCTACCAAATCTAGTTTGCTATCAAAATCTCAACTGATCAAAGCCTCAAACAAATCCTTAAAATTAGCCAAATAAATTACCAAAATATTTTTACTTCTGATAACTCAATAAAACAACTTTCCATAAATAAAATTCAATAAGATTCCTTTCAAAAATGAAGATGTAGCCTAAACAATAACAAAATAAAATAAAAATGACTTACGTTGCCTCAAGAATGAGAGAGAACTAAAAGACTTCGAATTACAGAATTTACCAGGCTTTTATACTATGAAAAACAGAATTCTATACATCGCACGAGCAAAACATAGAAAACTAGTTATAATTGTAACGGGGACCGTTACAGATGTTCCCCAAACGCTCCCCAACTCCCTTTTGGTGACTTTTTTCCTGTAAGCTTCATTAAATAAGGCAATGAAGTATATTGGTCATTTTTTGCATTTCACGCGCGCGCACGTGCATGCATGTGTAGGATGACCAAGTCATCCCGTCTATACTATATATGCATCTTTATATTCTCAGTATCAAAACATTTCATCAAAAAATATATAAGTTCCGGCTAAATCAAGCATATTGGTCATCTTAGCATTGCGCGCACGTGCACATGCATGCATGTTCATAATGACCATGCCATTTTGTGTACACTTATAATATGTCTGTTAATTCATAGTATCAAAGCTTTTCATCAAAAAATATAAAAGTTACGGCTATATTAAGTATATTGGTCATTTAACACATTGCACGCGCACGCATGTGCATGCATGTGCATCATGGCCAAATCATCTTGTCTACACTTTTAATATATATATATATTCTTAATATCAAAGCTTTTCATCAAAAAATATAAAAATTACGGCTATATTAATTATATTAGTCATTTAACACATTGCACGCGCGCGCACGTGCATGCCTATGCATGCATGTGCATGATGACCATGCCATCTTGTCTACTCTTTCTATATATATAAATATTTTGAGTATCAAAGCATTTCATCAAAAAGTATAAAAGTTACGATATTATCAAGTAAATTGGTCATTTTACGCTTTGCGCGTGCGCGCACGCGCATGCATGTGCATGTTGACCATGTCATCTTGTTCACACTTTTAATATATCCTTATATTCTGAGTATCAAAGCATTTCACCAAAAAATATAAAAATTACAGCTATATCAAGTATATTGGTCATTTTACCCATTGCACGCGCACGCACGTGCATGCACGTGCGCGCAAAATGACCTTTGTTCCGCAAATCTACATAACATGCCTATTAACCCTAAAAAGGTTTTAACTCAATTGGATGAGCAGTTTCCGAGAACACTCGCGGACAAAAAAGTACCGGAGAAGAAATAAGAAGGAAAGAAGAATAATAATAATAATAACTAGAAACTCATTACTAGTAATGAGAAGGTCTTCCGTTATACGACTTCCTGTTTGCATGAACATGTCTTTTCCAACGTCGGTATTAGCCTAAAACTTATGTAGAAACCAAATAACTTAAAATATACTTTTTTGCTTCGTTTCCTCTCACGACCGGAAGTAATGACGACACACGATTTTTACACCAAGCAAATGAACTGATGACTGACTATAAGTCCTGAAAGTTTTAGAGTTCAGTCTTTTACTGTTGCCGAACAATTGTGAGAACAAATTCTAATTTTGAGGACAAGAAAACACACGACCGGAAGTGAACTGAATAAAAATCTCTGAATTTTCTCTTGACTTTTGCAGTATCTACAGCATATGTAAAAAAAAAAAAAAAAAAAAAAAAAAAAAAAAACATTTCAATTACTTATCTATAAGTGATATTTATGAGAAAGCTAAACCACGAAATAACGTAGTTTATCTTTTAAAACCGGAAGTTTAAAGTTTTTTTCCGGTGGAATTTAACATATTTTAAAACAGCGAAAGGGAAGCAATAAAGTGATGAAAATTTTAATTTTAAAAAGAAAAGTTGAAATTTTCGATTTCTTCGATCACTTCCTGTGATGACCGGAAATGACGGCTGACGCTTTTAACCCTATGTGTTTTGCCTTCTCACCAAGTTTTATTACTCCTACAAGTTTGGTGTTTTACTTTCATGCCGTTTCCGAGATCTCGCTGAAATAACTTTTCATTTTGTGGACAAGAAAACACGCGACCGGAAGTGAATTTTATTAAGATATTTCATGTCAATCTAGACAACTGCAGTCTCAATAACATATATAAAAATCATTTAAAGAACTCTATCTATAAGCGATATGTTGGGGGAAATTCAAAACCCCTATTATGTAGTTTTTCTCTTAAAACCGAAAGTTGTCGTTTTTTGTTTCCGGTGGAACCAAGACATCTCGTAACTGTGAAAAAGATACAATTATATGATGCAAGTCTTATTTCAAAAGAGAAAATTTGAAATTTTCGATTTCTTTGATCACTTCCTGTGACGACCGGAAGTGACGACTGACGCTCTTAAGCCAAATTGTTTTGTCTACTTCTCAAGGTTTAATACTCTTATCAGTTTGGTGTCTAAATCTCTTACCGTTTCTGAGATCTCACTCGGACAAGTTCTCATTTTGCGGACATTTAAACGCGCGACCGGAAGTGAATTTTACAAAGATATTTGACGTTACTCTAGACATTTGCAGTCTTGATAACATATTCAAAAATCAGTTCAAATACATTATGTATAAAAAATATTTATGGGAAAGTAAAATACTCAAATTATGCAGTTTTTCACTTATAGCCGGAAGTTGACGTTTTTGGTTCCGGTAAGACTAACATATTTCGAATCTACAAATAAGATGCAACAATGTAATGAAAGAAAAAAATCAAAAAAGAAAAGTTGAAAATTTCGATTTCTTTGATCACTTCCTGTGACGACCGGAAGTGACGGCTGACGCTCTTAACCCAAATGGTTTTGCCTACTCCTCAAGATCTATTAACCGTATAGGTTTGGTGTCTTAATCTCTTACCTTTTCTGAGATATGACTGGGACAAAATATTTTTGAAAAAAACGGAAATCGGACATATCTGACGACCGGAAGTGAATTTTGAAAAAATGAAAAAAACGCCTAGGGGTATTTTCATTCTCTATCATCCCTGAAAATTTCAAGAAAATCCGTCCAGCCATCTCTGAGAAAACGCTCCGACAAGAAAAGGGGAAAAAAAAATAATAATAAAAAGAAACAGTAGAATCACTATAAGGTCTTCCGTCTGAAACGGAAGACCTTAACTAGAAACTCATTACTAGTAATGAGAAGGTCTTCCGTTATACGACTTCCTGTTTGCATGAACATGTCTTTTCCAACGTCGGTATTAGCCTAAAACTTATGTAGAAACAAAACTTAAAAAATACTTTTTTGCTTCGTTTCCTCTCACGACCGGAAGTAATGACGACACACGATTTTTACACCAAGCAAATGAACTGATGACTGACTATAAGTCCTGAAAGTTTTAGAGTTCAGTCTTTTACTGTTGCCGAACAATTGTGAGAACAAATTCTAATTTTGAGGACAAGAAAACACACGACCGGAAGTGAACTGAATAAAAATCTCTGAATTTTCTCTTGACTTTTGCAGTATCTACAGCATATGTAAAAAAAAAAAAAAAAAAAAAAAACATTTCAATTACTTATCTATAAGTGATATTTATGAGAAAGCTAAACCACGAAATAACGTAGTTTATCTTTTAAAACCGGAAGTTTAAAGTTTTTTTCCGGTGGAATTTAACATATTTTAAAACAGCGAAAGGGAAGCAATAAAGTGATGAAAATTTTAATTTTAAAAAGAAAAGTTGAAATTTTCGATTTCTTCGATCACTTCCTGTGATGACCGGAAATGACGGCTGACGCTTTTAACCCTATGTGTTTTGCCTTCTCACCAAGTTTTATTACTCCTACAAGTTTGGTGTTTTACTTTCATGCCGTTTCCGAGATCTCGCTGAAATAACTTTTCATTTTGTGGACAAGAAAACACGCGACCGGAAGTGAATTTTATTAAGATATTTCATGTCAATCTAGACAACTGCAGTCTCGATAACATATATAAAAATCATTTAAAGAACTCTATCTATAAGCGATATGTTGGGGAAAATTCAAAACCCCTATTATGTATTTTTTCTCTTAAAACCGGAAGTTGTCGTTTTTTGTTTCCGGTGGAACCAAGACATCTCGTAACTGTGAAAAAGATACAATTATATGATGCAAGTCTTATTTCAAAAGAGAAAATTTGAAATTTTCGATTTCTTTGATCACTTCCTGTGACGACCGGAAGTGACGACTGACGCTCTTAAGCCAAATTGTTTTGTCTACTTCTCAAGGTTTAATACTCTTATCAGTTTGGTGTCTAAATCTCTTACCGTTTCTGAGATCTCACTCGGACAAGTTCTCATTTTGCGGACATTTAAACGCGCGACCGGAAGTGAATTTTACAAAGATATTTGACATTACTCTAGACATCTGCAGTCTTGATAACATATTCAAAAATCAGTTCAAATACATTATGTATAAAAAATATTTATGGGAAAGTAAAATACTCAAATTATGCAGTTTTTCACTTATAGCCGGAAGTTGACGTTTTTGGTTCCGGTAAGACTAACATATTTCGAATCTACAAATAAGATGCAACAATGTAATGAAAGAAAAAAATCAAAAAAGAAAAGTTGAAAATTTCGATTTCTTTGATCACTTCCTGTGACGACCGGAAGTGACGGCTGACGCTCTTAACCCAAATGGTTTTGCCTACTCCTCAAGATCTATTAACCGTATAGGTTTGGTGTCTTAATCTCTTACCTTTTCTGAGATATGACTGGGACAAAATATTTTTGAAAAAAACGGAAATCGGACATATCTGACGACCGGAAGTGAATTTTGAAAAAATGAAAAAAACCCCTAGGGGTATTTTCATTCTCTATCATCCCTGAAAATTTCAAGAAAATCTGTCCAGCCATCTCTGAGAAAACGCTCCGACAAGAAAAGGGGAAAAAAAAATAATAATAAAAAGAAACAGTAGAATCACTATAAGGTCTTCCGTCTGAAACGGAAGACCTTAACTAGACTCTTGTTGCCATGGCAACAAAAAAGTCTTCCGTTCTTCTAAATCTGTAAGAATTTGCTTTTTTCTGTGTCAAAAACATACATATCATATTAACTGTGAAAGAAAAAAATAACTGGAAAAAAGTCCTTTCAGTACTTATGGTACTTTGATTTTCATGATCAATCTTGTATAATGCATTTGGCACCTATGAGAGATATACGTATATCATAGAGCAAGGATGATTAGCAATTTAAAAAAATTGTTTGCAATCATTTCTAAGACAAACAGACGAACGAACACCGTACTATCAGCTATCAAGATTTGACAGCATACCTATAAGAAAGATTATTCAATAACAGTAATTATTAAGCAATCGATTAATTGATTGATTTATTATATGTTGTTTACGTCCCTGTCGAGAAGTTTTCACTCACATGGAGACGCCACCGCTCGCCGGAGTATACTTATACTTTGGCAATTATCACCATTGAGCAGTGAATAATCTTTTTTGTGCCAGCACCTTCTGCGACATGGGACCTCGATTTATACGATCTCATCCCAAGGACCGGTCTCCACGTCCCACAATCGAAGTTTATTATACCGCGATATTTTATTTTATTTTATTTTTTCACAAGTTTGTTGCATCAGATGTACTTAAAGATCATACTTCAAGATCATTTCGAACTCAGGCTACTTTTTTGCAGTGCATACAGCGTCAGGTTATTTTGATTGACAGGTCAACACACGTGCACTTCGTGTAATACTTTTTAAGCAGAAAAATATACAGGATGTGACCATGACTGACTATGAAATCAAAAAACATTTAATAAAGAATGGGTGTCACTGATATAGAACTAATTTTTGGTCTATGTAAATGGAAAGGAGGATCGGGATTAAGAGGGAATCTCTCTCTCTCTCTCTCTCTTCCTCTCTCTCTCTCAGACATTTAAATTGAACAGTATCATAATGACAAATCTACAGTACCGACCAGACACAACCTAACACCAGAGCGAACCCAAAGCGCACCCTTGGTTCGCTTTCTGGGTTCGCTCGGGGTCCGCTACGGGTCCGCTTTCAGAAATTTTGGGTGCGCTCTGGGTTCGCTTTGGGTTTGCTGTGCGTTCGCTCGGGGTCAGCTCTGGGTCCGCTAGAGCGAACCCGGAGTTCGCTTTCTGGGTTCGCTTTGCGCACTCATGCGTGAAGCGGACCCCGCTTTAATCTTGCCGCCAGTAAGCTCCGCCCCTTGTTTATTCCAAATACAGTAGTGAAATCGATCATTGTTGTTTTTGTGGCGATCGATACGTGTGCATGTACAGTGGCTGCAACGTTATTGTTGACAACAAAAAAGAACGATCACGTTACACGAACGATTCCGCACGATTAACGCACGATTAAACCTGTTACATGAACGATCCTTCACGCACACGATTTTTCACATTAAACGATCATTCACGATTGTTAATGCAAATGCATGCTTTTTTGAACAAAATAGATAAAAATATTTAGGAGTGGATATTTTTTCTTTAAAAAAAACTTAATTAATAAATATTTTAGATTAGAAATATTTACTGCAGCAATTCATCGACTTCGGAAAACTAAAAAAAAAAAAAAAAATAGAAATAAATATTTTTGAAACTACATGTAAATAAGACTTAATACATGTAGGTATTTTAAATTACAAATCATTTATTTAATTCTCCGACATATATGTATAGAATGATTTTTTATTTATTTTTTTGATACGTAAAGATGTAATTAATTTATGATCGAATGCGGCATGTTCTATCACATGATATAGGTTGGCAGTGAGTTTTGATTCAATCGGATTTCATGATATGCAGTATGGGGGTAAAAGATTTTTAAAAGTGGTCTAAAAATGAATGAAAACTACATCCATCTTTCCATTTATGAATTTCAAAAATCAGCCTTTTTTAAAATTCATTCATCTGCAGAAATAATAATAAGTATCAGGGATAAAAAAAAAAAAAAAAGCAACCCCGACAATCATGTCGTGTGCATTTGCCGACTAAATATTTCAGTAAGTATAGGGAATTATTAATTTTTTTGTAAAAATATACATTTTTATGTATTGATATTAAAATATCATGACCATAATTAGCAGTTAACGGGGCCTATCATCAGAGAAAAAAAAATCGTTAAACATCTTAAATACGCTTTATTATTAAAAGTTACGCTATTTTAAAAGAATACAATACTGTACGACTTATTATATTGCTTATTTACTACTGATAATTAGTTCGTTCAATAATGTACATGTAAATCGCGCTTCGTTTTTATTTTATTTCAGTTAGAAAAAAACAAAACTAAATCAAGCTTTACATTATTCTTTTGTGAAAGATAAATCAAAATAATACTATAGTAGTTTACTATTGTGCATGTTGTATATGTGCATTTATGCTGTTCTTTTTCTTTTTTTTTTCAATTAAGAAGATCAATAATTTTGATGTTGATCTGGATTTAAATAAAAAATGTAAATCAGAATTATAAAAATAAAATAATTGAATGAAAGCACGTACATATACATAATCTTGTACAGTATCTTGAGATGATGAAATGCTATAATTTATCAAAAACCATTTTTTTAGTAACAATTGTTATAACCATTATTTTCTTTTTTCTTTTATACATTAAAGAACGTTTTGTCTGGTAAATTTACGCAATGTAAATTGATGGATTTTAAAAAATAAAAAAAATAAAGAAAATAATTGTGTTCATAAAACATGCTACCTGGATAATAAAAATATAAAAATGATTTTTTTTAATCATGTTAATAATAATTTCACACTGTACATTAACACGCTTTGCTTGTACAATGTTTTATTTACATCGAATGACAAACTGACATGCTGATCGGTCGACGCGCTGATTGGTTAACACTTCTTACCGCTAATCCTGATTGACAGCTCTGTTATGCAACACCGAACGCGCTTTCGCTTTCTGGGTTCGCTACTGAATTTGGGGTTCGCTTTCGGCGTTCGCTCTGGGTCCGCTGCGGGTTCGCTCGGGGTGCGCTCCGGGTTCGCTCTGGGTCAGCTATAGCGAACCCCAAGCGAACCCGAAGCGAACCCAGAGAGCGAACCCGGGGTGCGCTTTGGATTCGCTTTCTGTTAGGTTGTGTCTGGTCGGTACTGTACCATTATAGAATATGAAATTCTGTATACATGTAAATGTATTTATAACCACATGTTCCAGATTTAAATCTAAAACGATTATATAATTCAAATGCCTAGCTGCACTAACATCTCCAAATATTAATCAAGACCGGGGGGGGGGGGGGGCGGGGGCGGCTTCAAAGGAATTAGATAGTTTTATGTTTTATGAATTATAAGGAAAAGTACAGGTCAGTTGCATGTACATAATTATATATAATTGCATAAAACTGTGTTCATTCAGGTATACTCATCCCACATATCAACAGACCTGTGCAATTTTTTATCATGTTTTTTTTTTTCAAAAGAAAGATATAGCGAAGCATTATTTCACACAGAATCGTGTTTTCACATATTTTTTTTAACTCTTTGAGTATTTCACAAGAATCCAAGAATCGCCTTTCACATCTTTTATAACTCCTTGGGTATATAGAGTATAGATCATGTGTCATAAATAATTCAACTTTTTATCAAATATACATGTAATAACCAAATCTAATCTATAGATTGATTTTCTTTCTTTTCAGTGGCAGATATCAATTTATTTATAAAGGCTTTAAAACAGTACTGTATTACAATTTTCTATCGCTTAATTCCTTTTTTGAGTGTATGTAATATTTTTTAATATCGGAAATAAAACTCGGAAATCGGGATAATTTCGCATTCAAATCATAGAGAATAATAAATCGTCTGCATTATAGAAAGCTTATAACTATCGTATTCTGAACTTAGTATACGAGATAGATAAAATTGCATGCCTGTCCATCACTATAAATGTATATTCAGTGCTTATAATATATTTACTTGAATTAGCTACCTATAGCTAGCATATATATTAATTTTTGTTTTAGATATATTCATGTGTAAATCAATTAACTGTCAAAACAGACTTACACTCCACTGGCAACTTCAAACTTTACATGCACTGGAAGCGGTAATCAACGTACTCTTACATTTAGAAGATTGAATATGGAACGTCTAAATATTTTGATATGGAGAGTGTATATGTCTCTGACGTCATCGATACTATTTCCGCCTTTATCTCGAAAGTTCTATTCTCACTTACAAGTCAGAGTTATCTTTCTTTGCCCACTGTATACACACTAGGTAAATAGGGAAAATGACGGTACCGAAAATCTACAAAATGTGGAATCTGATTTCAAAACAAATTATATATTTAGTATTTGTAGAAGAACCTCTGTTATACATAATAATATCTTGAAAAAATATTAAAATACAAAAAAGTTAGAAATTGACCTAACACAAGTTCACTTCCGGTTCGGACAGGAAGTACCGGAAACACACGAAAACAACTTCGAAACAAAGAGAATGTCATGATCTAATATTCCTGTAAATTTCACATCTTTACCTCAAACCGTTTCTGAGAAAAACACCGGACAAAAGTCCATTTTAAAATTGGAAATTCGGCCATAACTTCGGACCGGAAGTGAATTCTTCAAAAAACGGAATTTTATATTAACTTCATATATCAGCCTACTATCGTGTGAAAAATTGTGAAAATTTATCCAACCATCTCTGAGTAATCGCGCTCACAAAATTTGGGAGGAATAATAATAATAATAATAATAATAACTAGACTCTTGTTGCCATGGCAACAAAAAAGTCTTCCGTTCTTCTAAATCTCTAAGAATTTGCTTTTTTCTGTGTAAAAAACATACATATCATATTTACTGTGAAAGAAAAAAAATAACTGGAAAAAAGTCCTTTCATTACTTAAGGTACTTTGATTTCCATTATCAATCTTGTATAATACATTTTGCACCTATAAGAGATATACGTATATTATTTGCAATTATTAAAAAAAATTGTTTGCAATCATTTCTAAGACAAACAAACAGAGGAACGAACACCGTACTATCATAAACTTCACTGTGTATATGTTTTGGCATAATTGTGATGGTGTTATAAAAAAAAATATAATGAATTAAGTTAGTATCACATTAAACGTAAAGTCACTGAGTTTTGTAAAGTTATAATATCAAGATTTGACAGCATACCGATAAGACAGATTATTCAATTACAGTAATTCTTCAGCAATCGATTTGTGACGATCGGGCTCGGGATTCAATTATAGACGGGCTTTATCATTAGGGGTATGATGGAATCCGAGGTTAGTCCGGGTGTCGCTGGTGTATATATAAGAGCGCATCCGAGGTAGAATTGTCATTCTGTGTTTGGCTGTCGAAGGAGAAGGTTGCTAACAGGTACGGTGGTTAGAGTTAATAAAAAGAATTATAGTGTTAAATACAACTGCCCAGTGTTGTATTGTGTTTTCTAGCTTGTTACGGAAAATACAGTGGCATTTAACTGTATATACGAGCGGTGGATATATATCTAGTACCTGGCTGCAGCCTGTATAAGATCAAAAGGACACAGCCGTCTTGGGACACAGCCTACAGAACACATCCCAGAGACACGTCCCACGGACAGATACACAGGACGGAGCCCTGTCCTTAAGAAATTACCTTTTATTTGTTTTTATATTAAAGGGGTAGATAACCCAAGATATATATGTATATATTGACTCGTTGTTGTTATATTAGCTTTTGTACATAATTCTTGTAAATCTGATATTTTGTATACATCCCCCAGACTGGTCCAAATCATCGGACCCAAAACACGTTACAAAAATTGGCGGCAGCGTCGGGATTTGGATCGGTCGTTGTTTTAAGTTAATTTCATTGATAGCATTTTATTACATTCATAAGAATGACAGATTTACAAGCTGATGTTGATTTTTTGGAAAGGGAAATAATTCGTTTAAATAGAGAGATACATGACTCTGTCATGGGTAGGAATTCCCCTGGTACACGGACTCCAGGCGTCCTGAGACACAGACCAGGCATGAGTACCAGTACTCCGCATGAGAGACGGAGAGATAGTGTTAGTGGATATGTCAGTGATGATGTTTGTGCATGTACTGATGATGATGAAAGTTCTGTACCTAATGTTCGAGCTCCCATGCGTGCTCCCAAGCCAAGGAAGGATACAAACCCAGGACAAGCCCGATCCAGAAATTTTATAAAGCCAGCTACATATGATGGGTCAGGTTTGTGGAACGATTATCTGTCGCATTTCGAATCAGTCTGTCTTTTAAATGAGTGGACAGAGACTGAGAAGGGATTGTACTTGGCTGCATCCCTTAGAGGCCAAGCACAAGGAGTATTAGGAAATCAGCCTAGAGAGGGACGACAGAACTACGGTAAACTAGTCAAAGCCCTACAGGATAGGTTTGCGCCTCTAAATCAGACAGAGCTATACAGAGCACAGCTCAGAGACAGAAGACAAAAGGCATCTGAAAGTTTGCCAGAGATGGGTCAAGACATAAGAAGACTCAT
This sequence comes from Saccostrea echinata, assembly GCF_033153115.1. Lineage (NCBI taxonomy): Eukaryota > Metazoa > Mollusca > Bivalvia > Ostreida > Ostreidae > Saccostrea > Saccostrea echinata. The sequence continues at coordinate 7,823,181 of NW_026889795.1, read as the reverse complement.
AAATTTAGCCTACCCAACTGCTCCTGATGACGTCCGGGAAATACTCGCGACAGAACAATTCTTAGATGGGTTGCACAACTCAGAAATGCGTCTCAAGATTAAGCAGGCGAGACCTATGAACTTAAATGATGCAATACAGAGAGCTGTTGAACTAGAAGCATACAACAGAGCAGAGAGCCGTCGCATAGATGCAGTCAGGGTGATGAGTGAGAATACAGAGGACTCGTCTAAGGCCTCGAAACTCGATCATTTCATAGAAACAGTTGAAAAGAACATGCGTTCCTTACAGCGTGATATGAGAGAATTGAAACAGTGGAAGTTTCAGTCACAAAGTCAGAGACGTATGCCTCGTCCAGCGACACACACAGATGATAAAATTCGAGCTAGGAAATGCTACAAGTGTGGATCTGATAAACATCTGAGAAGAGATTGCCCACAGCTTAAGAAAGAGCATGAACACAAGTTTAGGGACAACACTGATACTAAGAGGGAGGAGCAAAATAAACCTGAAGCAGGTTTAAAGAAAGATCATACTGTAAATGATGAGTACTCTAGGGCTGTAAACTCTATTAACGGGAAAGGGGTTTATGTTACTGCCCGTATCCATGGAATGGATGCATACTTGTTGATTGATACAGGTGCTACAGTATCTTTGCTTTCTACAATATGTTATGAGAATATTGCAAGGACAGGAAGTTATGCATTGACTGAGGTAACGAGAGACGTATTATCAGCTAGCGGAACTACACTAAAGGTGTTGGGGAAAGTTCCAGTAGATTTTAAGCTGGATGACGTTGAGCTGCAACATGAGATGATTATAGCTGACATAACTGTAGACGGAATACTAGGTCTAGATTTCTTGGTAAAGCATGAGGCAATAATTAACATGCGTAGGCATCAGATATCAATCTCAGGCATAGAGCACCCTATGCAGCTGGAAGGGTCGGCGAGTTCATATAAGGTAGCCATTGTACATAGGATCACTGTACCAGCTAGATCAGAAGTCATGGTAGAGGGACAAATATGTGCAAGTTCGGATGGAACACTTCCGACTAAAGTTGGTTTGATAGAGCCAGCTGAGAAACTTCTTAAGTCAGACTTTTGCTTGCTGGCTAAAGCACTTGTCCGGAGACAGGAAATGGTCCCCATCCGTATCATGAATATTTCAGATGATAGTAGAACCATGTACCCTGGAACTGTTGTAGGAAAATTAACCTCAGTTGATGAGGTTGTGTCATTGATACCGGGGAGAAACTGTCATCTTGATGAGAACAGTAATATTCCATTACATTTGCGAGAGCTTTATAGAAGCAATACTGGTCACTTAGATAAGGAAGAAAGACAAAAAGCCAAACATCTTTTACTGAAGTATGCATCACTGTTTTCCAAGACTGATGAGGACGTAGGACGAACTGCCAAAGTCAGACACAAGATAGAAACAGGTAACAATGCACCTATTAAACAGGCACCAAAGCGTCTCCCATTCCACATGCAAGAAGAGGTTCAAGAACATGTTTCTGACATGCTACGTAGAGGTATTATTGAACCATCACAAAGCCCTTGGTCTTCTGCAATTGTACTAGTAAAGAAGAAAGACGGATCTACAAGATTCTGTGTAGACTACAGGCGCTTAAATAGTGTTACAACAAAGGACGCTTACCCACTACCTCGTATTGACGAGTCTCTAAACCAGCTGCGTGGTGCCAAGTGGTTTAGTACTTTGGACTTAAATGCTGGTTACTGGCAAGTTGAGCTAGAGCCACAGGATAAGGCTAAGACAGCATTTGTTACTCGCCAAGGTCTGTACGAGTTTAATGTCATGCCATTCGGGCTTTGTAATGCCCCAGCTACGTTTGAACGCTTGATGGAGTCGGTACTAGCTGGCTTGCAATGGCAGATCTGTCTTATATACTTAGATGATGTCATCGTATACGGAAAGACATTTGACGAAATGCTAAAGAATCTAGAATTGGTCTTTGAAAAGCTTCTAGCAGCCGGACTGAAGCTGAAGGCTAGGAAGTGTGCTTTGTTTGCCCAAAAGGTTAAGTACTTGGGACATATAATCTCTGAACAGGGGATCCAGACAGATCCAGAAAAGATTGAGATTGTAAAGCAGTGGCCTGTACCAGTGAACAAGACCCAAGTCCGATCTTTTATTGGTCTTTCTAGCTACTATAGAAAGTTTATAACCAATTATGCTCAAATTGCCCAACCGTTACATAAACTCACAGAGGCATGTGTTCCATTTAAATGGACTGATGAGTGCCAAACTTCGTTTGATCTCATTAAAAGTCGATTGACTTCTGCCCCCATTCTTACGCACCCAGACTTTACTAAGCCTTTTATACTAGACACGGACGCAAGTCAGTATGCCATGGGCGCTGCTCTATCACAGATTCAAAATGGTCAAGAGAGGGTTGTGGCATACGCAAGTAAAGTACTCAGTAAGTCGGAAAGGAAATATTGCGTTACTCGGAAAGAGCTTCTGGCTGTTGTTACCTTCATTAAGCATTTTCGACCATTCTTGTATGGACATAAGTTCTTAGTAAGGACTGATCACAGCTCGCTCAAGTGGTTGCTTAGATTTAAAGACCCAGAGGGTCAGTTGGCTCGTTGGCTCGAGGTCATATCAACTTATGACATGGAGATAGAGCATCGGGCTGGTAAACTGCATGGAAATGCAGATGGACTCAGTAGAGTACCTTGTAGCCAGTGTGGATACTTTGATAGCTGGGACAAGACGGATATGTCTGCAGATCATACAAGAGTGATAGAGGACGAGGCTCAAGCAAATAATGAATCATCTGACTGGATTACTTTGCAAGATGTTTGCAAGGATATAAGACTTGTAAAGTCTTGGTTACAAAACGAGAAGCGTCCAGAGTTTAGTGATATATCCTCGGAAAGCTATTTTGTGAAGTCACTTTGGGCTCAGTGGAGTAGACTCACAGTAAAAGATAATCTGCTTTGTCGGATGTGGGAGATTGAAGACAGTAATATGACCACATATCAGATAGTGGTTCCCCTATCCCACAGAAGACTTATTTTAGAGCAGATGCATGATGCAAAGACTTCAGCTCACTTAGGGGTCACGAAGACACTCAATAGAATAAGGCAAAATTATTATTGGCCAGGTCTACAGAGTGATGTGAGAAGCTACGTGTCAGGTTGCGACATATGTTCCAGAAGAAAAGCTCCTCAGAAAACGAAAAGAGCCCCTATGCAACATTTACAGGTTGGATTTCCATTTGAAAGGATAGCTACAGATATCCTAGGTGAGTTTCCCGAGACAGAAAACGGAAACAGATACATCTTAGTCATCTCGGATTACTTCACCAAATGGACCGAGGCCTTTCCTATGCAGAATATGGAAGCAAAAACAGTTGCTAAGATTATCACCAACGAAGTAATCTGTAGATTTGGATGCCCAAATATCATACATTCCGATCAGGGAAGACAGTATGAGAGTCTCCTTTTTACCGAGGTATGTGGCCTTCTCCAGATCCGGAAGACAAGAACCACACCATACCATCCGCAATCTGATGGTATGGTGGAACGTTTCAACAAAACGCTAGCCATAATGCTAAGTGCCTATGTGGATGAAACCCACCGGGACTGGGATGAAAGCATTCCCTATGTGATGATGGCATATAGATCATCTCAGCATGAATCCACGGGCAACAGCCCTAACATGCTCATGCTAGGTAGAGAGGTGACGACACCTCTAGATATTATGTATGAGATGCCTGCATCTTGGAAAGAGGTTCCTAGAAATGAATGGGTATGGATCATGAAAGACCGGATGGAGAGAGCACATTCTTTGGTTAGACGTTATGCAGAAGGTGCAATGTTTAGACAGAAACATTACTATGACATGAAAATGTCATATGAAAAGTTCAAAGAAGGGGATTTAGTTTATGTATACTTCCCTCAACGAAAAGCTGGATGCTCGCCAAAATTCACATCTTACTGGCGAGGACCGTTCAAGATATTGGCTAAAATATCAGAAGTTCTGTATAAAGCTGACTGTGGTCGCAACGGAAAAGAGCAAATTGTACATTGTGATCGCCTCAAAGCTTGCAAATCGCAGGTCTTGAGAGGTGAGGACGACGAACGGATTCGTCCTGATCCTGATACAGAAGTCAGTACAGAACTGTCCTCAGATGGTCAATATGAGACCGAGATTATCGATGACAGTCAGTCAAAAATAGAGATCACGGATGAGTTGGCTGAAAATATTAAGCCAAAACGAGATAGACGTGCTTCAGCATGGATGAAGGACTATGTCCCAGAATAATTTGCTAAATAAAGCAGTGAAAATAAATCATATGTATATAACTGTTTGATTTACTGATAGGCACCAAACCCAATGCTTTATATAGTAGTTGTTTCTATATAGTAGTAGTTTAATGTCAGAGTCTTATATATTTGTTGGAAAAGTTATACATGTATATACCTTGTTCTAAAATAGAATATTTAATTTTACAGAAGAAAGATGGTAAACACCAAGCTAACACCTAGAAAGGCAAAGGAGATATGCCCAGTATGTTTTTTAGAATTGGACAGTAAAGAAGCTTGGACAGAGCACGTGGTTAGTTGTGCAAGCAGCATGTTAGTATGTAAAGCATGCCAGGTATCCTTTAAGAAAAAGGAGTACTTGCAGAAGCATATGCGGACAAAACATCCCGATGTTCCCTCCCAATCATCAAAGGAAGTAGCAGAAAGCGAGGATAGTGACTGGGATGTGGATCCCGAAGTACAGATTGGGGAGGATAGGATCGAAACCGTAGAGAAGGAAACGGAGGCTGGACCATCTTCTGTCCATAGTGAGGAGTTAATCACAGGTCGCATTGTCCGCAAGAGAACAGCCTCAAGTCCAGTCCAAACTTCCAGAAAAGTTACCCATCAAGAGAAGGAATTGGTACAGAGGAAGTGTGTAGAAGTAGGTGTCCAGACACTTTCTACCATGCCTGACCCAGTAATAAGGCAGACCAAACTTGTAGATCAGGGTACTCAGACAAAGGGATATCATCGACGGGTGAAAGAGGTGACTGTAACTAAGTACAATGAGAACGGACAGAGAATCAAGCGTATTAGAGAAAGTGAAGAACTTTTTGATATGTAAATGGTGAATAGTCATCAGAGAACATTTGTAGACATTCTGTATAATTTCATGTTTGCTAGATAATGATACATAATCACCAGGAAGGTGATAAATACTCATCACTCATCATACATCTCATGTTTGATCATTCATCTGTTATATGAAAAAAAAATTGTTTATGTTATTATTTTGTCATGTGGGGACACATGATACATTGAGGCGTGGGTAATGTGACGATCGGGCTCGGGATTCAATTATAGACGGGCTTTATCATTAGGGGTATGATGGAATCCGAGGTTAGTCCGGGTGTCGCTGGTGTATATATAAGAGCGCATCCGAGGTAGAATTGTCATTCTGTGTTTGGCTGTCGAAGGAGAAGGTTGCTAACAGGTACGGTGGTTAGAGTTAATAAAAAGAATTATAGTGTTAAATACAACTGCCCAGTGTTGTATTGTGTTTTCTAGCTTGTTACGGAAAATACAGTGGCATTTAACTGTATATACGAGCGGTGGATATATATCTAGTACCTGGCTGCAGCCTGTATAAGATCAAAAGGACACAGCCGTCTTGGGACACAGCCTACAGAACACATCCCAGAGACACGTCCCACGGACAGATACACAGGACGGAGCCCTGTCCTTAAGAAATTACCTTTTATTTGTTTTTATATTAAAGGGGTAGATAACCCAAGATATATATGTATATATTGACTCGTTGTTGTTATATTAGCTTTAGTACATAATTCTTGTAAATCTGATATTTTGTATACATCCCCCAGACTGGTCCAAATCATCGGACCCAAAACACGTTACAGATTGATTGATTGATTATACGTATGTTGTTTAACGTCTCTCTCCAGAATTTTTCACTCACATGGAGATGCCACCACTCGCCGGTGGAGACTGCAAATTTTTGTCCTATACTTTGGCACTTATCGCAATTGAGCAGTGGGGAATCTTTTTTATGCCAGCACCTTCTGCGACAAGGGACCTCGATTTGTACGATCTCATCCAAAGGACCGGTCTCCACGTCCCACAATCGAAGTTCATAATACCGAGATATTTTATTTTTTATTTTATTCTATTCTTTCACAAGTTTATTGCATCAAATTTACTTAAAGATCATACTTCAAGATCATTTCGAACTCAGGCTACTTAATTGCAGTGCATACAGCGTCAAGTGATTTTGATTGACAGGTCAACACACGTGCACTTCGTGTGATACTTTTTAAGCTGAAAAATATACAGGATGTGACCATGACTGACTATGAGATCAGAAAACATCTAATAAAGAATGGGTGTGACCGATATAGAACTAATTTTTGGTCTGGATCGGGATAAAGAGGGAATCTCTCCTCTCTCTCTCTCAGACATGTAAATTGAACATTTCATAATTATAGAATATGAAATTCTGTATACATGTAAATGGTAATGTTATTCACATGTTTCAGATTTAAATCTAAAACGAATATATAATTCAAATGCCTAGCTGCACGAACGTCTCCAAATATTAATCAAGATGGGGGGGGGGGGGCTTCAAAGGAATTAGATAATTTTATGTTTTATGAATTATAAGGAAAAGTACGGACGTCAGTTGCATGTACATGATTATATATCATTGCATCAAATTGTGTTCATTCAGATATACTTATCCCACATATCAACAGACCTGTACAATTTTTTTTATCATGTTTTTTTTTTCAAAAGAAACATATAGCGTACCATTATTTCACACATTCTTTAACTCTGAGAGTATTTCACAAGAATCCAAGAATCGCCTTTTCACATCTTTTATAATTTCTTGAGTATATAGAGTATAGATCATGTGTCATAAATAATCTAACCTTTTATCAAATATACATGTAATAACCAAATCTAATCTATAGATTGATTTCTTTCTTTTCAGTGGCAGATATCAATTTATTTATAAAGGCTTTAAAACAGTACTGTATTACAATTTTCTATCGCTTAATTCCTTTTTGAGTGTATGTAATATTTTTTTAATATCGAAAGCACAGGCCTTTGGATCGCTTAAATCCGACTTTAAAAAATCGGGGTGTATAAAAAAGATTTTTTTTTTTTTAACACCTTAATTTTTTTAAAGCGATCTAAGGGCCTGTGATCGAAAGTAAAACTTGGAAATCGGGATAATTTCGCATTCAAATCATAGAGAATAATAAATCGTCTGCATTATAGAAGGCTTATACCTATCGTATTCTGAACTTAATATACGAAATAGATAAAACTGCATGCCTGTCCATCACTATAAATGTATATTCAGTGCTTATAATATATTTACTTGAATTAGCTACCTAGCATATATATTAATTTTTTTTAGATATATTCATGTGTAAATCAATTAACTGTCAATACAGACTTACACTACACTGGCAACTTCAAACTTTACATGCATTGGAAGCGGTAACCAACGTACTCTTAAATTTTGAAGAGTGAATATAGAACGTCTAAATATTTTGATATGGAGAGGGTATATGTCTCTGACATCATCGATACTATTTCCGCCTTTATCTCGAAAGTTCTATTCTCACTTACAAGTCAGAGTTATCTTTCTTTGCCCATTGTCTACACACTAGGTAAATAGGGAAAATGAGGGTACCGAAAATCTGCAAAATGTGGTATCTGATTTCAAAACAAATCATATATTTAGTATTTATAGAATAACCTCTGTTATACATAATAATATCTTGAAAAAATATTGAAAAACAAAAAAGTTGAAAATTGACCAAACATAAGTTCACTTCCGGTTCGGACAGGAAGTACCGGAAACACACGAAAACAACTTCGAAACAAAGAGAATGTCATGATCTAATACCCCTGTAAATTTCACATCTTTACCTCAAACCGTTTTCGAGAAAAATTCCGGACAAAAGTCCATTTAAAAATTGGAAATTCGGCCGTAACTTCGGACCGGAAGTGAATTTTTCAAAAAACGGAATTTTATATAAACTTCATATATCAGCCTACTATCATGTGAAAAATTGTGAAAATCTATCCAACCATCTCTGAGTAATCGCGCTCACAAAATTTGGGAGGAATAATAATAATAATAATAATAATAATAATAATAACTAGACTCTTGTTGCCATGGCAACAAAAAAGTCTTCCGTTCTTCTAAATCTGTAAGAATTTGCTTTTTTCTGTGTAAAAAACATACATATCATATTTACTGTGAAAGAAAAAAATAACTGGAAAAAAAGTCCTTTCAGTACTTAAGGTACTTTGATTTTCATTATCAATCTTGTATAATGCATTTGGCACCTATAAGAGATATACGTAATACTAGATGAAATCCCGCGCAAGCGCGGGTAATTGAATTTATACACTACCGACAGAAAATATATTGTAGTTTTTACTGACAGCCTACAGGCTTATAGCAGGAAGAAATACTTTGTTCAAAATCCCACATGTGCGTCTCCACCCCCACCCCCTTTTGTAAAAACTTGAAAAAGATAACATTATTTAATTAATTGATGATTATTGTGAAACCTGTTATACTATGTTATGGATATTGTACTTCAGATGCTCTTATTTTATTTTCGTCAAGGATAAAAGCAGCGAATATGCATATTTTATTGATAAATTGATTGGGTTTTTTTTTTTTGGGGGGGGGGGGGGGTAAAAATTCACAGGTACTTGGGTCTTGGTTTTTAAATATGTATGTACCTTATTGATATGTTAAAATGTACTTTACCTTCTTTACATATCAATAAGGTACATATGTATTTATAAACCAAGACGCAAGTACCTGTGTAAAAATTAGGTTTTAACGCCAATAGGCCGAGTATTTGATACAAAAGACTGTATTCAGAAAAAAAAAACTGAAATGTATTGATTAAAGCACAAAATTTTACAGCTTTAATTGTATTTGAGCAATATCTTATACATTAATTTTCTCTTTTCATGTAAGCAATTTTATTACGAAGTAGAAATTGTACTTCGGGTTCGTTGCCACGATGCCAGTGAGGAATATATTACACATTTTACCGATAAATTTATTAGGAAAACCTACTACATGTATGTAATAGTCTTTCGATATATAAATATATTCACAACTTATAGTGTTATCAATGATTTACCATTATTTCAATGACCATTCACGCATAAGCTTTTTTTTATGTTCCTGCAGCTATAATCGTCTCGTTTTTCTTTTTAACATCGGGCTCGGTGCTATATGATGTTCTAGAAGCTTCCGTCAATATTAAGATCGGTGAATAACAAAAATAATTTGCACATTTCCCTTTTTAATCGGTTATCACAACTTATTTCTTTTATGTCATTTAAATCAAGTTTTGATTGAATAATTTAGTGATGACGTTTTATGAAATAAATAAACGATTGCTTGTTGTCAGTTTCATTGAAAATTGCCAGAAACTTAGATCCGCCAACCGGAAACGCCACCGTACTCATGTTTTTGCTATTTCATGGCTGTTTATAGAAAATAAAAGTACACTTTTAATTTAATGTACGATACTTACAATGCGAGTTAAATCTAAATATAGTTTACGGACATCATCTTGTATCTAGTGTATTCTTAGAGGAGTAGGTGAAAACTCTGGTGCATCCGTTTCGGAGTTTATTTGCAAAATGTATTAATTTATAAGTATAGATATCATTAGCAATTAAAAAAAAATTGTTTGCAATCATTTCTAAGACAAACAAACAGACGAACACCGTACTATCATAAACTTCACTGTGTGTATGTTTTGGCATAATTGTGTATGGTGTTATAAAAAAAATATAATGAATTAAGTTAGTATCACATTAACCTAAAGTATCTGAGTTTTGTAAAGTTATAATATCAAGATTTGACAGCATACCTATAAGACAGATTATTCAATTACAGTAATTCTTCAGCAATCGATTGATTGATTATACGTATGTTGTTTAACGTCCCTCTCCAGAATTTTTCACTCACATGGAGACGCCACCACTCGCCGGTGGAGACTGCAAATTTTTGTCCCATACTTTGGCACTTATCGCAATTGAGCAGAGGGGAATCTTTTTTATGCCAGCACCTTCTGCAAAAAGGGACCTCGATTTATACGATCTCATCCAAAGGACCGGTCTCCACGTCCCACAATCGAAGTTCATAATACCGAGATATTTTATTTTTTATTTTATTCTATTTTTTCACAAGTTTGTTGCATCAGATTTACTTAAGATCATACTTCAAGATCATTTCGAACTCAGGCTACGTAATTGCAGTGCATACAGCGTCAAGTGATTTTGATTGACAGGTCAACACAGGTGCACTTCGTGTGATACTTTTTAAGCTGAAAAATATACAGGAGGTGACCATGACTGACTATGAAATCAGAAAACATTTAATTAAGAATGGGTGTGACCGATATAGAACTAATTTTTGCTCTATGTAAATGGATAGGAGGATCGGGATTAAGAGGGAATCTCTCTCTCTCCCCTCTCTCTCTCTCTCAGACGTAAATTGAACATTTCATAATGACAAATCTACCATTATAGAATATGAAATTCTGTATACATGTAAATGGTAATTATATTCACATGTTACAGATTTAAATCTAAAACGAATATATAATTCAAATGCCTAGCTGCACGAACGTCTCCAAATATTAATCAAGACGGGGGTGGGGGGGGGGGGGAGTCTTCAAAGGAATTAGATAGTTTTATGTTTTATGAATTATAAGGAAAAGTACGGACGTCAGTTGCATGTACATAATTATATATCATTGCATAAAATTGTGTTCATTCAGGTATACTTATCCCACATATCAACAGACCTGTGCAATTTTTTTTCATGTTTTTTTTTTTCAAAAGAAACATATAGCGTACCATTATTTCACACAGAATCGCGTTTTCACATATTTTTTTTTAACTCTTTGAGTATTTCACAAGAATCCATGCCCAAGAATCGCCTTTTCACATCTTTTATAATTCCTTGGGTATATAGAATATAGATCATGTGTCATAAATAATTTAACTTTTTATCAAATTTACATGTAATAACCAAATCTAATCTACAGATTGATTTTCTTTCTTTTAAGTGGCAGATATCAATTTATTTATAAAGGCTTTAAAACAGTACTGTATTACAATTTTCTATCGCTCAATTCCTTTTTGAGTGTATGTAATATCTTTTTTTAATATCGAAAATAAAACTCGGAAATCGGGATAATTTCGCATTCAAATCATAGAGAATAATAAATCGTCTGCATTATAGAAGGCTTATAACTATCGTATTCTGAACTTACTATACGAGATAGATAAAATTGCATGCCTGTCCATCACTATAAATGTATACTCAGTGCTTATAATATATTTACTTGAATTAGGTACCTAGCATATATATTAATTTTTTTTTTTTTTTTAGATATATTCATGTGTAAATAAATTAACTGTCAATACAGACTTACACTACACTGGCAACTTAAACTATACATGCATTGGAAGTGGTAACCAACGTACTCTTATATTTAGAAGAGTGAATATGGAACGTCTAAATATTTTGATATGGAGAGTGTATATGTCTCTTACGTCATCGATACTATTTCCGCCTTTATCTCGAAAGTTCTATTTTCACTTACAAGTCAGAGTTATCTTTCTTTGCCCATTGTTTACACACTAGGTAAATAGGGAAAATGAGGGTACCGAAAATCTGCAAAATGTGGAATCTGATTTCAAAACAAATTATATATTTAATATTTGTAGAATAACCTCTGTTATACATGATAATATCTTGAAAAAATATTAAAAAACAAAAAAGTTGAAAATTGACCAAACACAAGTTCACTTCCGGTTCGGACAGGAAGTACCGGAAACACACGAAAACAACTTCGAAACAAAGAGAATATCATGATCTAATACTCCTGTAAATTTCACATCTTTACCTCAAACCGTTTCCGAGAAAAATTCCGGACAAAATTGCATTTAAAAAGTGGAAATTCGGCCGTAACTTCGGACCGGAAGTGAATTTTTCAAAAAACGGAATTTTATATAAACTTCATATATCAGCCTACTATCATGTGAAAAATTGTGAAAATCTATCCAACCATCTCTGAGTAATCGCGCTCACAAAATTTGGGAGGAATAATAATAATAATAATAATAATAATAATAAAAAGAAACAATACAATCACTATAAGTCTTCCGTTGTGAACGGAAGACTTAATAAAAAGAAACAATACAATCACTATAAGTCTTCCGTTGTGAACGGAAGACTTAAAAAGAAACAATACAATCACTATAAGTCTTCCGTTGTGAACGGAAGACTTAATAATAATAATAATAAGAAACAGAGTAAAAACAATATGTTCCCAAACTCCGTTTGGGGAACATAAATACAGAAAAACACAGAATCTTTATTATCACGTGACATTTACCGAAAATATAACAGAAAATATCAATACAGAATTCTCTTAGTAAAATCTCGTCGATTCTCGTCTATAAAATTATAAAACAAACCGTAATATTTACATTACAAACATTTCTTATGTTTTCAAAAATCTCGTATACATTCAGTCATGCGCTTCATATTTCCCGCAGTAACAGAAAAATTTATAATCTAACATTCGGAATGCCCCAGTATTCACTATACAAAACAAAGTAAACTCCGTATACACAGGAAGTGGAAAAACGAAAGTAAACATGATGTACACACATGTGCTTCATTTACCGTAGAACACATAAGTAATTGATCAACTTTATACATGTACATTAATCCAAACTGTTACTATCATGTACTGTACACTTTCAAAAATACAATGATATAAAAATAAAGGGGGGGGGGGGTCATAACGCTACAATATTAAGCATATGTACCTGCAATTTTCCGTTTGTCCGATCATAACAAGGAGCACACGGCGGGTGACCTGTCGGCAGGGGATGCTTACTCCCCTATGGCACCAGATCCCACCTCTGATGTTTTCAGAGGTCCGTGTTGACTCTGCTCACAATTTCTTTTGTTTAATTGGACTTTTGAACATGATTACTGTTTGCTATCTATATATTTCAATAATATTTTAGGAAGATGCCAGAGGTATTTCCGATACCTTTACTTTTTAAACTTAATACATTGTATCAAAAATGCATTATGCCGTCCATATTTGATTGATCTTTTTAACCATGAACAGTAGAGCTTATCTGTAAGGCATGCTTATTAGAACACTACCAAACAAAAATTTACCAAACAAGACCTTCCAGTGCCACTGCAAATGACATTATTTTCTGACCCTTTCCAAAAACGTCTTTTGAAGTTAGTGTTTATTTCAAACATTTCAAATACCCGTAGATTATATGTCTAAATGGGCTTTCTGGGAAGTGTATAATTTATGTTCACTTCCTCAATTGAAATAGAATTTTAGATCACGCAGCAGTGTTAAGGCGTACTATGATGAAATCAACGGAATATAGACGTGCACAAATAGATACCTTTTTAAACGGAAATTATTTTTGTGAAGCTATTATATTATCACAGGACTTTAATATCAATTGAAATAACGTAGTATACCCCATTCTGTATGGTCACCTTATTTGACAGTCACGTGATAAATGCATATAATGTGTACGGCATGGAGGTCATAAACAAATTTCAATATCGCAAGGGCATACCCTTAAATTGTTTCTACATATCCTGCAGTTTCTGGAAAGTGCTGCTGCTTTAAATAAAATTCGCATGTTATTAGTTTAGATTTCAGGTAATTGGGCTCAAGTTGAAATATCTGTGACCTTTTCGAAGTATTTTATGTATTTATTAAGTAACACTCTAGATTTCGGGAAAGCAGCAGCACTTTTCAGGTTAAGATATATTTCCTTTATGTATATTTCTAAAACGAGGCAAGCTGTTGACACACAAGTTGATGAATTAAGGATATCAACATTCTCGTTTGAAGTCATCATTTTGGAAGTTTTATGGTCGATACAATGACCTTGTCAGCACATATAACCTATCATTAAGTCATATGCTGACGGACTTTTTTCATACTAATTGTTAGGCCATTATATATACACTGAACTGTCTACGGATTTCTCCGGTTTTTGTTTCCCGATCATGACAAGGAGCACACGGCGGATGTGACCGGTCGGCAGCGGATGCTTACCCCTCCATGGCACCTGATCCCACCTCTAAATTTTGAGGTCCGTGTTTTCTCTGCTCCAAATTTGCATTGTTTCATCGGACTTTCGAGATTGAATACTGTTCGTTATCTTCTTATTTCATTCAAAAATGCTCAAGATCTATCAAGTGTATGCCCTAGCGAAAACGCGATTTAATGAAGCACCCCGACCCTATACACAAAAACACGGTAAAACTAATTAGACGCATTCTCCCAATAATTATTGAAAAATGGCACTAAAAAAAGCTTTCACATTGTTATTAATGTTCTATCTAGCAACTGTAAATAATACTGTAGAAAAAATGTCTTAAACAGAACAATTAAGTGGATCTTTCTTATTATTTTAAACAGAGAATATGTGTGTCCCTGTATTATAACTTTATTATTCATTTTTAAATAACATTTATCTTAAACAAAATTTAATGTTTCTGATCAAAATGTATCTACTGGAAACATTAATACTCCATTTTGTTCTTCTCCTTTTTACTGGTTACAAAAATTGCTCAAACGTGGCAAAAAATAATTAAACAAATCTTGGACAGCTTGGGGGATATACTATACCATCAAAACTTTTAAACTTAAATGTGTATGTAGCACATAAGAAGACACATACAAATGGAAAAGATTCAATTTGAATATTGCATCGTTTGACATGCCATATGATTATATCTACATTGCTATGTTTTTCTACTAAGCCAACTGTGAAATTGATTTGAAAGCCAATTTCATGTATACTCACGCGTAGAAATATGCACGGAGAAACTCGCGCTATAGTGACGCCACAATGAGCTACAGAGACATTTATGAAATGCAGCAAATAATTCAAACATTGAGTATATTTTTGGTGCTTTTGAACATGTAATATGTAAACATAAGGAGTGTTTTTAAGTTTAGTGTGAATTATTGGTGTATAAATCACACAGACTTTCACGTTGGCATATTTTTCATGAAGCGCTAGCGCGCTTCATGAAATATGCCTACGTGACAAGTCTGTGCGATTTACACACCAATAACTCACACAAAACTTAAAAAAAAACATTCCTTAAAATATCAGTTGTTTAAATGTAAATCAGGTCTTAGGATATAAATCAGATGTTTGGATATAAATAACCTGTTTGGATATGCTTTCTTTCACAGATGAAGCTGATGTCTTCTGGTTATTTCATTGTCGCCAATACGACCTTTACCGATGGTCTAAGGAGAGCTTGACTTTGCCTGGAGTTTTAAGATCAACATTAACACAATAAGACTAGTACTGTATAAATTTGTGGAAGTTCATTTGATTTCTCAGAAGAACTTATGTATGTTAAAGTGATGTGAAGTATACAGGCACATATGGAACTGTAATATTTTAAGGAACTGTGAATTTGAAAAGAAGTTCGATCAAATCATATTTTATAAGTTTTATTTGTCTTTCATTTATAAACTTATATTGAAACATTGTATATTGTTGAAATTTATTCTTATTTAACATACCCTTTCATTTAAGCATTGAATGATCATATGAACGTACCTGTGCAAGCAATTTTTAGAGGTTTACAGATTTATATTTCCAGCAAATCTTTGCGTTTAAATTTTGCTGCCTTTAAAATGTTTTTTTTAAAATAATATTGTTCAAATTTTCTTTTGCTCACATTGTATGCTAAGTTTATGACAGGATTAAACAAGAATGAGAATGAATTGATTGATAAATAAACTGAGTATTTTTATTACTTTTTGCTTTAACTTTTCTTTGAGGTTGGGGAAAGAAAAAAAATGGAATACTTTATCATTGAACCAAAGCCCTGTATCGTATAACGATAACATATTGAATTTATATATCCGTCCCTTTACTGCATTTCAAAGCTTCATAAAAATCTTTGTAAAAAAAAAAAATACATTGCATGATCCAATACATGTAAATTTTCCAAGATATTCTTATCTTTACTTTTCCCAAAAATATTATCTGGTGTGGAAGAAAAAATTAGAGGTACTCTGTTACAACATATTCAAAAAGTGGTGTAAATCAAATTTGGATTCTCGAAATTCCGTAGGTACATGTATGTTAAGGTATCACCAAAATTGTTATTTTGGTAAATTTTTACTTTTTATAGAACACAAAGTAATTTCGATTAATCACTAAAGCCTTTGATAGAACAATGATTATCCATTGTTAAGACGGCAGAGCGTCTAAGTGGCGAAGAAGAGCTCAACTAAGAGTCATAATTTGACGTCTGAAAATATGCCTAAATGAACAAGTGAAAAGTTCAACACTACCCTGAGTTAAATCATTTCTTTAGATATTTACATCCACTGAATATTATTTCCTTTATTTCTTATGACAACCATGCAGTGTCGTTTGTCAGTCAGTAAACGCCACTAAGCTATCCACCTGTCAAGATTTCTTGAGCAAGGCTCTCCCATCAATTATGCATACAATGATATACACATCTATGATACAATATTTAACATATTTAATCTTTACTTTAAATGTTTTTATACAGATATAAATATAAACAATAAAATGTCTTTCTTTGTTTGATAGTACGGATTACGCGGGTTATGTTTTTTTTTAATCTGCAACAGCTGCGACATTAATCCCAGTATTAACAACCAAAGAATGCATTTTATTGCTTTGAATAAAAGTAGTTATGTAAAACATATCTGGTCATTAAGTGCTGCTTCTTGTAGAATCCTGCTGTCATTTCACAGAAAATTATTCAATACTTTCGCCTTAAACATTACCTAATATTTTTACAGTTTATATATATAATCCAGGAAATTTCACCAATTCATGTTTACCCCAGGATATAGAAGCGATTTCCAAGTATTATAGACCGCACGCTTACAATCTCTAGAGATAAATGTCATGCTTCAAATATGGGGCGTAGTGTTAAACTTTTAAATTCTTTTTGTTACGAAAGAGAGAGAAAAGCTAACCGGAAACTGTCCTCATTAAAATAAATAACTAAGAAAATAAATAAATAAGAAAAATTAAAAATAAATTAGCGTACCTGATAAACAATCTAAATCCTGATGAATCACATATGAATTTCGCAATATATGCCTGTAATCATCATTTCACACACCTGTTTACATGACGTTTTAACTAAATTCTCGTTCAATAGACAGATATTAACCATTCTGATAAATACATGTACTACTCTACCTGAAGCATTACAAAATAAGATTTGCTACTAATATCTTTCCAATTGTTTTGTTTCATTATAGGGAGTTCAAGAAAATCTTTAAAATTACAAATACGAATCTGTACCTGCACATTTCACGTCATATAGTTTACTGTGAGGATATATTGCATTGCAGATATTGCCAAACCAGAATAATTCTGGTGAAACTTTATCATACATGTACCCGTATCCAAAGAACTTTCGGAAATTCAAGATCACATTTTTAGTCCAAAATCAATAGCGTCAAAAAGTGTGAATGTTCCGCTTTAAAAACATTCCGTACGATAAACTACTGTTAAAGACCAGGATTTTTGATATCAAAGACTACTGCTTCGTTTATAAAAATGGAACTCCGAAATTATCATATCTTGCCCTTAGTAATTAACAAAATTACACGTACTCTGATGTTGCATAAAAAAGATGCTGGAGTTCCTCACTGAAATTATATTTATAGCCTTTGGAGACGAACAGTCTGTTGGAATTTTGATAAGCACTTTTTGTTATTTTGTTAGCCGACTTGTTTTTATATTATTATGAAGCAGAAGGTATTCAAAGACTTCCGCTTGAGAAGAAGAAAAGTCTTTATTTGACTTTCGATTTGACATTAAGAAATAATGGCGATTTTTTTCCATTAACAATAGTAGTTTTCATTCATATGTCTAATCGAAATATATCCGACTGAACTCGAAATAAACGGTACTAAAGCCACATTTGTTTAATATTTGGATGCTTTTTTCTGACTACAGTATAGACACAAATAAGCTACTAAACTATATTACAAACATGAAGACTTCGCTTTTCCAACATCAGTTTTCCCTATTTATGCAAAATTATTCAAATATCACCTGCATGGTGTTTATGTCTACCAGATTTGGTATGCAAGAACATACTATCAATTTTCATACCGAGGTAGGATACTGACAAGTACGTTGATGTCATGAGGTTTTCAACATCCCGTTTGAAATCAGATTTCGCAAATTCTATGGCCGATATAATGATTTTGTTTGCAAATACAATTTATCACTTGGTCATGTTTTGTTTGAAATGTTCATATCAATTCTCAGGTCATTGTTTTTACACTAATTATGACTTTGGATTATTCCACTTACCAGATCAATACAAAGGGCTCACAACTGGTATGATTGGTCGACAGGGAATGCCTACTCCTCCTAGGCACCTGATCCCACCTCTTATGTTTCCAAAGGTGCTTTTTTTTTACCTGTTCATTTGTCGTATTGTTTATAGAATTTATGAGGTGAATCAATGTTCGTTATATTCACTTTTTCATAAAAATCTCAAACAATTCTAAATTTTCTATTCTGTTGAAGCATTAGTTAATAATAGTGTTTAAACCATACACACAAGGTAGTGATTGATTGATTGATTGATTGATTGTATGTTGTTTTACGTCCCGTTCGCGAATTTTTCACTCAGATAGAGACGTCACCATATACCAGTGAAAGGCTTCAAAAATTTAGACATCTATTCGGCACTCAGGGCCATTAAACAGTGAGGGTTCTTTATCATGCCAACGCCTCGGTTTTTTAAGGTCTTATCCGAAAGACTCGCAACTTTAACTTCAAAGTGCCGAGCAATTGGTGAAGGAAGAGTTGCTATCTATTTTTTATCGACTTAGATCAGTCGCGGCCGTGATTCGACCTTCCGATCACGGAGCATACACAAAGTAGTGTGAAAGAACATTGCAGGAGCACAAACCTTAGTGTCAGCTTCAGCAAATTGAGCAAACTCAATAACTATTCACCAGCATGTATAAGCCAGAAACATAACGAGCATTGCATGATCAACATTACTAGGAATCAAACCAAAATATCAGAAATGCTCAGTCTGTTTTTGAGATAACAATTATTTTTTTTGGAAAAACGGGGTTATTTTGTTTGATTAGTTTACAAAATACCCTTTTATTTTAATATATACAGTAGCTATACAAACAATTCAATCAGAAAACCAATCATTGAAGAAAATTGGTAAGTCTTAGAGAGGTCTCACTTGTGCTCTCTTTTGGTACTTATTTGAAGAAACAGAAATGGTTCTTTGAGAGGTCTCACTAGTGCTCTCTTTTGGTACTTATTTGATGAAACAGAAATGGTTCTTAGAGAGGTCTCACTAGTGCTCTCTTTTGGTACTTATTTGAAGAAACAGAAATGGTTCTCAGAGAGGTCTCACCGGTGCTCTCTTTTGGTACATATTTGAAGAAACAGAAATGGTTCTTAGAGAGGTCTCATCAGTGCTCTCTTTTGGTACTTATTTGAAGAAACAGAAATGGTTCTTAGAGAGGTCTCACTAGTGCTCTCTTTTGGTACTTATTTGAAGAAACAGAAATGGTTCTTAGAGAGGTCTCACCAGTGCTCTCTTTTGGTACTTACAGTGCAGGAAACTAATTTTGTTACAGCATCGATGCTGATTTGAATGCTTCCTATGCTTGCTGATTTGAATGATTCCTTTGCTTGCTGATTTAATGCTAGTAATCCTTATCCTGATGCTGTTTTATAATTAGGTCAATGCTACCGGAAGCAGCATCATGTTACCAGAAGTAGATAATGAATTTCAGCATTGCCGTTTAAAGCAATAAAAGTGCCTTTCACAATTATTTGATCATAATATCTCACTATGTATCAATAATGTGCATACTTTAACCAATATTCTTTCTTTCTTTTTTAATTTTTTCCTGAATTAAAACTCATTGATTTTCTGATGCTAGTAGGATAATGCTGGTTTTATGTAGGTCAATGCTGGTTTTATCCTATGCTTGCTGATGCTGATCCTGGTAATGCTGTTTTTTACGTGCTGATCCTGATGCTAGCTCTATCCTGATGCTACTAATGCTAATGCTGATGCTGGTTTATGTAACAAAATTAGTTCCCTGCACTGTATTTGAAGAAACAGAAATGGTTCTTAGAGAGGTCTCACTAGTGCTCTCTTTTGGTACTTATTTGAAGAAACAGAAGTGGTTCTTAGAGAGGTCTCAATAGTGCTCTCTTTTGGTACTTATTTGAAGAAACAGAAATGGTTCTTAGAGAGGTCTCACTAGAGCTCTCTTTTGGTACTTATTTGAAGAAACAGAAATGGTTCTTGATCATTTTCTCGGACAATAAGAGTTTGAAAACAGGTCAACATTATGTACGATAGTAAACTTTTAAGCACATTTTCTCTGCAGAAGGAACATTAAAAGTCGTACCAGAATTGGCAGTATTTCGCGCCATATTAAAATGATTAAATTAATATGTGCAACTTAGAAAAGCATATTGTATAAAAAGGATTGAATTTTATGATACGCCATTAACAATAACCACTCCAGTTAAGAAATTCGAGAATATTTACTTTCCAGTTACTATTTGTATTTTCTTCTAGGATTCTCTAAAAATAGCAAATGATATTCATTTTCCTATTACCCTACATGGATGACATAAATATCTCAATATTATCAAACACACATCTTCAAACAATGCATATAACATAAAAAAAGTTTCTTTTTTCAACATTAATGCAAATACTAATGAGAAATCAAAATATCATTTCGACAAAGATAAAAATGGTGTGTAGACAGGTTAAGAGAGATATAATACAGGACAAGGATAAATAGAATACAGGTAAAACAAGGGCAGTGTGAACACGTAAAGAGAAACATAATACAGGACAAAGATACCGGTAAATATAATACAGGCAAAGCAGGGGCAGTGTGAACACGTAAAGAGAAACATAATACAGGACAAGGGTAAATAGAATACAGGCAAATAGGGGCAGTGTGGACACGTAAAGAGAAACATAATAAAGGACAAGGGTAAATAGAATACAGGCAAATATGGGCAGTGTGGACACGTAAAGAGAAACATAATAAAGTACAAGGGTAAATAGAATACAGGCAAATATGGGCAGTGTGGACACGTAAAGAGAAACATAATACAGGACAACGATACCGGTAAATATGATACAGGCAAAGCAGGGGCAGTGTGAACACGTAAAGAGAAACATAATACAGGACAAGGGTAAATAGAATACAGGTAAAACAAGGGCAGTGTGAACACGTAAAGAGAAATTTAATACAGGACAAGGATAGATAGAATACAGGTAAAACAAGGGCAGTGTGAACACGTAAAGGGAAATTTGATACAGGACAAGGGTAAATAGAATACAGGCAAGTAGGGGCCGACAAGAAAATGACGCACAGCATAGCTCACCGGAAAAGCAGGAAAGGCTTAACTTACTATTGCTGAACTTTCATTTGTTATTTGACTTCCTTAATGACAAGAAAAGATCTAATTTTTAACTGATTTACTTAGTCAGCATTTAACAGTGCAATATGCTTTATTTTCCATAACTATAATAAAGAAAAAAACTATAATAAAGAGAGCTATAATTTAAAGAATAATAATTCTACCTAATAAATCCTTAATAAATTTATCATTGTAAGTATTGAGAATCCTAGGTTACAATTGTTCATTTCGCTGACATTTTTTTCTTATTTAATTTTGAAATACGGCTTCTAGACTTCTGCAGAAATGTTAAGATGTAACATAAACTACTGTTTAATTTTAGGAATAACGAATAAAGAATAACAAGATAGGCGTATAAAAATTAAGAATTAATTGTTGTCTAGGCACTTGAAGTTTGATAGAAATAATGTTTTTAAACAGTATACATATTTAAACTTTCTTAAAACTAAAGATAAAAATTCACTTTGATTTCTCAGTTCAGTCTACACTGAATGAATTGTATGAATTTTATTTACACATTTTGTATCAAATTACTATGAATTAAAATTATTGACAACTAAAGTAATAATTATTGACGAAAACATTACAAAACAAAGAAGAGAACGATCAAAAAATCACGTAGTAATTGGTTACAGAGGTCGAAGTTAGACAGAGAGACTTAGCTTTTGTGGCAACATAAACCAGCATAAAAAGAATGTGACACACTTTTAAATATACATTTAATCGACAGTTTAATGTTCCTAAAATGAACAATTTGCACTTAGAATATTCTACATATTATAGAAAAAAAATATTTGACCTCCAAATGATGCAGAGTCCATATTTGTTATAAAACTTAACAAAAGTGGGAAGTTAAATGTATGTATGTATGAATTGAGAACGTGAATGAAAACAATTGAGGTATTATAGTAAAAGGGAGTATAAAATCCGGCTAATTATAATATAAATGTATATTTAAGAATGAACCTTATTGTTTAATTGAATTTACACTCACTGATATCTTTGCACTCTATTCATGTACAAAACACATTAATTCGTTATATCAAAAGCTCATTTGCTTTGATACTGTCGATAAAAGGAGTCAGTTTCTCAGCACAATCATCACACTACGATTGTAGGATAATGCTAAGATGCTTGTCTGTAAAAAGTTTCTAAATACGTTTCACCTATTTATTATAATCGCTGGAGTTGAGTCTGCTTTTAAACATGATGTGACACCCAGTTGTCCGGATTCCGCCGAGGAATGTACCTTTATCCTACGTGTTAATTACATTATGACCATGGTAGCCTATAACTGGACGATCGACGAAGGGAACCCAGTTTTCCTCAGAAATGGGACTTTCATGAAAAAAACCTCAGACGCTGAACATGGGGTGGCCCATCTTTGTGAAGAAAAACCGGTTACCTCTGAAGGTAAGATCATCTATAACAAATTGTTTGGTTCAAAATTATTTACTACAGTATTTTCTTCTTTAAAAATTGCAGACCAACTATGTAAAAGAGACGAGTATAAAAACCAAAAAAAAAAAAAAAACCCTCTTCCAGGATCAGAAAATACATGATTTAACCTTGTGCTATAAAGCCATTTTAAAATGTGTATTGTAACTCTATGTCATATATGTAACTTTTGCTTGACTCATATGGGATGTATTATGCAAAATAAATATGTATTCCGAATTTGGACCCAAGAATATCATTCGGTTCTTCAACTAATGATTTTTGAAAATCTATATTTATCTTAATCCTTAGGCATTAAGCATCATTTTTTCCTTAATATGTGGAAATTAGCAAATTACCTTTTTACGCTAATATGTCTCTTGGCGAGGGTAAAAAGTAATGTTCAATATGCAATGGTTTGTGTTGTAGCAGTGGGCTTCCATTTGAAAGAAGAAAAAAATTCCCATGATAGAATGCTTGTTAAACATCATCCCCTGCAAACAATGCTATGATATAATGTACTTATTTTGTTAATCCTCTTGTTTTCTTCATTCGTTATAAAACACAGGGTATCATAGAAATATCAAAAGCTTCTGTCCAACATAAACAGCCATAAATATTGTTCAAGGTTTTCTGGATAGGTCAACGTCATTTGGTCACAGTTATAATGTTTAGATAAATACTACAAAATTGTATGTGGCGGGAGCTATACGTGTAGAGATTACTCTTGAAAAGTTGATACATGTATACCCTAATGGAGAACTGATGTTAATAAACAACATCGTTTTGTAACATAGAGTATTGTACATAATCCGTTGTGGTATGTTTGTAACATAGAGTACTCTACATTATAATTCGTTATGGTATGTTACTTTATGATTATCATTTGTAACATAGAGTACTCTACACTATAATACGTTGTGGTATGTTACTTAATGATAATCGTTTGTAACATAGAGAACTCTACACTATAATTTGTTGTGTATGTTCCTTAATGTCTATCGTTTTATTGCTAGAAATGGAAGAAGTAATAACTGCTGACGGCAACTACAGATTCATGTTCGCCATCAACAATCAGTTTCCGGGACCAACGATTTCCGCTTATGAAAATCAAAGAGTAAGTAAACAGGCTATATTTCTTGATGATGTAATTCCAGAACTTCAATCCGATGGTGACTAAATTGGAAAAAAAAAGAAAGTAGAAAATTTACTATTGCAAGCAATTGCTTATATCACTTCGAACTGAGCAATATTGAAGTGAAAGCAGAATATGCAAATTCTATTATAAAAATTAAAAGTTTCTAAAAATTTTAAATTTCTAATTTTCAAAATTTACACATGTACCTTTCTTGGTTCCTTGACGATGGTATTTTCTAAATCTAAACTTAGATGGTTGTGGAAACTCTAATTCGTTGATATTGTGCTGTTTGAAACACTTTTGAATTATAAACTTAAAAATGAATTCATCTTTTTTTAAATCACAACGAAGACAAATTTTGTCGAACAAAATTTATATTTAAGTGATTACAAGATGAAAGGAATATGTCCTGTGAAAGTAGAAAATGTGTCAGATTTTGTTCTCAGGTAAAAATTCATGTTTACAATGACCTTGCAAACGAGGCTGTGACCTTTCACTGGCATGGTATGTCCCAGAACGGTTCTGTTTATATGGATGGTGTCTCCATGGTTACACAATGCCCGATACTTCCGGGGCAGATGTTTACTTATTTGTAAGTATCTCAGTCAAACACTCAATGCTTGGCCCCATGGGAGAGTAGTTATACATAACTTATTTGTAAGTGTAAGTTTTTCAGTCATACAAACATTGCTTGGGAGAGTGTTAGTTAATAACTTATTTGTAAGTTTTTCAGTCATACAAACATTGCTTAGGAAGGTTTTAGACTAGTACATAACTTTTTTGTAAGTGTTTTAGTCATACATTCATTATGTTATACCGTGGGAGAGATTTAGTACATAACTTATTTGTAAGTTTTAAGTCATACAAATATTACTTGGGAGAGTTTTAGTACATAGCTTATTTGTGAGTATTTCAGTCATACAAACAGTACTTGGGAGAGTTTTAGTATATAACTTTTTATTAGTATTTCATTCATTTATTTATTGCTTTATCTCTTGGGAGAGTTTTAATACGTAATACACAAATCTATTTTACCGACATGTGTTGATGTCATTCATACATTCATTGCATGATCCCGTTGGAGAGTTTAAGTACATTACAAAAAAGCTATTTTATTGAATTATGTGTAAGTATTTCAGCCATACATTTATTGCATGATCCTTTGGGAGATTGTACGTTAGTACGCAACATAACAAATGAATTTTATATATATTGCGGCCCATATAAACATGTTCACCATGTTCAAAGGTTCGTGTTGTTAGTATTATTTTGTTTGTTATCTTCAGCTTCTTCATAAAGAAAAATACTGATGCTATTTTATCTTTACCTTTATAATATCTTCCAAATGAATGAAGTTGAACATTTCAGAACTTATCTTTCATTATACCAAAGGACTTATGTTTTATGTGTTTTAGAGACGTCTTTCGAATTGAATATGCATATTTTGAATGTTCTTTTTAATATCGTGAAGAATATGACTAACTAACGAGCAATACATGGAATATGAATTGTTTGATTTATTTAAGGTTCACAGCTAATCCTCAGGGAACACACTGGTATCATGCACACCACGGTGTTATGAGGTCGATGGGCCTTGCAGGTGCTTTTATTGTCCTTCCTCGGAAAGGAAATGAGGTGATTAATTAAGTTACTAATATTCTAACCCAACTGAGTACAGTGTACTATATATCTTTCTGATTATCCAACGGAGAAACACACTAATGTAGTTTAATCAAAGCTATGAAACCTAATGCAACTGAACAAGCTGCACTTATGTAGCTAAATCCAACTGAACAACTTCACCAATATCATGAATATAGCCAAATCTAATTAAACAATTTCACCTATGTCGCATAATTCACCTGAACAGATTCACCTATGTAGCCCAATCCAACCAAACAACAACAACAAAAAAAGATCCTTAAGTCTGCAGCCCAATCTAACTGAACAAATACACCTATGTAACCTAATCCAATTTAACTGAACAAATCCACAAAACCTACATAGCCCAATCCTACTGAACAGAATCACCCATTAGCTCAAACGTACTGAGGAAATTCTATGTAACCTAATTCAACTGCAAGAGCAAGTTTACCTTTGTAACCTAATCAATCTGAACAAATTAACCAATCCAACTTAATCCATTTACTGAGAAGAACAGGCATTTAATCCAATCGAACTTAATAACGTAATGAAAAAACCTCAGATAATTTAAATTGATAAGATAGTATGATCTCAATTTCTTCAACATAATATAAATCATAAAGAAAGCAAAGCTTATCTCCAAAGAATCAAATAACTTGGTATCCCTACGTGTATATCTTCCACAGAGAAATGATGTTCCCAAAGCTGATGACGATTTTGTATTCATGGTACAAGACTGGACATACCCCGAGAGTGACCTCCAGCTAGTAAAATTTCAGGAGTGGTATATGTTACCGTAAGTAGAGCGAGAGAGAGAGAGAGAGAGAGAGAGAGAGAGAGAGAGAGAGGAGAGAGGAGGCGGAGAGAGAAAGAAGCAGCGGTAAGTAGATGGATTGGTAAATGGATGAATGAAGGTATATATTATACCATTATGACATGATTTCGAAGTAATCCAAAACTCAGAGAGAGAGAGAGAAAGACAGACGATGAAAGAGGGGGGTAAGTAGTTTGATGGTTGAATGTGTGTATAATTATCTTATACATGTTTCACATGATTTCGAAGTAATCACATCTCAGAGAGAGAGAGAGAGAGAGAGAGAGAGAGAGAGAGAGAGAGAGAGAGAGAGAGAGAGAGAGAGAATTTATACTCTAAAACAAAGTTTTGTCTAATTGTTTGTCCACAGGAAGAATATACATGTATTTCTTCTGATCTCTGTTGTGTAAAATTGAAGAAACCTGCAAGGAGATAATAAAAAAATAATAAAGCCATGGATTAACAAGGTCTAGTTTTCCTAATTGAATTTTTCATTATGCTTCCCGGAAAACCTTGATTTATTAATGATTCTTGTACATTTACATGTATCATATACACGATGACATCTTGTACATTTACATGTATCATATACACGATGACATCTTGTACATTTACATGTATCATATACACGATGACATCTTGTACATTTACATGTATCATTTACACGATGACATCTTGTACATTTACATGTATCATATACACGATGACATCTTGTACATTTACATGTATCATATACATGATGACATCTTGTACATTTACATGTATCATATACACAATGACATCTTGTACATTTACATGTATTATATACACAATGGCATCTTGTACATTTACATGTGTCATATACACGATGACATCTTGTACATTTACATGTATTATATACAAGATGACATCTTGTACATTTACATGTATCATAAACACGATGACATCTTGTACATTTACATGTATCATAAACACGATGACATCTTGTGCATTTACATGTGTCATATACACGATGACATCTTGTACATTTACATGTATCATATACACGATGACATCTTGTACATTTACATGTATTTTATACACAATGACATCTTGTACATTTACATGTATCATATACACGATGACATCTTGTACATTTACATGTATCATTTACACGATGACATCTTGTACATTTACATGTATCATATACACATTGACATCTATTCTTGACAAATAAAAAATAAAAGGGTACACAAAATTATCCATAGTGTTGCATTTTAGATCATAATTAAACATTAAGAATATTCTTACTTTAAATTTTAATAAAAGGTTTGTAAAGAATATGGATTCAGATGAGTGTCTCCAGACGAAGCTTACCTATGACGGGTCTCTATCCAGTCTGACGATGCCTTATAATAATGCCCTGGTGAACGGGAAAACGAAATATTGTACGTATAGAAACAATGTAATACACACCGAGAAATTACTTGACAATGCCTTATAAAAATGCCCTGGTGAACCGGAAAACAAAATATTGTTAGAATAGAAACAATGAAATAAACACCGTGATATTTCTTGGTAGGGCTTTATAATACGCAGCACTGTTAAGGCGTACTTCGAAGAAATCAACAGAATATAAACGTGCATAAATACATACCTTTTTAAAATGAATTTTAATTTTGTAATGGTACTATATTATCTTATGACTTTAACATTCTTTGAAATAACATTATATACACCGCTCTGTACTGAATTTGGTTTGGTCACGTTATTTGATAGTCACGTGATAAATGCATGTAATGTGTACTGTATGTAGGTCACAAACAAATTTCAATATCGCAAGGGCATACCCTAGTTAAAATTAAAAATTAAAGTAATAGATTTTTTCTACATAACTTGTAGTTTATGGAAAGTCCTGCTGCTTTAAATAGAATTCGCATTTTATTAGTTTAAATTTCAAGTTATCTTGCTAATGTCGAAACCAAGTATTTTATGTATTTATCAAGTTATGCTATCGATTTCAGGGAAGTAGCAGCACCTTTCAAGTTAAGGAATATGTCCATTATGTGTATTCAAAAAATGGTCAAGATCTATTAAGTGTATGCCCTTGCGAAAATGTGATTTAATGAGGCACCTCAGCATGAAACATGCACACTCTGTAGACAAAAACACGGTAGAATTAATTCAACACATTCTCTCGATATTTTTTAAAGAATGGCACTAAACAAACGTTTCAGATTTGTATTAATGGTCTACCTAAGATTTTCAAATAATATTCTCTTTAATAATAAAATGCATTTTTCACTGTGAAAAATTACTTGATCCGTCAAACTTTACCATGATGACGTCATGTCGACAAGTGCATTGCGATCAGTGACTTGTTTATATCTTGCTGTGTGGGATTTAACTAGCGACAAAAATGAATGCAGTGGTAAGTTTTGATGTAGTTCATTACTCTTGTGCAGTTTAGATTCGCAAATTGTTTCATTTTCTGTTATTGCGAGGAATTGCTATATTTGTGTGATGTCACAGTAAACTTTTCCCGTATAAATTAGGCTCCGCCCTCTTTATGCAGCCTAAACAGAGCTGCTTAAGGCCCTGGTTAACTGGAAAAACGAAATATTGTACGTATAGAAACAATAAAATTAACACGGTGATGTAAGTTGACAATGCCTTATAATAATGCCCTGGTAAATGAGAAAATGAAATATTGTAAGTATAGAAACAATTAAATACACACCGAGAAATTACTTGACAATGCCTTATAATAATGCCTTGGTGAACCGGAAAACGAAATATTGTAAGTGAAATATATGGAGATAACGAACAGTATTCAAGCTCAAAAGTCCATTATACAATACAAAATAGGAGCAGAGCAAACACGGACCTCCAAACATCAGAGGTGGGATCAGGTGCCATGGAGGAGTGAGCATCCCCTGCCGACCGGTCACACCCGCCGTGTGCTCCTTGTCATGATCGGGAAATAACGGAAAAATCCGTCGAAATTCAGTGTGTAAATAATGGCCTAACAATTAGTATAAAAAACGTCAGTCAGCATTTGACTCAATGATAAATTGTATTTGCTGACAAGGTCATTGTATCGACCATAGAACTTACGAAATGATGACTTTAAACGAGACAGCTGATATTCTTGTTTCATCAACTTATTTGTCAATAATTTACCTCGTTTTAGATATTGTACATACGTAGAGCATGCTCTTGCGTATCGAATCAACTGATTAAATACACACCGTGATATTACTTGACAGTACCTTATAATAATGCTTTGATGAACGGGAAAACGAAATACTGTAGGTATAGAAACAATTAAATACACATCGTGATACTAAATCACAATACCCAACTATAATGCTCTGACTGGGAAAACGAGTTACTAAAAAAAATAGAATGAAAAAGATGAAGATAATGAACAGATATGGATCTTTAAAATGCCTTACAAACAAGACAAACCTGTAAGCACAGCACCAAATACTGACGCAGTGAAATTCTAGACTTGGGATCAAGTGCCAAGGAGGAGTAAGCATACCTTCCCTGAGCCTTGCAATTGCGTATTGATCAGGTAAATGGTGCATTACGAAGTCCAATGCAGTATTAAATCGAATGTCTAATAATTCATATAAAATGTGTCAGGCAAAATACGATCCAGTGATATGTTAGATATTTATGAGATAATAAAATTAAATGAATTTCGTGATAATATATTAGGATTCCTTACAAAACTCCTTTGAGCGGGTAAACTAGATACTGTAAGCTAATAAGCAAAGAAATACTGTTCGTTAGTATCCTTCGACTAGGGATACACTGCATTGCAATCCTTAGATGGTATTTATTTCCATGTAATGTTGATATTGTAATACTGTTATACGCGTGGGCGTATTCACACCTAAAACGCGAAAAAATATACTTGTGGAGTACCAATGTCTTTATATTTATATTTCTACTAAGCACAAAAAAAAAAATTCTAAGACTGGTATTGCAAAATAGTCTCCACCTACCGACTGGGGGTTATTTATACATAGAATACCAATAGGAATATTTTGCGTTAACCACACAATTTGTACTAATGTACCAAGAATTACCCTCCATGCCAATACTATTTGATCATGACTAGCTTACACGATGTAGTTTATTATTGTTGTAAACGGACAGGAGAAATCCTATTATAAAACCCTTTTGATAAGAGTATAATATACTTTCAGTTTCAGATGACAGCTCAGAGCAACAGCGTGCGATACCACTGGAGATATTCAATGTAGCCTCTAACAGCTATACCAGATTCCGAGTCATTAACTCGGGCATGACAGGAGAATACAAAATTTCCATTGATAAGGTTAATTCTTAAAAAAAAAAAAAACAAAGCAAAAACAACAGTTAGATTTATTTCACCTTAGAATATGCATTGATGATCTTTGTAGTATGCATATTTTACAGAACTTTTAAAATATTTAAACTGTTTCCTTTGTGTATGATTTTTTTTACTTCCTATAATTTAATCTTAGGTTATGATATAGTTAAACCTGCATGAACATTTTTAAACCTAAAGGTTGCATAAAAATAAATATGTATTTATTATTGAAAATACTTCTGTAATCAAAGTTTACAGCATGCATTTTAATATCTACAGCACAAACTGTTACTGACCGATACAGATGGAGGTGACCTGGCCCCAATTTACATCGATTTCCTCCTCATTAGCCCCGGAGAAAGCTATGACGTCATTTTATACGCAAATAACACTCCTGGAAACTACTGGATACGCGTAGAAACAACAGAAGTAATGGATTACAATCATGTAAGTAAATGTTTATAAACTTTATTTATTTCATTGATTTAAAGGACATTACTTGGCACGTCACATATCGAAGTTGCAATGATCCTTCAACGAACGCAGACATGAAACCGGGGGGGGGGGGAGGGTGTTCAAGAAATTCCACCAAGTACTCACTCTTGATCTTTGTTTACAAATAGAAATTTCTGTTCGAAAGTTTATAGGACAGTGATCTTGTTAGCTAGAACGGGCGAGATTGTTTTTCGTGACGTTTTTCCATGTTTTAAAATCAATGTAAAAAATGAATGAGGCAAAAATGTACGAATTGTCTCACTATATTTATAAATTTTAACGTCTGGCTTTGTTTTTTTATCGTATTTATCGTATTTGGTGATGCATGTATCTTTATTTGACAGAATCCAGTGAAACCAAATGTAAGCTTTGCACAGCTTCATTACAATGAAGCAGAAGATGATTTACCTGACACAGAAGAGAGGGAATGCTCAGAGCGGGAACCTTGTGTTATGACCAATTGTCACTGGAGGTATATTGTGACGTCATCACGCAACAAAAAGTGTACAAGTGTAGAACATAATTTTGGTGATTTCAATGCTCAACAAATGATCGTGTTATTAAAGTGCGATCACAGTTTCCACCATTTGATAAATCTCATCATGCACATGAAAGTTAATTATTTTCAAACGATAACCGTTTTTTTCCTCTACAAAATCCCCCAAAATTTTTCAAATATAATTCTAGTTCTAGCAAGCTGTTTGATTTGTTTAAAACGTCATATTTATTTTATTATTATTATGTTATGCTTTCGTATAAGGACACTCACTTTTAAACCTCATATCGCTGCTTAATGACAAATGCAGCGTCAGAACAAATAGACAAGATTTATACTATGTTAAATATAGTTTTATCAAATTCCTAGTTATCTTTCCATATTGGAACTAAAAAGACGCCATGAAAAATGAAGCAAATTGTGAAATAATTTGAGATAATTAAGAGTTCTCGTTGTATCAGTCAATGTTCAAGGACAGTTATATTATTCTATTGATATGAACATTTATTTGTAGTCTTATAACGATGGCTAAAAGGGAGCCA
This sequence comes from Saccostrea echinata, assembly GCF_033153115.1. Lineage (NCBI taxonomy): Eukaryota > Metazoa > Mollusca > Bivalvia > Ostreida > Ostreidae > Saccostrea > Saccostrea echinata. The sequence goes on along the minus strand of NW_026889795.1, from coordinate 7,790,682 downwards.
TACACGAAATGTCTATCTGTGGTGGATCTAAGGGCATCATCACAACATAGTAATACAAATCCTGTAGACGTTCCCACTTCACGTGACAATTTTCAGGAGATCTTTCTGAACTTTAATTTCAGAGGTTACGTATTGGTTTAAAAATAAATCTCACAATGAAGATTAAACATTTCTTTCAAATTATATATTTTTTGACATATTTACAGAAGCATTATTTTGAAAATATTCGAATTTTTAGGGACTGACTCGATGCGTCGTCGACCGGCAGTGAACACAATTCATTACAAAAGTCCACCAATGCCCCTTCAGGTACGCTTTCATTATATTCAATCTTTTGTTTTTAATTGGCTTCGCCAAAAAAACATTACGAAGAGACAAATCTACCATTTTCAAGTGGATCCGATTTTACTTCGCCCAAAGGCAACGTGGGTGAATAAGGGGAAAACAAAATGGCGACAAACCTTTCCCTAATGCAGTTTTCAAACGCATAATTTTTTAGTCTGACAAATTAAATTTCTTGCCAGTTCAGTAATGTAAACCGTTTATTGTAGGTATTTCCAGATATTGTAGAAGACAGGAACATTGTATGTAATAACGACCACATGAACAACTGTGGCGTATACTGCCGCTGTACTCACGTTGTTAAGCTGGATGCGTGGAAAACAGCACAGCTTGTATTGACGGCTGAGGGTAGAAGAATTATCAATTCCGTTTTTTCTTAATCTAAATAAATGTGTTTTCCATGGCCATGCCTACTAGAAGGAATATTTTTTTTGCTTTGAACCTCACCTTAGCTGAAGGCTCAAGTGAGCTTTCTGATCAGTAAGTGTCCTGCGTCCCTCTGTCTGTGTGTAATTTGTGGTCTGTAAATTATTCACTTTTTCGACTTCTCCAGAACCACAGGCTAATTTCAATCAAACTTGCAAAAAAGCATTCACAGGAAGTTTCAAGCCTTCTTTTAAAGAGAGGTAATTAAGAATTCAGTGGCTTATAAAAAAAATTCTGAAAAACCACATTACATACTGTAGATTACAATTTGTTCAAACATGACTCCCAGGAATAGGGCGGGGCCACGATAGGGGATCAAAGTTTAGCATAGGAATATATTGGAAAGATCTTTAAAATTCTTCTTCTAAAGAGAAACAAAGTCCTTATTAGTCATATTTATTCTGAAACATCGTCAGCCAGTGTATATTCATTTTTTTTGCAAAATTATTAGCCCCGAGGGTAGGTAGGAGCCACAACAGGCGATCAGAGTTATATATAGGATTGTATAAAAATATCTTTTAAAAACCTTCTTCTACAAGAACAGCAAATTCATTATCATTCATATTCATATGGAATTATTCTTAGGTAGTGTAAAAGTATGTTCAAATCATAGCCCCTTGGTGTAGGGTGGGGCAGAAATGGGGGATCAGTGTTTCACAAGGAATATATAGTAGAAGTCTTTAAAAATCTTTTTTCCTAGGAATAGCAAAGCCTTGATTAGTCATAAATATTTGGAAGCACCCGCAGGAAGTGTAGATCCAGTTTGTTCAAATCATGACCCCGGGGATAAGGTGGAGTCAGAATGGGCAATCAATGTTTTCCATAGGAATGCAAAGGAAAAATCTTCAAATCTTTCAAAATCTTTCTATCAAGAGCAGAAAAACCTTGCATGATTAGTCATATTCATATGGAAGAGTCCTCTGGTAGATTAAATTGATTTTTTTTCAAAGCATGACCTCCTGGGTAGAGTGTGGCCATAATATTTGATCAATGTTTTATATCGGAATATATTATATAAGAAAGAATCTGCTGATGAAGGACAGAAGGGCCATAATTACTCAGGTGAATGTTGTGGCCCCTGGGCCTCTTGATTTATTTTTTAATATACTTTTTTTTAAACTTAATTGATTTGTTTTGTAAAAGACTTATTACTATTCACTTTTAATTCCCAGTGCCGTTCATTAATTAACTGAAATATTTTCTTTTCTCTTAAAAATAAGAATATATTCTAAGCTAAAACTACGAGTAAGAAAACCAGAAATAATATTCCAATTTGATTTGTTTAAAAAAAATGAAGTCTATTGTTTTTGCTCAAAATTTTTAGCGATTTTCGAATGGTGCTTGTAGTTAACGTAACCAGGGGATCCGCTCACCCTATACATCTCCATGGAAATCGTTTCCACGTCCTAAAGTACGGGCTCCCAGTTATCAACAAGACAACAGGACTAATTGAGAAGGAAAATCAAGACATAGAATATTTCAATAACTACAGCAAAGCAAGATGGCGGAATTCTAGCTGGGAGTATGGTAACATTCCAGATATAAACATTGTAGATCCGCCCCACAAAGATACGGTGGTGGTGCCTTTTAGGGGCTATGTTGTTGTTCGACTACAAACAAACAACCCAGGTATGTTATTTTCCAACTTGGTTGCATTGCTTAAATATAGATTCATGTAATTGGATTTTTTGGCATATAAATAATTATTACCTTTTGAACGATTTTGGTTAAGCACTGTCATATTTAGAATATTTGTAGGATTTTGGTTCATGCACTGCCATCTCGATGACCACATGAGCCTGGGGATGGACGTTGTTATACAGGTTGGGGAGCCACATGAGATGCCAAAACCTCCCCCACATTTTCCAAAATGTTGGAATTTCAAAGCGGAATTCAATTCTAAATCCTCCTCAAAGTCACAATCAGAGAAAAAATCCCTATCTGACAGAGAAGATGACAATTTTTTACAGCTGCCTGGTAATTCGATTCTAATTTCTTGAAAATTCGCAATCAATGATGATATTTTTCCGACCTAGGAAATGAAAATGAGAGTTACGTTATTTTAATCTCAATTTCAGCTGTATCTGACATCACCACCAAAGGACACGAAGAACATGAAGATGAATCCTATGATACTCACATCTTTAGCATAAACTACACGTCGTATGTCGTTATGGTGGTGTTTATGATGGTTTTCCTCTTTGGGTTCCTCCTCTTGTCTCTGGTTTTGGTCATTAAACAATGTAACTGGACAGGTTCTTCCTCCAGACGCCGGGGTTATACTGAGATCGGAAGTGAACAGCGTGTTAAATATTCAAAATAAACTCAAACAAAAACTTAAGATGAATGATATTGTATTGAAGAAAATTTTCTTCCTGTAGAGATGCAAAGGGAAAAAAATCATCTGGAAGAACTAAAGTGATATATTTTAAATCTTGCCTCTACATGTAATATCTTTAAATAAGTAGAAAGTATAGAACATTTATAGAATTTTCTCAATGTTTTGCTCAGTTTTGTATTGATATATAACATGGACTTCTGTAATTTTGATTAAAGACCTTTAGAAGATATATCAATGTCTTGTAATAAATGAAATGAAAGAACATACACGTATATCCATCCTTCTATTATGCTACCCAAAGTTTAAAAACGGGAACGAATATATTTTCTAAAAGAAACGTTTAACACTTTTCATCAAAACATATGTTCCCAATATTTGTAAATGAAATATGGAGAAATGGAACAGTATTCGAGCTCAAAAGCCTATTCAAACAATACAAATACGGAGCAGAGCAAACACGGATCTCTAAATCATCAGATGTGCGATAAGAAGAAAATCAGCCTTCACAGTTATTGCAACAATTTATATCTAAGAATAGACCTCCTTATATACTGAATATTTTTTGGGGAAAAAATATTTTAAATTTACTTTTGGGGGGGGGGGGACGAGACTTAAAAAAAATCAATCGTTAAGGTTCATTATTTCATTTGCAAATTGTCACACTCGGGTACTTTATCATTTAAAAGAAATATGTATATCCCTGATTGTATTAGTCTGTCACATATGTTACTTTAAATTTAACCCATAATTACTTCTTATTTTCCTCAGGATCAATTCGATCTATGATTACTTATTTAATAGAATCAAATGCTTTGGCTCCTTTCTGATGATTATCAGGTGTTAAATGTTCCAGTGATATATGAATTGTTTAAATTATCAAGAGATTTTCTGTGTTGTAGAAAATTTTATGCTTTAAATTATACAATTTTTCTCTGAGGTTTCTTTATCTGTTCACTTAGTTCTGCCTGCCTGGAAATATTTGGACCTTTTTTGTACTTGTTGTCCAATGAGTCTAAACTGCTTTATAATTACAGTAAAACTTTGTAATCCGGATGTTGAGTAATCAGAAATCTTGTCAAATACGGTGTGAACTTTAACTCCTTTTGCAGCATATTAAATTGTCTAAAGTGTTGTCTAATCCAGAATGTTGCATAATCCTGCAAATTTCTTTAGAACCAGTCATGTCCGGATTACACAGGTTTAACTGTAAATATATACTGACCAATAAAGTCTCATTGAAGTATAACAAACAATTATAACGAAAAAGATGAAAGCAGCAAACAGTGAGATCTATCTCAAAAAAATGTACAATCAATAAAAAGTTATGTATAATTAAAGGAAAAGAAAAAAATATACATAATAGATAAACTCTTAGCTAAATTTTTAAACAACACTTGTGTTGTATAAGAAACAAGAAGAAATTGTAATTTAAAACCTTAACCAACCAGTACAGGGATAAGTACTTTCTTTATTTCTTAACCGGAAGGCCAACCCTATTTTAGGAAGTATTTATTAGGACCAATTTGTAACCTATTCAACAGGAAACCCGAGCTGACCCGACTTTTTCCGATGAAATATATTGTTTGAAGGGCTGCCCTGATACATGTGTATCTGGGACCATTCAAATTCACTAAAACGCTACGGAGAATGAAAGTTTTGAACATCCCTCATATATTGAGTTTTCCTCTTTTTTTATTATTATTTTTCCATGTCAGAAAGTTAAAATTAGTCAGTTGATGTAATTTCTGTTTTTGATACAGGCGAACTTATAGTTAACATTACAGAAACACTGTCAACACTGTGAATTTATAACATATTTCATTATATGTTAAGTGTTTGTTTTGTATAAAAATTTTTTAATACAAACGAGGCGATTTTTCATTGTCAATATATATATATATATACGAATTTTTGTCAAAAATATTTCAGGAACTTTTCCAATTGCATGTTTTTATAAAAGTAGGGTTTGAAAGATTCATGCAAAACTCCCATGTCCCAATAAGGAATAGAAGAAGAAAAAGAAATCAAAGTCAAGAAATGACTGACTATAACGTCGAAATTGGTTAAATAAAAATGAATCATAAAATCCCATTCCAGAATTTTTCACTCATATAGAGAGGTACCACCATATACGGTAAGGGGCTTCAAATTTATACCTTTACTCGGCTTTCAGGGCCATCGAGCAGTGAGGGATTTTTATCGTGCCAACTCCTGCAAACCTTGACAAGGGGCCTCATTTTTTTTTTTAGGTCTTATTCGAAGGACCTGCAAACTTCACTTCAAAGTGCTGAAGCTTGGCGAAGGAACATTTGCTATCAATGTTTTATCTTAGGTCAGATGTGTCCGGGGTTCGAACCCATGACCTTCCGATCACGGGGCGATCGCTCTACCGAATGAGCTTTCATGTGGTTAGGATGCAAACACCAATGTTCAAACGTTTACTGGAAAATATGCTTGGTTGGTTACGTATCAAATGCTGTGATTCGATAGATTTGATTATACGTACCAACAATTTCATTTCCCTTACATTGTTGTTTATACATGTATATACATTTGAGGCGATCAATTAGAACAAAATATTACATCAACGACCCCTCAGCTTACCATCAATCAAGAGAAATTTGGGTTAAAGAGGTAAAGGAAATTTTTTGGTGATAAATAAATATCAGTCATTCAGTGGTTATCTGTTTAATTGAAAAAAATATTAATATTTTACTCTCTCATCGTAGTCAAGTCGAAAGACAGAAATATATCAAGTTTAGAGAGCTATTTCCACAGTGACAGTGATAATAAGTAAGAAATGGTAGGCCAAATAGTCTTGTGTACATATGTGCTTGCCACGAACTGCGTCAGGTTGCCTCACTCAGTCCTAATCAACTTTTACTTGAAACAATACATGCAGAACCAACAATCGTTTACAAGCACAGTGATATAAGTATACATGAAACAGGATAATGAATTGTGCATAATATTGGAAAGATGTATAAATTTTGAATTCAAATCTATGTGTGTTTCATATTCAAATTGTTTTCCACTAGTGACTTTAAAAAGACATGTGAATATCACTTCACCCTGTTAATTAAAGAACATGAACACAAATTATAAAACTTTTCATTAACACAATAACAAAAAATACTCTAGTTAGTTTGATTACTGTAGTAAAAACAATGATTTAATATAGTTAAGACTTTGATACTATAGAAAACAATAGTTTACTATAGTAGTTTTTGTTAGGGAAGTTATTAAAAGTCCATAATAGAAAGTCAAGAGTTCTTTTTTCTATAGTAATTCAAAGAATGAAAGTTTTTACTATAGATGGTTTTCCATCAAGGTGTTTTAAGCAAGAGTTATTTCCCATGGCCGCCATATTGTAGGTCAACATCCCCAGATCCCTTCATTATTCAACCAAGTTCAATTTGTTATACTGGGCACTGATGTGAAGATAACACTGTTTTTCTTATGAATATATGTTTGGTAAAGCTTCTTTTACTTCATAATTTCAATATTGTTAATATTTTTTACCATACATTTTTGGCATGCATTTTTAAAATTGGTTGCTCAAAGAGGAAAATTCACTACTTTGACAAACAAGATGGCGGCCAAGGGGAATAACAACGAGGAAAAATATGTCATAGGAAAACCATCTATAGTTAATAAAAGAATTATTTTACATTTACCAAAGGTCTCCTGATTGATAAAGAAAATCAAAGTATTATGTTTTTTGTCACTTAATGTATAACCATTATTTTACATTTGCTGATGTCTTTCCTTATATGACAATACTAATTAAATTGACATTCAATTTTCAATGACATGCAGTTGGTCACATGATCAGACTTTCTTGTGTATGGAAAGCAAACTGCACGAGCCATTTGGAAAGTTCCGATTGTAGGTTATGCAGCGTTTCCATAACAAAATCTAAATACTGCCTATTTTTCCTTGTAACACGAATAAAAAGTAAAATATAAATATCAGAAATAAAATATCATTTTTTTTTAGTTTCATTGGGATATGACATGAAATCCTTCGGTCGTTATAGAGTTTGATCACGTGACCGACTTCATGTCATATCCCAATGAAACTCTAAAAATGATATTTTATTTCTTAAATAATTGGTTAAGACTCAAAGTTCTCATTTCAGTTGATGGAAGAGTAAAAAAAAAATAATAGATAATAATTATAAGTATTACAGTTTGAACCTACCACAGGATGAGATCAGCCACTTTCTGAAAGGTGAATGAAAATGATCTGCTATTGGGTTTAGTTTTCAGACCTCTCAGTAACAATTGAGTTGATTGAATAGCACAATTTCATCCAGTGTTAGATTATATTTGTTTTGTTTGCATTTTTAGATTTATGAATCAAAGTGTTAATTTTGAAAAACCTATGGGTTACTATAGAGAACTATAGAGAATTCAAGACTTCTGTCATAAAGTTTAGTTTACTCTGTTTATTCAGATTCCCATAGTATTCGTCAAAATAAATAAAAGCATCAAAGTAGTTTTTACCAAGTAAATCTATGCTACAAAGATCAAAGGAATTCAATAGTTTTCACTTATGTCAACAATTGGTTTCTATAGGATTTTATTTAGGAAATAAATAATCTGATCTCATGTTTTACTCTTCGGGTTATGTTTCAGTAACTATTCGTTAATTTATTTGTTTGATTGTGTATTATCTTTCCGGTGGACAAAATGTATATTGTTGAAAGTCCATTTCATGGGCAAATGCACACATAAAGCAAGCCCGACGATTTGTCTGATAATAGATTTTTCTTAACGCGAACAAGTCGTGCAAGGTGTTTAGATGTCCGTGTGTTTCAAATTTTCATTAACGATGTGTAATGATCGAAATTAGTAAAGTCGGCACATCTATTTACTAAGCCATAATTAACAAGATCGTTTACCTCGTAATATTATAAATCAATTACTCAAATACAGAGTCATTGATTAATTAAACTAATATTTTTATAGAACGTCTTCCAGTATTGGATTTTTCTAAAGAGAGCGGTCATGAAAATAGCGTGTTTCAATTCGTATTCATTAGACCACAACTTCTATATAATTTTCTTCATTTAAGATGAATTGACCAAAGAAAGGTATTTCACACTAAAAACTCGTAGGCACGCTGAAGCATTCCTATATCGAAAGTCTGTTCAAAAGAGTGCGTGGATATTGAATAAACAGTAAAACCCGAGTCAAAGTTATTAACAGTGGGACGGACAACTTCGGAATGGACATTTTTCCGAACTTGCGCACCCTTTTCCTTTAAAGCTATTATCTTAGGATTTTTTTTAAATGGTGGGGTTTTTATATTTAAATTGATTTATGAAATAAAAAATCCAACATTTTTAGCTAGTTTTTGAGATATTAAGTGGCAAAGATAAAAATCCCATGGGGAAACATGTACTTAAAATTACCCCATAAAAAACCCCACAAAAACCCCATGGGGTTTAAAATTTTCCCCATGGGGAAAATTTACCCATACAATTCAGTGTGGGGTTTTTTAACCCATATGTTGCTTATATTGTAATGTGGGGTTTTTTCCCCCACATTTCTTCATCAAGGGGTTAAAAAACCCATATATCAATATTTATTTTCTCTAAGATAATTCCTAAAGACTGTCTTTTTAAATGCATCATTTTCTTCTTTGTCTTTCTATAATAGTTAATAGTTATTACAAATATATATTTTCATTTATTTGTGTATCTATTCCTTAATTTCATGGGAACGTGTTTAAAAAAGTTTCATATGAAATAGTCAAGAAAATAGTTAACTCTTTTTAATCATTTCTAGCTGTTGGCAAATTTTCATCTCCACTCCCCTTACATCCACCACTCATAAGTTTGGATCATGGTCATCCATTCTAGTAAGCTAAATGTTTTATATCTAAACCTAAACAGTTATATACCCTGAAATAAAATATAAAAATCCTTTGATCCACCACATATATTTAAAATTTTTAATGTCCACTCCCCTTGGATCCACCATTCATAAGTTTGGATCTTGTTCACACATGACTTTGAAGTCAATTAGACATAATTATTACAGAAAAAGAAATTATCCCAAGATCCACCTACCAATATTTTGGATCCCAGTCACTCATTAAAAATATTCATATTGATTTAAAGTCTTGATATTTGACGTTACATTTAAAATAAATAATCAATAAATATCTTCAAAATCTTGAATCCCATTCCCTTTGGATCCACCATCAATTTCTGGATCTTGATCATCTATTAAACTTGCCTCGGGTATGACAGAAACCTAATATAAATTACACCCCTTCCCTAATATTCACCTCATAAAATACTGATCAGAGTCAATCATGCAACTGTACAATAAACAAAGTGTTTTACAGTTTAATTTAAAATGCTCACAACCTAATGTACTATATTATCAACAAATTGTACATACATGTGTCAAAAATAAACCAAATATTTTTTGTCATGTTCCATTCAGGTATATACAGGCCTAAATAAAGTTATATAGGTCCCCATTCAACTTGCCAGGAAATTTTATAGCATGCCAATAACTTACATCAGTTACATGTAAACAAAGTTGCTTGTCTGTAATGACAGCAGAATGGACAGGTCAACTGGTGATGTTAGTGGAGTAATTCACACATGCTAAATCAAATAGATTGATTTAAAACTTGCATGAATTAATCTTTGTTACAATAGACTTCTACGATAGGGATAGCCGACAGGTGATGTTTCTATTCTGTTCATAAAGCGCTCTTCTGACTTGGACCAAGTGTTGACTAAAACATGAACAACACAGAGAAATCTTAAATCGGAATCCAAAGTATTTTTTTCTGGTACCTTTTTTTTTTATTTAGAATAATGACAATTATTTAGTACGTTTTTTACTTATAATATGATACTTGCGAAATCGTTCTCTGTGTTTTTTTTTTTTTTTTTTTTTTTTTTTTTTTTTTTTTTTTGCCTGATCAGCTATATAAAACGCAATGAAAGCTACATGCTGAAATGTTATATTTATAAGTGGAAAACCTGGGCGGTCTTGCATGGCTATATAATTATCTGATTATTCAGTAGCTGGGTGGGCTATTACGATGATGTTTTGGGTGACTTTGCTTATAACACGGAATGAAGTCCCACGGAATAAAGAACTGAATTAACACGTTCATAACACAGTTTTATCGTAGCTCTGATTTTACTTCTTAGTTTTATTTGTAATTAATAAGTTTCGAGAAAACAATTATATCGTTTATAGTTAGATCGAAATTTTTCCGTCCCTCCTTTTCCCTCTTTTCCCCTAAAATAAAAGTGATATGTTGTTAATTTGACATAAATGATACATCCAATTTTTTCTATACAAACATCATTTCCTATCAATTAATTACCTTGATTTATTCACGTTTACACGCACGTACCGCATACATGGCTATTTAGCCCAAAGAAGTTAACCCCCCCCCCTTTTTTTTGATTATCTTTCTTAAATAGATTTTTGCTTTCAGAATCTTTTATTATACGGGGTTGAATCCTCGAGAGCTCCTAATTACATGTAGAACAATTAGCAATTAGCAAACATAACAATATAGAAGGGGTTCGGATATTTTCTAACCTTTTCATATTATCGTAGACTGTGACTATATATATAACAGAAAACCTGAACCCTTTATAGTTCTGGTCTATATTTGCTTATTTTTATTCTTTCAGCAAACCAAAGTACACAAACAAAAACTTAATCAGTGAATTCTTTTGTAATCATTGTTTTTACAACACATTTGTTCTAGACATCTATATCTTTCGAAGAAACCTGAAAACTATGCAAATTGACGTCCGAAAATTAATGTGAAAATAAAGAAAAAATAATTAATTCAGCATGGCAAACGCATTAGATCGCATAAAGCACCCCTTCCCCTATAGCATGTATAGTCCTATCCTATATGAACACATCCGCTACACATCGATGAACTTACAATGTGTATATATCTGCTATCGATGTTCACCTCTGTTTACACCCGATAATCAGCCATTGTCACAGTTCACGAAAGCGTGACTGTGATCCGCCACCCCTTCCCAATCGGATCATTAATTTTATTTGTAACTTTGAGAAATCGGACTTCCAAAAGACTTTGGATTTAATCATTTAATTGTTTGTAAATGATAGAAATATCAAATTTCTAAACACATCAAACATTAAACAAAATTGTACATATTTTAAAAAAAATAATCTAGCTATGTTTAAAATTCTTATTCAAGAAACTTTGAATGAAAAATTAAACTATTAATTTAATCAGTATTTTATTATGTAAAGTCAGTTTACATAATTGGATTGGACATCAGATTGGACATCAGGCATGACCTATATAAGTCCTCTCCAAGAAGGTCAGGGTTACAAATGTTAAGAATTGACAATGATTTACAATCATGATGAAATAATTCATAACAAGTTACATTAATTTCTTTTGTTAACTAGAAAAATTAAACTATATGGCTAAACTGATTCATTAATACATAAAGTCATTGATTTCTTTTTTTTTAAATCTTTTTTTTTTGGGGGGGGGGGGGGGGCATCTGCCTTTAATAAATGTTGTTCTAAGAGGAGCTTACGAAGTTATATAAATTTGTTTCCAATCCATTTAATGTATTCAAAACAAATCTTTTGTGGTACGGGATATGCAAACTATATGACATGGTACGTACATGTATATATACTGGCATTTCGGTAGATTAATTTGTATTTTATTCTTGAAACCGTTAAATACTATTTCATCCCATGCAAATGCACGGAAATCATGTAATAGGGGGTACAATTAATCAGTGATTTAAAATACTGCATGCTATCGATCTTTCAATTCACACCTTTGATTGAAAATCGATTGCAAAATTCACCCGCAGGGCTGAATTCACACCTTATAGAATAACCGGCTAATAGCGGCATATCGAAACCAAGACATATATTCAAGAATTCGGCTTCACACCAATCGATACCTGTCATTACATAATATTGACAGGATTGTCCCTAAGACCCGGGAGCCGGGGAATTTCCCCGCCTTTAAAGACATAATGTCCCGCGCGGTTAATCTGGCATTCCCACTCAAATCCCTGTTACATGTAGAGGAGGAACCCGAGACCCCCTTCAGTGTTCCCTGCTATTTTAATTCTTGGGGACAACCCTGATATTGGTAGTCCTGTATTCATGCAAGTGCATGGTAGCATTGCAAAAATAACGAAGGCTGTGTAATATAAGAGAGTACATGTGAACTCAAAATTAATGTTGTATATTTCAGACTTTGAAAATCACGGTCATACTACATAAAAATAACCAACGATTAAACTTACACATAATTTATAATTAGTAATGATTATCCAAGCTTATCAATGGTTGGATTAAATTTTCTGAGTTCGAAGCATCTATATATTTGTCATTGAAATGCTCTTTTTTCTGTAATGTTAACATTTGTTTTTAGAACCTTTACGAACTCCTTAATATCAGAGACATATTAACCCGATTAAAAAATTTCACGGCTAGCAGACGTGCCAGAAGTGAAAAAGAAGACAAGCCCTGAAGGGGGCTTGGCAGGGTGGCCATTGTCCTTTTGTTCATGTCAAAACTTCTACTTCTTTAAAGGTAGTAAATATTCTTCAGATCCGTACTAATGTTTCTTTTTAAAAGGGGCGCCTCCCAAAAATACTTACCCCCCTAAAATCTAAATCCTATTGAGGGGGGGGGGGGGGCTGGACCTTCCTCTTACTTCTTTGGTACCTTGTTTTTCAAATCCTGAAAATTTACCAGTGTTTGGGCTTACACAGCAAGAAGTGTGTGTGTGTTGTGGGGGGGGGGGGGGGGGGCTAACCAGCATCTGAATGAAAATTTACCAAACCGAAAGACTATAATAGTGGGGGGGGGGGGTTCAACATCTAATTATAGGTTTCTCTTAATCATTTCATTAACATGATTAAAGCTTTAGCCAGTAGAATTAAAATAATTGCATGATATTTGTGGTTTTCTTTAATCCAATGATCACTTGCATGTCTTCAAAGCGAGAGTTTTTTTTTTTTTTTTTTTTTTTTTTTTTTGTAAAATTATTTTTTCTTCATTATAAGATAATTGGCAGTGACGTAACGTTTTTAAAATAACATAGTTGTAGTATCGTATTGTTTTCACAGCAAATAAGATAATTGGCATGCAGTGACGTAACGTTTTTAAAATAACATATCTATAGTAGTATCGTATTGTTTTCACAGTAAATGGTAGGCCTCCTTTGAGCAGTTAGGACCAGGTGAACTACAAATGGTTCAGTTAATGATAATGATTACAAACTTGTATCAGTGTTTTCACTGTCAGTCTTGAGGTCATCGGGTCATTGAACAGCACAAAGGCCAAACGTCAAAAGTTAAAAAAAAAAAAAAAGAGTTAGGTGTCAGTCGCATACAGGCTGTTAAGCTAATATGTCCGCTAAGTAACAACGACAATTGTTAATTACACACATTTGTAAATAACATACACATAGCATAATTTTTATTCCTGTGTGATGGAATATTATTTTATTAATTTGTTAGGAATTGTTTTCAGATGTGACACGGTGTAATGCTTGTGGTGATCATGGTGATAAAAATGTTGAAGTGGTAAAATTAACAAAAAATTGCATTGAGTAACAACATGGTGACTATGGTGTTGTATCAGGGACTTATATACTAGTATATAGGTCCCTGGTTGTATTATAGTAATACAACTAATTTCAATTGCATTTTAAACAAGCACTGCACCTTTGCCCCCGTTAAGTTATCAAAATTATCAGTCTCACTCAAATTTGCTCATATTTATATAAATATAGTAGTAGATACTACTTTATATCTGTATGCTTTTTCATCAGATTAAAACATGTGAAAGTGTCTGTTTGAAAGAAAGAATGGGAGATTCAGTTCAAGATTGCCCTTTTCAGTGTTTCGGCCGTAATGCATTGGACCGTGTATACATCTTCAGACTACCCTCTATTGTTATCGATTGGAACTCTATACCGTGGTATATACATAGTACAAACACACAGGAGTACTGTATCTAGCGGTTGCAGGTGCCCGAACAGAGGCGGATCCAGTACATATTTCCTGTCATTCGAAATACGTTTACAAGGGGGTGAATCCGAAAAAAGATCTTATGATCATGCACTCCCAAAATGCCCATAATCAATTAATTGCAATTATATGATAATAAGCACAATGTATTGTCATATTCACCACTTATTCAGTAATTAGATACCTGACAGGCGTAAAAAACTCTCATTCACTCGAATTAAAATATAGCCCTCCGTTTTCTCCGTTTTAATTTTTGTTATGGCACAACAATAAAAAAAAAAAAACGTATTGGGCGGGCTAATTTTAATTAGACTGTGGCATAACAATTAAAATGTTAAATAATTAAAAAAAAAACAACGTAAGGGCTAATTTTAATTAGTCTAAGACTGAAATCTCATTTTACAAAAAAAGAAAATAATTGTGTGAGGAGGGGAGTTGACTTTTTAACAAAAACTTATTCCAGCACGTTCAATATTACCTGAAAACAACGTCAAGAACGCAAAATTTATAATAATATGATGAAGTTTGCCTTCGCAGATCTAAAGGGGGGGGGGGTTAAGGAAATGTTGAAACCCCAGTCTAATTAAACTGTTGGAAACCCCCTCCTTATAGAAAACACAGACCCCTTGTGAAATAGTAAGGAAAATTGTTTGCTTGACAAAATAATTTGTATCTGTGCCTGCGGATATTTCCTGGATCAGCGCATATATTCATGCCCGAAGGAAGCAATTTTAATTTGGAAAAGAGGGGGGAATCCAAACATTTTCAGGGCACTACCGACCAAAAATACCTTGTCGAGAAGCAAAATGAATATATATATATATAATAAATAAAATAATATATGTAATATTACTGTCATATAATGAGGGGCATATCCATAAAGTAGCTTTGTTTTCTAGTATACAATAAATTCTATAGACCTGGTCAGTATTTTAGGAACTGTCATCAAATAGTATGAAGTCTACAGTAACATATATTCATAAATCGTTCATTCAAAATGTAATCTTACAATTGCATTAAATCAAACGCACCCGGGAATCGGACAATTAAAAGCACGTGCACCGACTACCAAGATCGGCGACTAAGCATGCAAAATTTGGACTGCTTAGTGTTTTCTCAGTGGATTAAATACGAAGCTGTAACTTGTGATTTATGTGATGTATGTGATTAAGAACTTTTTATTGGTTGGTAAACTAGGGAACTAAGTCCTAACTTCGACGCCGTCATAGGCGACTGTTCAGTGATCAGCTGTTCCATTCCAAGATATATTTCGCGTGCGCATTCAACAGCTGTCCACGATGTAAGTATCAGTGAGTATATACACATAAACAAACTTTATCTGTTACAAGTAGAACAGTACACGCGGTCCTCAGTCACAGATATACATACATGTACATGAAGTACATTGTCACGCACAACCTATTAAATGTAAATATTTATAAAATACAAAATATCTACATGTATACTATAAAATTAGTTTATTCATGCACCAATTAAACATGCATGTTGCTTTAAACGAACGCAGGCGTGGGTTCCTCTACTTTTAAAGAAAGCCAAGGGCCCGTTAAAGAGAGAGAGAGAGGATGTACAAATCAGACATGATTTTAGACATATGGTCAATTGACTGCTCCTACTGACAGTACATGTAATGTAGGGGGCCTACCTATAAAAATATATTTCTAAAGGCAGTTATATAGTGCAGATTATTAAACATGATTAAATGGTCAATAATTAATATCATGGTGAAATTATACCAATACATGGGGCAAGACAATGTGATTTATGTGACATTCACTGTCATTTTCATTGGTAAGAGGCTTAGGGTTGTTGACGAAATTTATTCTACTGAAATAAAAGCAAATTTCATACTTATCAGATGATTTCATAGATATAAAAATGATTTCAAAGAAAAGTCCATCTATAACATGTATAAGGAAAGATTTGTGTGTCCTTTAGCTAACACATAATGTCGCACATGGATTAAGCCTTATAATTCTGTATCAAAAGTTAAGTTATTAAAAAAAATATATTATTGACTGTTTAACCCAACAACTCTAATTAACCTGTTACTGAAATAATTGATGAGTAAGAAGAAAAATAAGTGAAAGTAAATTGAAATAAGGAGAAGAAACAGTGTCTAGATGTCTAATACAGTTGATCTTCAATATCTCGAACACCAATATCTTGAATACCAGGGATATGTCAAAGCAAGTTGTCTGTCCCAACCATGTTCTTAATGTTTTTTACATTTAGTTATCTCAAATCTTTGGATACTTTTAGGTTTGATTTTAATTTGGTCCTATCAAGTTCGAGATAACATTTAGGTTTGACTGCAGGTATATCAAGTAACTCAACAGCTCACTCTGCTCCATACAAGACAATTTCCTTGATTGGATATTGCTATTATAATACCTGGGTATCTACATTAACTAAGAACTGCATGTTGATCTAATTTTTTACCAAGATTTAATTGACAATTTTTAGTACAAATTAAATCCTATACCATTTCAATTAGAATTTTAGATTCAAAAAGTTGACAAATGGAGAAATATTGACATCTTGTACAAGTTGCAACTTTCACCCCCCAATTTAGGCTCACTGAGAGTCTTAAATTTTGTAATGTATGTTATTAATATATAGGTTATTTTTGTAAACTGATGGGCTGTATTGCCCAAAGTTATATCCTGAATAAGCTTATATACATTCCACTGCAAAGTAAAGACTCTAAAAATAGATTGAAAGTTTATCCTAATTTTTAATATTCACATCTCATTTAATAAATTAAGTATTACAATACAAAAATTTAGATTTCTGATGAATTACACTGTGCTTGTCAGTGAATTTTCATCTTGATTTTGGGGTAATTTTAAAAGGATTTGTTTGGGACTGGGTCCTAGCTGGCTTCTAATTAATGGACCTACATGCATCAGATATATACACATGTATACATAGCAATAGATACATGCAATCTCTATAATACAATGAAATTAATGGTGTTTACTAGTTAGGTCAACTGTCATTAGGTGTGTTGGGTTTCATGTTGTTTTTTTTTTTTTTTTTTTTTTTTTATGTACATGTACAAAGATTGCTGTTGAGGTTTGGTCAGTTAAAAAAATGTAATATACAAGGGATATTTTAAAGTGATTAATACATACAAGTTTTGGAATTAAAGATATGATTGTCATCTTCATTATCTCAAACCCTCAAAAGTTTCAGAAATCAAGCAACAGCTATACTTTTTAAGGAGGCTGGGGGGTCGACAAATTGACCATCAGATATATAACTTAATTTTTTTAGATATGATATCTTAAGCTGTCAACTATCATTTGGCAAACAAAAATTTCATACATTTTAGTTTTAAAATTTGATCAGTTTTGTATATATCTTTATATGGAGCTCTTCTTCTAAAGGAGATCAATATAGTCTGAAAATGGCCACAACCACCCAGCCCTCTTAACTGCATTCAGTCAATATGCCTTAATTTCTTTGAAGTAGTATACTTATTATTTTGTGATATTTAGGGCCTTTCATGGAATGCGGGAAAACAATTAGAATCGCATTGTCCATCCATCAACACTTTGTTTTTACACGATAAGTCAAACAATTTTTAAATTTTGTACAGAAGTTAATTCTTTACAATGAAAGGAGAACCTATATATATATCATACAATCAGATTATACTTGTGAACAGTCTGGGTAATTGGGAGTGATCCAGTTGTTGATAGCAGATTTAATTTTATTTATTTTTTTTTTTAATAATACAAATTGTTTGAAAGTTAGCATTAATAAAATATTATCAGGTGGAGATGTAAATGGAAGGATTATTAGTAGGTTGTACATGTATGAACATCTCCACTGACAGAACCAGAAATTAATCTTTTTTTTTTTTTTTTTTTTTTTTTTTTTTACAAATTGTTTTGTTGTTCCCCTTGATTTCTTCTGCTGCCATTTTCAACATACACTCATTTAGGTGCTGGTTCCAAGGAAACAACTGAATCAATGCTGTTGGCTTAGATGTGATTTTTAAGTTAACCTAATTTTTTTTATTCTGCTCTCAATTTTATGCTATTGTCAGTGCATAACGAACAAGTGTAGATGCTGGAATTAATGAGAGTACATGATAATGAATTCTTTCATCTGCCTTTTTTAAATTTCTAATTTTATTTCCTTATAATATTTAAAATAAAAAATACATTACATGTGTTTACAATTTAATAACAGGTATTAGGGATAAAAATCTTAAGTTGTGGATCCAAAGGAAGAGGAACTTTTTCTAATCACATACAATGTATGTATTGATTTAATTTGAAGAAAAAATATTCAAATATAGATCCAGAGAATTTTGTGGTGGATCCAAGGGTCTAATCTTTTGAGAGGGGGATCCAAGGGGAGTGGGAAATATATTATGAATTAAAAAGTTTGAGATATTAAAAGTACTTTATATTTAAGAATAAATGATTTTTGATATATATGTTAAACCTATGAATAATTGAGAACATCAGGCATGTCTAATGTTCATGGCTCTTTATTGAAAGGGAGAGGAATGTAGCTTTATCTTATAATATGAAGTTTTGTTTTAAGCATAATGTCAAAGTTACATAACTTTAAGCTCAATATAAGTGAATTATATAGATCCAAAGAATTAAGTGATGGATCATAGGATCCAGGTTTTTGAATGAGGGATCCAAGGGGAGTGGGGAATAATTTATCAATTTAAAAAAAAAGAAAGAGATATTCATGAAAAAAAAATTTGAAATATAGCTATGTAACTCTTCTGTATGGGAGATAAGAAAATTTATCCTTTATATGAATGAGTCATATATTATATATAGGTTTGAATTATATATAGATTCAAAGAATTTAGTGGTAGATCCAAGGGTCTATTCTTTTGAGTGGGGGATCCAACAGGAATGGGACATAATTTTTTAATTAATTTATAAACAGCATTTGCATATCCTTATATTTGAAAAAAAAAGATATTACATGTGTTTACAATTTGATAACAAATAATAAGATCAATTAAATTTTAAATTAAGTTGTGGATCCAAAGGAAGAAGAACTTTATCTAATCACATATGTATTGATTTAATTTGAAGAAAAAAATATTCAAACATAGATCCAGAGAATTTTGTGGTGGATCCAGGAGTCTAATCTTTTGAGAGGGGGATCCAAGGGGAGTGGGAATATTTTATGAATTAAAAAGTTTGAGATATTAAAAGTATATTTATTTTAAAGTAAATGATTTTAATATGTTAATCAGGTCTCAAGAATAAATGTTTTATGTTCAGGCTGTTGATTGAAAGTGAGAGGAACATACCTTTATCTGATAATATAAATTATTTTTTGATTTCAACAAAATGATATCAAGCACACGTACATAACTTAAGCTTAACATGAATGAGTTAAATAGCTCCATAGAATTAAGTGATGGATCCAAGGATCCAGTTTATTTGGTGATCCAAGGGGAAATTTGAAGGAAAAAAAGAAATATGAAATAAATATTGAAATATATATAGCAATGGTACTCTTCTGTATGGGAGATAAGAAAGTTTATTCTTTATATGAATAAGTCATATAGAAAATATATCTATGTAACATGAATCATACATAGATTCAAAGAATTTATTGGTGGATTCAACGGTCTCTTCTTATGAGTTGGGGATCCAAGGGAAGTGGGACATACCAAGATAATTTATGAATTAATTAATAAACAGAATTTGTTATCTCTAAGAACAAATGATTTTGCTACTAACAAGGTTTCAAAAATATTGAAAAAAAAATGAGGAGCAGACATGTCTGAAATTATTATATCTTGGAAATAAGTTTGAAAATAAGACAAGACAATATTAATATCTCCATTCCAATTTTCATGAAATCAAAGATATATAATGAAGATTACATGGGTTTTTTTACCCTAAGTAACAAAAACGTGGGGAAAAAAAACCCACATGTAATTTTTAGTCATATATGGGTTTAAAAACCCCACGAAAGATTATATGGGTTTATTTCCCCCATGGGGAAAATTTTAAACCCCATGGGGTTTTTGTGGGGTTTTTCATGGGGTAATTTTAAGTACATGTTTCCCCATGGGATTTTTATCTTTGCCACTTAATATCTCAAAAACTAGCTAAAAATGTTGGATTTTTTATTTCATAAATCAATTTAAATATAAAAACCCCACCATTTAAAAAAAATCCTAAGATAATAGCTTTAAAGGAAAAGGGTGCGCAAGTTCGGAAAAATGTCCATTCCGAAGTTGTCCGTCCCACTGTTAATTTCAAAAAGTTAGCTTTGGTATTTTTTTTTAATTTAAAGTGTAAGTAAATAACGAGGCAAAATATTCTTTACAAATTGTGGAATCATTTTGATTTGCTTGGATCAATGTTCGCGGGAAATGAATTTTTCACTGGTTTGTGCGGATGTAATTTTATTGGTTCGTGTGGATAAAATTTCAATGGTCGTGGGAATGTTATTTCGTAGAAATATCCGTATTTACCGAGGATTTAATGAACCAATACTTTGACAAATTTATTGATCAAATTTGTGTGTAAGGGTGATGGGAAATCCACGAACATTGATCCCTTATGAAAAATTGATGATTTAACAGTACCTCTATTTAAATTATCATTTAACATAAATTTCAGACAATCGTATTCTTAGTTTAATATCAAAGCTTTGTTGCTTTTACAGTAGTTATGGCTGGAAACAATACGACAAGAGAAGTTCCGAGTGTCGTGGAAATCTTTTTGCCACCTTTCTTTATGCTGATTTCATGTTCATTGGGTAAGAAGCTCAACATGTTTTTTTTTTTATTTTTGAAAATTTCATTATACGTGTACTAAGTTGTAGTAATTTTTTTTCCATTTAAATATTGATAATAGAACTCATGCATTTACAAATTGATATTTTGTTCATAAAATTAAAGCAGTGCTATGTAGCAAATATAAACTATTGTACACAATGTGCAAATATTTTATTTTTTACCTAAAAAACGTTCTTTTACATGTAAGATTACTAGTGTTCTCCCATAAAAATGCGAATTTTAAGGATACCTCATAAAGTACCTCAGAAAAATTATTCATTTTTCGCAATGTTTGGAAAATGATATTTTTGTTAGTTGACATAAGTAATATTATGAAGTTATAATCATATTTGGATATGGAAACGGTATTTAAAGCGTATCAAAAACAGTTGCTCGTCGCAGGGCATTTTTTCTCTCTTTAAGGATAACATTGTCAGCAATGATTTGTTTAGTACCTGATTATAAGGAATATAATTTGATGAAATTTACATCTTCAAAAGATCTGTAAAATTCAAGTGTAAAAAATTCAATAGTTTGACATCATAAATGGGAATAATGTAAAAAAGAACAGTGATCAATCTCAGAAATCCTGCAAACAAAAGGAATCTTGAACAAAATCACGGATCCCTGGAAACACCCCAGGTGGGATCAGGTGCCTAGAAGGAGTAAGCATCTCTTGTTGACGTGCGCACCCTCTGTGAGCCCTGTGTTGTATACGTGATACGTGGTATTCCGTAGTAAAAATTAGTGTATATATACATGAAGATATCGGCTTCCTTAATTTAGGATTTTTTAAATTGATAGCTTATAGGTTGTGTTTTTGAACTATTTTATATCATTCTAAGTGGACTATGGTTGAAAGAAGAGGAAAAACAAGAATTCTTAGAAGGATTTTGTTTTAGATGGTTGATTATCTATGAATTGTAGAGAGTGTTTATAATTAAACTATTGAATGCAATGCTAGGAAATATCTTAAGAAAAAAACAAGGAGTAGACTTTAATTTAAAATATGGTGGAATTCAAGATTGAACTCTTTTATGATTTTATGAGGTTTACTGCATAACCGCTTTTTGTTACATATTGCCAAAAAGGGAGATGTCAGGTGAAAATGCTGCGCATTAAATTATCACTCAGTAACCGTGTAAAGAGGGAAATGACTCTTTTACCTTAGAAAAAAGGAATTGAAACGTTGATACTACACAAATGTATCTGACAAATGATTCTAACTTTTAAAAGAATGTCACGGATTGCTGGACGTGTTGTCCAAAGGATGAGGAGCTTGGTAGACAATCAAAATGATGACCACAAACTGAAAAGGAAGAAGCAGGAAAAGTCGGTTGAATAAAAAATATATTTAAAGAATTTAGTATGCGATCTTTCGAGGACTCTATAAATTTGAGATAGGTACCTCAGTGACTTACTGAAAATTTAAATGTTCAGTGCAATTCGGGTTTCAAATAAAATTTTAAAATTCGAAAGAAAAGAAGCATAATACCTTAACAGTTCAACGAACGCCACGAACTACGTTTTGGCATCGAAACCTTTTTTTTTTTAATTAAAAGTTTAACCGAGAGAAAATGTTTTTTATTCTGTGTCATGAGAAGCAAGTTAATTTTAACAGCAATATGATTTTTAATGACAAGTAAGTATAGCCCTTTTAGCTTCTCGTATTTAAAAGGATATACATGTACTATATAAAAATCATGGAAAACGCACCTTACTTGATTTGTCGAATAAAAAGTGATCAATGTCTTAAATTTTTTTTTTTGGTCATTTCCAATCGATATACACTACAGTCAACGCGGTTTCCGTATTTACCGCGAGTCCTCGCGGTGTGATATTGATCGCGGTTTAACACAGGTAACTCAGGTAAAACCGCGTGTTCTCGCGGTACGGGTCCTCAACTAATCCACACCATCGCGGTTTGTGTTATCCGTCTCAGGTAAAAAATTATTCTCTTCATGAACGCGAGTTACCTCCCCCGACGGAAAAAAACACAACAGAACAAGGATGAATAGATGTAAAAAAAAAAAAAAAAAAAAGGATAAAACTAGTCTTAATTTATCTTTTTACTTAATATTTCACACCTCTTTCAGAAATTAAAAAAAAGAAAAAAGGAAAGAAAGAATGCATGATATGGAGACAACTAGATATATATATTGTGTGTTCATTTATTGTTCTTAACTCATTCGTAATTATACATATGCATTAATTTTGTAGATCACAGTACTGTTATTGATCATCCGATAACTCAATGATTTAATTGTCAATTGAAAACAACTTTTCCGTCATTTAACCATTTTAATAAGTAAAATAGTCGCAATATTTAAAAAAAAAAAGGAGCTCAGAATAAAATCTTCAAAGGAATAGATATTTTTTCTGTATTCCTTATTAATAATTCAAGTTTCCTTGAAAATTCTAAACTTGAGAAAGTACGTATGAACGTACAACATGTTTTATAATGCTAGACTCTTTTTCATGACTTCCAATCTAGTGCGCTTTGTATGGTATTTATCCAGGTATTAAAACAAACTATGATTCGGGTGTAAAATATGATTTAAAAAATATATCCTGTCTATAAATATTATCATTTAAACTTTAATTTACTTTAGATACATGTTTATTCGTAAATAGCAAGCTTCACCCTATTTTGATTTAAAAATTGAATTAATTTTCGGTCCATAATCAACTGATAATTCAAAAATTTAAAACTGATTCAAAGTTAGTTTTTCATTCGTTGTTTGTTTTCTAGTGACCGTTAACCTAGTGACTGACTTCCCATGCTCTGGGCCTCACACATTATCTTCATGTATGTGATACCCCTTCCTAAATTTACGGTTTTTTTTTTTAATTTATTTACCTTCAATTACAGGCAAAAAACGTTATTAATAGCTCAGAGGATGTTACAGCGTGTGCAAATATGCAACATTCGATTTTGAAATTTAATTTAATTTACACTGATAAAATACAATTGGAATAGAAGATTCTATGTGTCCCCGGGCTAGGTTCGAGTTTGTAGTACGCACAGTCAGAACCTTGGCACTGACACAGACAGGAAGTGTTATGTAATAGATATACACATGCGTCTGCACAACAATAGATTAGATTTCTGAAAGTTGTGATTTACCTGTATTGTATACCTGGACATGCAAAATTTTGCATTCATATTGAATAGGAATCTGCTTCGTAAAACTTGAAATACATCGCAAACTATGAAATAATTTGTCCATTTTATAAGTAGCAATTATTTTATACATTTTCCATTGATTCAATAAAACATTAAATTCTCAGGAACTATTAGAAAAATGAAATTACATTCAGAATTCCTCCAGAATTTGAAAGCTTTAAACAAACAGCAAGTTTTATGCATTAATATTACACAGAAAAATAGATTTAATAAGTATCTCATATTCAAAAATCGACGGCGATAGGAGAAGGGGGGGGGGGGGGTTAATGAGACGTACTGTTCATATTTATTGATTATTTTCTAAAGATATGCTATGTATATTTTGGGCATTCATGAAGTGTGTTGATTAAATAAATATATACAGTATAGTTTAAACATATACATACAGACAGATTTCCTGAAATGTCCCTCGCCGTTTATTTTCGATTTTTATTCTTGAACCCCCCCCCCCCCCACACACACACACACACAAACTAATCCTCGTGTTTCTCTACCCAAAATTACAGTGTGTAATTTAACACCCACTCCCTTAAATGATTTTGAAGTTTCTGTTTTGTGAAACCTTTCTCTTTGGTTTCAACAATTACTCTATCAGTCCCAAGTTTTTCAAAATCGTCGACCTATAAAAAAGAAGACTTTTATTGTTATTTTTTAATAGATTCTTTATAAGAGTATAACGATATTTTTGTGATTTCAGGATTGCGTTTGATCAGTTGATATAACCTACAGTACATGTATGATGGGTGATCAAGGTGTCAAGACCGGCTACTGAAATATGGTCATGTAATACATGCAGTTTTTACAGCTTGAAAACACGGTAATCGTAAAAGGGCTTGATCATCTCGTGAATCTCGAGAACCCATAGTCTTATTGTGGGCGACCGATAGGATTAGCTACGCCCCACTGCACACGCTGTGATTGTGTAATACATGTACACGTGTTTGTTCAGATTCAACTCATTTAGTTCATGACTTCTCTGCTAGATTATCAGCTGAGAACGCAACCATTTCATTCTTTTAGCTTTATAAAAATGACTATTGTCAACTTCTTTTAGAATGATGAACAGAGCTGTTATCCATTTTTTCATTCAGGCCCATAAGTCTAACAAATGAGGTGGTGATCAATATCGTTAATTCAAACATTCGGGATTATTGTAAATAATATTTGAATATGTTGGAAGAGGTATTTTTGCGTGAAATTATGTGTTTTCATTTTTTTTTCAGTTATATATACATTGCAATTTTCAATTCGAAAAAAAAACCACTGCCGTAATACTGTAAGAAAAAACTGCGTAATATAAATCGAATCGATATTAATACTACAATAAAAAAAATTATGTTGAGTTATAGATCTCCACAATATAATTCAGGTTACTTATTAGAAACTAGAACAATGATAATATTTTGATAGAATAAATGCCAAGTATCATTCAAATATCACCCTTTAGACTGAAAAAAAAGAAGATTTTATAAATTATTTCTAGAATTTTAAAGCTATATATGGCGTATCTGAGTTAAAAAATAAAAATACGAGATTGAGTGTAGATGAACATGATATTTGTTATTTACGTTCAAATTAAAATTTTCGCCGATTTTGAACTTGAATAACCCCACGTTTCTATAGTTAAATTGACTTTAAACTGTGTCTGATATTTAAATGCGGAGTTGGTATAAAATAAATCAGTTATTGTTTTAAATTTCTAATATCTATAAAACGCGATTGATTTAAATTGTGTAATTTACAGAAAAGTCCTATCTATATATAAGGTAATAAAACAAAAAGAAAGACCTTATTAATTTTAGTAAGCCTTAACTTATCAAAAATATGCCATCTATGACTTTAACATGTTTAAGCCACATTTAAAAAAAACGATCCTATACATTCGCAATTTAATATCCTTACTTTGACATTAAGGATTATCGATTTCACATTGAGTAAAATACGGTAGAGCACACCGTCACGGTAATCTCGTGTCCCCGCGATCACCGCGATGATAAAACCGCGACGGTATATCGCGGGAAGGATTAAAACACCATCGCGGGGCCGCGGGAAAATACGGGATCCGCGTTGACCGTAGTGTACTTTCTTGTTGCGCTAACAACATGATGAAGAAATCTAGTCAAACCTCGTTATCACAAATTAGATTAGACAGAGAAAAAAGCCGAGACATTTGAGAATACGGGATGTTAAGGTAATAATAAAGAGAGAAGTTGGTTGAACTCTAGTTGTCATATATAGCAGTTCAAGATATCGATGATTAACTGTTTTTGATATGCTATATTTAGAAATATCCTTTCGAGAACATTGGGGACTTCATCTGGCCTCTAGTATCGATATTGATCAACTTACCTGAAAAACTTTTGAAAGCAAAAAAAAAAAGGAATTGTCCTAACTTGAAAATCCTATTGTGGATTATCGTTTGACAAGAAATTATTTTTGAATACATTAATATGGGAGGCTGACTATGTTACAAAATAAAGTGGGGGGGGGGGGTGGGCATTGGCGTTTCAAGGAACATTGACTTGTTACCATTGTAAAAGATTAGAAATGCCTGTTTACACTAATAAAGCATATTTTCTTTAGTTTATATATAAGTATTTCTTCTTTTGTAGGTGTTTGTATATTGTTGCTTTGCCGGTTCGAAAGATTTGTCAAACGATTGAGATCCCAACACCGTATTACCAATAAAGATTTCGAGGTTTACCACATTGAAACTTTCTCAGGCCAACAAACATTTGACCCATCCAAATATAGAAACAATATTTCCAATTTCTCATTCCTCTCAAAGTTTGATCTGGAGGTGTTGAAAGTCCTTCAAACCTTTTCTAATAAACCTTCAGAGATACTTAAGATAGGCCTTCCAGGCTTAGTAACCATATGTTTAGGACCCTTTGCTATGCTTTTCTATCACTCTACAACAGATTTCTTTTGGCCGAAAAACAAGTATCCTCAGCTCCCAAACAATAACCAGTGTGTTTCCTGCTTTCTTACTCCTGCCGGACTTGTCTACGCCATCTCGTTTGGTTTTGCCTTTTCTTCAGCCCTTGCTAAGCAGAGTGATATTTTAACAAAGGTCACAGAAGAAATCAGCTTTATTGACCAAGCAGCTACTTTGACGAGTAAGCTGAAGTTAGCAAACAATAAAATCAGGATGGGAATTTACCATGCTATCAAATGTGAAGCGATCTACATGATACTGCAGATTGAAAATAGGAAGGCGTCTTCATTTGTCAACAAGCCAACTGTTGATGTTAAAAGTAATTTAGCACAAAGTAGTGATAAACTTTTAACACTAGTCAAAGGTTTCAAAATGTTCATGAATAGCGATTTTTGCTATGCATTTCAGAGAGTTCTGGGTAAAAAATGCAGAATTCTCTATGCACGACTGCACATATTTTTTTTTTATCTTTCCTTAAAAAATGTAAAAAAAAAAAAAAAAAAGGGGGGGGGGAACATTTGTAAAACTAAATTTAAAAATCATGCTGCTGAATTTTTATTGATTACATTGCCTTCTTTAATAAAATATTTTTTTTAATAACTGTTAGAATTTCACCCGTTTGTGTTGAAACATTTTTAAAAATAATATTGAAAATTATTACTTTCAATAATAGTTTTTCATGTTGATACTTTAATAACGTTTCAATATTAGTATTTGATGTTCATACTTTTAAAATTTTTATATTTCTGGCAGTTGCAATATGGGAAGTTCTCGGTCTACTTCAAAATCAAAATCACCCAAGTGACCACCATATTGATGACGTCATGAAAAAATACCTAATAGATTATATATCCAGACTCAACAATATATGTTCGGATGACCTCAGTGTTTTACATTCAAGGACACACTGGTTGATGTGAGTATCTTAAACTATAGCAGAAATAGAAAGGTTGTTCTTCCCTTATAGTAAATACTTTCTGATAGGGAGTTGTGAATTTTAGGACTCTTTTTTAATCATGAATATCATAGGTGATGCAATTATGACTAATAGGGTTTTCCATAAACCTGTTAAATTCAGATAGAAAAAGAATCTTTACTCAGGAAGTTGGCACTTAAAAGAGACATTTTTTACCTGTTAGCATTAGCACAGTCTTTATGAACAGATGTTTACCGATATGCATGTTATGTACATTAAGTAGTTTTAAAAAAGGTTTTTTTTTAAATGATCGACTAAAGTTCTTCTTATGACAAGAGGCCAAAGAGCCTTAACTGTCGCCTGACTAACTTATTATCATACGTGAATAATCAATGGAGACTTCTTTCAAAGTACAGTACCGACCAGACACAACCTAACAGAAAGCAAACCCAAAGCGCACCCTGGGTTTTCTTCCTGGGTTCGCTTGGGGTTCGCTATAGCTGACCCCGAGCGAACCCGCAGTGGACCCAGAGCGAACGCCGAAAGCGGACCCCAAATTCAGTAGCAAACCCAGAAAGCGAACGCGCGTTCGGTGTTGCGTAACAGAACTGTCAATCAGGATTAGCGATAAGAAGTGTTAACCAATCAGCGCGTCAACCGATCAGCATGCCAGTTTGTCTTTCGATGTAAATAAAACATGCTACAAGCAAAGCGTGTTAATGTACGGTGTAAAATTATTATTAACATGATTTAAAAAATTATTTATATTTATATTCTAATTATCCAGGTAGCAAGTTATATTTACACATTTATATTCTTTATTTTTTCTTATTTTTTAAAGTCCATTAATTTATATTGCGTAAATTTATCAGACAAAACGTTCTTTAATGTGTAAAAGAAAATAATGATTATCACAATTGTTACTATAAAATAAAGAAAAAAAAAGTATTTTGACAAATTAATAGCATTTCATCATCTCAAGATACTGTACAAGATTATGCATATGTTGATTTTTCTTTTACAAAAAAAATTCTGTAAAGCCTGATTTACCTTGTTGTTTTTTTTTTACTGAAATAAAAAGAAAAAAAAACAAAGCGCGATTTACATGTACATTACTGAACGAACAAATTATCGGTAGTAAATAAGCAATATAATAAGTCGTACAGTATTGTATTCTTTTAAGAAAGCGTAACTTTAAATGATAAAGCGTATTTAAGATGTTTAACGATTTTTTGTTCTCTGATGATAGGCCCCGTTAACTGCTTATTGTGATGATGATATTTTTATATCAAAACATCAGAAATGTACATTTTTACAACAACAAAAAAATAATAGTAATAATTAATAATTCCCAATACTTACATAAATGATTAGTCGACAAATGCACATGGCATGATTGTTGGGGTTACTTTTTATCCCTGATACTTATTATTATTTCAATTTCTGCAGATGGATGTTTTTTTTTTTTGTTTTTTTTTTAATGCTGATTTTTGAAATTCATAAATGGAAAGACGGATATAAGTATTCATTCATTTTTTAGGTCACTTTTAAGAACTTTTTACCCCCATACTGCATATCATAAAATCCAATTGACTCAAAACTCACAGACAACCTATATCATGTGATAGAACATGCCGCATTCGATCATTAATGACATCTTTACATATCAATAAGATAAAAAAGAAATAAGTCGGAGAATTACATTAATATTTATTTGTAATCTAAAATATATATTAAAGCTTATTTACACGTAGTTTCAAAAATATTTATTTCTTTTTTTTTTCAGTTTTCCAAAAGTCGATTAATTGCAGCAGTAAATATTTTTAATCTAAAATATCTATTCATAAATATTTTTAACTTTTTGTGTAAAACGTGATCATTCGTGTATGTTGTCAACAATAACGTTGCAGTAACTGTATATGCACATGTATCGATCGCCGAAAAAACAACAATGATCGATTTCACTGCTGTATTTGGAATAAACAAGGGGCGGAGCTTACTGGCGGCGAGATTAAAGCGGGGTCCGCTTCACGCATGATTGTGTATAAGCGAATCCAGAAAACGAACGCCGGGTTCGCTATAGCGGACCCAGAGCTGACCCAGAGCGAACCCGAAGCGAACCCAGGGCGCACCCAAAATTTCTGAAAGCTGACCCGTAGCGGACCCAAAGCGAACCCAGAAAGCGAACCCGGGGTGCGCTTTGGGTTCGCTCTGGTGTTAGGTTGTATCTGGTCGGTACTGTAGAGTAAAAATTTCCCAACATGATAGTTCCCTGTCCTAGTAGCATCATAACCCTCGACCAAGTGGTTATTAAAATCACTTCTCTGATAAAAACATCCTTTGCTTATTACAACATTCCCTTTAGCCCGCAGATGCTATATATCAAAATTAGTTGAAATTGGTTCAACATTTCAAGAGAAGAAGATTAAAGTGTTCAAAAGTTTACGACGATTAACGAAAACAGATACAAAGAGGTTCTCAGAAGACCTTAAAAAATACCTAACAAATTAGATGTACATGTATGTAAATAACAAAAATACAATTCATCATTTACTATTGTTTCACGAGTTTACAATTAAATCCTTTCATTGACTAGGTGGGTTTTTCTGATTACTCTGGGATTCTTTTCTCTTTATGGTGTGTTACTGATCCAAGCGTCATCTTATCGTATGGAACTCATGATGTGCACTTTGACACTTTTCTCCATTAGCATGCTTTGTTACATCGTCTCTGATCTAGACTCTCCATTTTCCGGTTTCTTCCGTATCGACATTTCTATCATTGTTGACGTCATATACAGGTTAGAGGTCATGCACAAGATGGCGTCTCTTGGATTTGAGGAGACTGTATGCTATCCCGACAGTTCACGTTTTCAACAGAAGAGATATAACAGTGAGGAGAAAGTGAATGACCCTACCGTGTACATTTAGTCAGTGTGTTAAATGAAGTCAGAAATCTCATTTACACAAAATTAATATGTTGTAGATAATAAATTGTTGATATTTCTAGGTGTAATTAAGGATATTCCTTATAGAATAAAGAATAAAGAAATAATGATTGACTTATCTATTTTGTTTAGATTAAAACATTGATACCAACAGAAAGATTTACATAACCTTGAAGTACTGCCAACCTCAGTACTTTGTTAATTGCATGAATCAGATTTGATGATAATATAGGAAGTACTTGTATGAGGCGCCATTTCTATATTTTTGAGGTATTTTTTTATATCAAAAAAAGAAATCTTGATATCAATAATTCGAATTCTTGATATCAAAAAATAATTCTTGATATCAAAAAATAATTCTTGATATCAAGAATTTGAATTTTTGATATCAGAAAATGATTTTCTGATATCAAAAATTCGATTTTTTGATATCAAAAAATGATTTTCTGATATCAGGAAATCAAATTCTTGATATCAGAAATTAATGTAGATTTTCTGATATCAGAAAATCGAATTCTTGATATCAAAAAATCATTTTCTGATATCAGAAAATCGATTTTTTGATATCAGAAAATAAATTTCTGATATCAAAAAATGCTTTCGAATTTTTGATATCAAAAAATCGATTTTTTGATATCAGAAAATATGAGTGAAATAAATAGAACTTACATAAATGAATGCTCCCTTATTCCGTATCAATGGTTAGTTTACTCGTATTAGTGTCATCCTGAATACCGATCCCGCTGCAACATTGTATGTTCTGTTAACTTTGATTAGTGTTATCAATTCATAGTTGATTGTCTAGCCTAAAGCCTTGTGTTTTCTTAATAAAATTTTTGTATAGATTAATGCAAGGAAATAAATGAATATACATAAATTGATACGTACATGCATTTACAATGCTGATAAGTTTGAAATGTCCGAATTCCAAATAAGTCTTGAAGCCTCCTTGAGTTGTAATGACAAGAGATTCGTAGGAAATGACAGTAAAAATGAATAGAGTAATTAACACTTAATGCATTCAGTAAGTTCTCTTTACATCATAAACACCGAAACTTGTAACCCTCATTTTGTAACATATACAAGTTCGCCTTTCTACTAATTCTATAGATAATAGTATAAAACCCAAACACAGGGGAGCCCTACTTCTGTGAAAACAATCTTGGGGAGAATAGATTATCTGTATGAGCCTAAACACTAATATTTGTTGAATTTCTGATATCAAAAAATTGATTTTGTGATATCAAAAAATCCACTTGAATTTCTGATATCACAAAATGATTATTTGATATCAGAAATTGGAATTTTTGATATCAAAAAATGATTTTCTGATATCAGAAATTCGAATTTTTGATATCAAAAAATCTCGCTTATTTTTTGATATCAAAAAATATATTTTCTGATATCAGAAAGTGATTTTTTGATATCAAAAATTCGAATTTCTGATATCAAAAAATCATTTTTTGATATCAGAAAATACCTTAAAAATATTAAAACGGCGCCTCATATACTTGTACGTTAAATTAAAGAAAAAGTAACAATGGCATTAAATGCACATATATTTATAGTGTATAAGGATTCTGGGCTGAAAATGATCCTTATCGTGGCGATAAAAATACTCTAAGTTTACTATAACTATTGCCTGTGATACTTATGGTACTGATTTGTAATGCGGGTATTTTTATGGTGCCGATGATTACACAACAAAATGATAAAACGTTAACGTCTCTAGAGATGTACATGAAATGCTTCTAATTGTATTAAAGCATTCAAGAAAGAAGATGATCATTTATAATATTTTTTTTTTCTAATTCGTTTGTTTTAATGAGATGAATTACAAGCTTTCATATACAAAGCATGAACAGATTTACTTTGACGTCTCTTTTAGATGACCAAAATCACGATCGTTTCTTTATAAGTTGACAAAAAGCTGGTGTTATTTCAGCTGAACTAGCCACTTGGGCATATAATGCTGATGTCAGTGAGGGTGATGATTATATAACAAAATGATAAAACGTTTATGCTTCCTGAGAAGTACATAAAATGCCTTTGGTTGTAGTTAAGCATTTAAGTAAGATGATCACATATAATATTGTTTCTTTTCCCTATTTCTATTCTTACAATGAGATAATTTACATACTTTCATATACAAAGCATAAACATAATTACATCGATGTCTCTTTTAAATGACCAGGATCAAGTTGCTAATTAATAAAATCTGATATAATTTAAGCTGAACTAACCATTTGGGGCACTATTCTTTAGCCTGTACAAGGTGAATGATTGTTTATTATTCCGTTCAATGTAGTGACCTTAACCTGTATTCTGAATACATCTATTATATCTCATCAATGACATTAATTGTACATAATTACATACAGAAACTACACTGTTAGAGGCTCAAATTCATGGATAGTACATCCTATGTATTCTTCTATCTTCAGAAATAATAATAAAGTAGGCATTTTTTATGAAGCTTGTGTCAGACCTACAAAATACATCTATTTAGATAATTATATTCAATTATATATATATATTATATGGAGATGCAGTTTTTTTGTTAGCTCACCTGAGCTGAAAGCTCAAGTGAGCTTTTCTGATCACCCATTGTCCGTCGTCTGTCCGTCTGTCCGTCCGTCCGTCTGTAAACTTTTCACATCTTTAACTTCTTCTCAAGAACCACTGGGCCAATATTTACCAAACTTGCCACAAAGTATACTTGGGTCAAGGGGAGTTTAAATTGTTAAAATTAAGGGCCAAATCTCCTTACAAGGGGAGTTAATCAAGAAAAGACAAAAATAGGATGGAGTCATTAAAAAATCTTCTTCTAAAGAACCACTGGGCCAGAAAAGTTGAAACTTATATGGAAACATCCTGGGATAGTGTAGATTCTAAAATGTAAAAATCATGACCCCCGGGGGTAGGGCGGGGCCACAATGGGGAATCCAAATTTTACATTGAAATATATCAGAAAAATCTTTAAATATCTTCTTCTCAAGAACCACTGGACCAGAAAAGCTGAAACTTATGTATAAGCATCCTGGGGTAGTTTAGATTCTAAGTTGTTCAAATCATGACCCCCGGGGGTAGGGCGGGGCCACAATATGGAATCCAAGTTTTACATTGAAATATATAAGAAAAATCTTTAAAAATCTTCTAAAGAACCACTGGGTCAGAAAACTCAAAGTTATATGGAAGTACCCTAAGGTAGTGTAGATTCTAAATTGTTCAAATCATGACCCCCGGGGGTAGGGCGGGGCCACAATAGGGAATCCATGTTTTAGTTTTACATTGAAATATAAAAGAAAAATCTTTAAAAATCTTCTTCTCAAGAACCACTGGACCAGAAAAGCTGAAACTTATGTGGAAGCATCCTGGGGTAGTGTAGATTCTAAATTATTCAAATCATGACCTCCTGGGGGGTAGGGCGGGGCCACAAAATGCATTACAAGGGGGAAATCTGGTAAAGAACAGTATGGCCAAAGTTACTCAGGTGAGCGATGTGCCACATGGTCCTTTTGTTCTTTTTAAATTTTGATGTTTTACCACATGGAAAATATCTTACACATGTACATATTATTTTATAAAGTATAAATACACTTAATGATTTAGATTTTCAATTGTCCTGTCAAAGCAATCACCGTTTTGTCCAGAAATTCATTCTGAAGGCAAATACATTGTATTTAATCCATATACATCTACACGGTACAAGTTACAGACGGAACAACCTCATATAATTAAGTTGTAGAACTTATTTTGAAAGAAGGGATAGTAAATGGAGTCATTGCAAAGAATAAATCCAGATGACAGGATCATAATTTTCTTCCGAAATAGGCTGCCTTTAAATGTGTGCATCGGTGATATAAATATATATGCAAGCTCCACATATGTTTAGATCTATTGATTGGATATGTAAGATCATGAACAATTTCTAAAACAAGGCAATCTATTGACAAACAATTTGATGAAACAAAAATATCAACAGTCTCGTTTAAAGTCATAATAAAGTAGGTTCTATGGTCGATACAATGACCTTGTCAGCAAACACAATCTATCGTTAAGTCAAATGCTGACTGACTTTTCTCATATTAATTGTGAGGCCATTTTTCACACAATGAATTTTCTGTTGATTTTTCCGTGTCTCCCGATCATGACAAGGAGCACAGGGTGGGTGTGACCGGTCGGCAGGGGATGCTCACTCCTCTATGGCATCTGATACAACCTCTATTGTTTTAGAGGTTCGTGTTTGCTCTGCTCCTGAATTGTATTGTTTGAATGGACTTCTGAGCTTGAATACTGTTCGTTATCTTCGTATTTAATAAAGATTATATTCTTGCATGAGACCTGTAGAAGTAGGCAGTAAAATGTATCTCTTTCCAATTGCATTATCAATGGTGTTTTCCATTTCTTGTTTCACGTACCTGTCTTACAACTAAAATTTATTTCAATGATCAAGAAATTGGTATTATTATGCTGCGTACGTAATAAATCTACTTAGTTATGTTCACAAAAATGTTTAGATATAGGCAGTGTTGACCCCTCTATAAATGTATAATTGTTTAAACGCCCTTGTTCATCCTCTCTTTCTCTAATAACCTTTCTGCACTGTTTTCTTTCTCCCATTGTCCATTTATATCCTCAATACTCTATTTTTCTTGCGGTCTGTTTTTAACCTCACTTTCAGTTTGTTATAAGTTTTATAAATTGTAAAACTAAAATGTTATCATATAAGTTTCTGTCCCGCTTGTTCTTGTTTGTAGTCCCTTTTTACACAGTAAAGTCCGTATTTAAACAAGGGGTGAAGCCCGATTGTGCTGCTTCTGAGAAGGAATGCTCTTTTGACTTTCACGTGAATTACATTACGAGTATGATCTCTTACAACTTGTCGACTGGTGAAGGATATCCTGTTTTTTATACGAAACGGAACTTTTTTCAAGAAATGTTCCAATGATGTTGTGTCTATAGCCCGTCCTTGTGCTGAGATTCCATTGGCATACGAAGGTAAGCTTACTCTAATTTATGATATGTCAGTTTTTTGTTAAATGAAATAATTATTATCATATAAGATGCAGTAAAACTTGGTTATATTGAACTCAATTATAACGGACTTTCAATTATAGTGAACTTTTTTAACAATTCCATGGAAGCCTTTTTCAATATGTTCCTTGCATAGATATGTTGGCTTCCTTAAAGCTGAGTTTTGCTGCTTTTGTTTTTGGACTTCTAAGGTATATTATCAACTTCAAGTTTTCTTTAAATGAAATATGTAAATCTCTTAATCCTTTCTGTACACCTATAGCTTCATAATTTGAACGAACATCTCACTATATTATCAATACAACAAAGACCTCTTGAATATTAATATGTTGATCTGCAGTCCTGTTGATCTTCAGAAAAAAAAAATCAAAGTAATTTTGTGTCACAAAAACAGATCTTAATCTTCAATGATGAGGTTGATTGTAAATTATTATGGTAGATTGTAGTTTAACTGGTCTGACAAAGCGAATCAGAAGAGAGTTATTTCTACGTGTTGCAAATAAAAAGAATTGGAAAATTGATTGTTATTTCATCTAATGCATTTTTTTTTTCTTTTATGGCAAGGTATTACTGTAGAAGGCATGTATATGGCCCCTTCTATATCTAAATATTCCATGATTATCTCACAATAATTTGGGCGTAACCTTCAATTTAGCTGCTGTTATATTATCACAGTAGTTTCGTGTCAGATTAAGTTTAATTTTCGCAAGGGTTCTGGACAGTCACAGCAAAAAAGAGAGGTTACGGACGATATCTTATACACACTTGAAGGATCCCTTAAATTTTAAAAAATCCTGTCTGTCTTGGGATTCGTTAAAACTTTACGTGTTAAAGAAATAAATTTATACAAACAATTTTCTTTCATTTTTTAACTAGAAAAATGAACTATTAACTAAATATTGAGAACAAGATGGAAAGAAAATAATTTTAATATATAATTCATTGATAACAGAAATCAGAATATTTTAAATCCCCTCTGCTATGAATAACCTTGGCCTTTCTTCTTCCTTTTTATAGATATGGAAGATGTCGTAACAGCATATGGAAACTATAAAATCATGTATTCTATAAACAACCAATTCGTGGCCCCAACAATTGTTGTATATGAGAATCAAGAAGTAAGAGATTTTAACAAGTGTGTTGATTTACTCGAAGAACTAAAATAGAGAATATAAACCCTTTTCTTTATCGCATCTTGTATCAGCCCAAGAAAGCAATATAAGCCAGTTTGTATCAGCCAAAGACAGCAATATAAGCCAGTTTGTATCAGCCAAAGACAGCAATATAAGCCAGTTTGTATCAGCCAAAGACAGCAATATAAGCCAGTTTGAAGAATTACTGGAAAAAATACTTTCACAATTATTAACTAATCACGAATTATTTTTTATAATATCAAATTACAGAATTTAAAGTACTTTTAATTGAGAATATGAATGAAAATGTGTTATTACAGTTGAGTTTTTTAAAGGTTAAATTCAAATGGGGTGTGATGTGCATCTATCAGCTCTGCTAATCAATATCAGTGGTGCTAGATAAGTATCAGCACTTAAAGCTGATACGGCCATTGTACAGTAAGCTTAAAAAGCATAAGGGAAAAAAACCCATATATTTATTACTTATTATGTACTAATAGATTTAAAAATTCATCTTATGGACTACTATCCAGGTAAAAGTTCGTATTCACAATGACCTTGTGAATGAAGCTGTGACCTTTCACTGGCACGGAATGTTCCAGAAGGAAACACCATGGATGGATGGCGTCTCTATGTTAACTGAGTGTCCCATACTTCCGGGGCAGACCTTTACTTATGAGTAAGTAGGTTAAGTAAAACATTATTATATTATCAGAATAGACAGAAATATTGATGAAATAGTTTGTAAGATACTTGATATATATTAGATTATGTTTGTCTTACGGTATCGTTGTAACTTAAGTGTGAAATGACAAAGTGCCAATAAAACCTTTATTTATTTTGATTTTTATTCAGGTTCATAGCTAGTCCACAAGGAACACATTGGTACCATTCACATCATGGAGCGTTGAGAACTTCCGGTCTAGCTGGTGCCCTCATTGTACTTCCCCGACAGAAAAGGGAGGTAAAGGGGACTTTTTTTCCTTGTAGAACATTGCAAGTTAAGAGTCTGTAGCAAAATACATGAAAAACACCACGAGGCAAAAATTTATACTTTTCATCTTTATTTAACTATTTTTAAATTAATTATTTCAAAATGTTATATTTATAGAAAGACAAATTATACGTACAATTTTCCTCCAAAAGGGCTATGATAGGTTATTTTATATGCAAGCTACATCAGTTAGTGCACATTTAAGACTGATCAAATGATAGCCTCTGGGATAGGATGGGATCAAAATTGAAGGAGAAAATTTTAAAAGGGAATGACACGTATAAAAAAGCTTCTTTAAAAAAAAAAATAAATAAACACCGAAACATGGTTAGCCCAGAATCTGCATGTGATGTACCTTAAAGTTCATTTCCACATGAAATAGTTGGACCACAATGGGAGAGTATCAATTTCAAATCATGGCCCTTGAGTGCAGGCTTTGATCACAATATGAGGATTTTTTAGAAATATACAGAAAAAAATTAATTCTAAAATTTCCTTACAATATTAGAACAAATAAAACTTAGGTGACCATTGAGGCTCATCGACCTACTATTCTATAATTATTTTTCAAAAGTTGAGGAATTTATTATGTGTCGATAATAATAATATTTCAGAGATACGACATTCCCAAAGTTGCCAACGATGTTGTTCTTATGGTACAAGAATGGAATTCTAAGAGGAGTGATGTACAACTTGTCAACATCCAGAAGTGGTATATGCTATCGTAAGTTATCGTTAGCTTTTGTAAACTATCATAATATATATTATATATTATAAACTATCATACGTTTTCGTAAATTATCGCAAAATATCGCGCGATCGAAACTATCGGAAAGGTATCGTTATATTCCTTAAGCACAAGGATTGTAAATTGTTTAACATTCCATTAGAGAATTTTTTACTCAATTAGAAACGTCACCATGTACCGGTGAGGGCTTCAAATTTAGATCTTTACTCGGCGCTCAGGTCCATTGAGCTCTGAGAGATCTTGATCGTGCCAACGCCTGTTGTGACACGGGCCTAGGTTTTTAAGGTTTTATCCAAATGATCCGCAAATTTCACTTTAAAGTGCTGAGGAGAGTACTTGGTGAAGAAACAGTTAAAACTGTTTTTCTTGAATTGGGTCAGTCGCGACCGGTGTTTGAACGCACGACCTTCAGATCACTAAGCAAGCGCGAAGGTTTAGGAAAAACCAGATGACTTTATTTATTAACCATGGTTATATGTAAAATTCTACTAACAACAAGGATTCTAGGAGAAATAATGAATACTACTTCTTAACATGCTTGTATAGTCTGATTCCCCTTGAAATTCAAAGGCTGCATTCCGTAAAGAAAAAAAAATCTCTGTAATTCATCAAGGTTGACTCATATACACTTACCAAAACCAGCTCATATCTATAAACATGTAGGAAGAAAACATTTGTGGAAATCCGAGTTCGACAGAATGACTGGCAGACAGAGAGTAAGCCTAAGTTTCCCTAGATTCATCTTTAAAGTACGTAGTTTAGGTGTTAGTTGTCATTAACGTCTATGGTCCGTTGTGTTGAATTATACATACAGTTTAATGTTATTTTACATTTTGCTTTGAGTTTCTTTAACTTTTTCCATATTCATTACGTTTCATATTCATTGTAAGAAATGTATATATATTTGTTAAGAGTTATAAATATAGAAATTCCTATCCGGGTCTAATTCACTTTCTAGCTAACCCAGCTAAAACAGCAGGAACTAAGTTTTCCTCATAAAATAGGCGCATCTATATTTTAAATAAATACAAGACATTGATTAAGAATCTCTTTTTTTATTTAAGATTCTCACAAAACCTTGATACAGATAATTGTGTGACAGCAAAATGAAACTATGACGGAACTATATCAACTTTGGCGGAACCCTACAATAATGCACTTGTGAACGGTAAGACTAGATATTGTAAGTGTCTAATAATGATCATCCAGCTTACGGTAAAACTAGATATTGTAAGAGTTTAATAATGGTCACCCAGC
Organism: Saccostrea echinata; assembly: GCF_033153115.1. Taxonomy (NCBI): domain Eukaryota; kingdom Metazoa; phylum Mollusca; class Bivalvia; order Ostreida; family Ostreidae; genus Saccostrea; species Saccostrea echinata. The sequence goes on along the minus strand of NW_026889795.1, from coordinate 7,750,570 downwards.
TTTACTTGTGAACGGTAAAATTAGATATTGTAAATGATTAAAATGGTCATACATCTTCACTTGTGAACGGTAAAACTAGATATAGTATGTGTCTAATAATTGTCACCCAGCTTTACTTGTGAACAGTAGAACTAGATATTGTAAGTGTTTAATAATGGTCATACAGCTTAACTTGTGAATGGTAAAACTATAGATATTGTAAGTGTCTAATAATTGTCATCAAGCTTTACATGTGAACGGTAAAACTAGATTTTGTAAGTCTCTATAATGGTCATCCAGCTTCACTTGTGAATGGTAAAACTAGATATTGTAAGTGTCTAATAATGATCATCCAGCTTTACTTGTGACCGTTTAAACTACATATTGTAAGTGTCTAATAATGGTCATCTAATTTCACTTGAGAATACTTCTGTTCCTCTAGTCTTTCTTTTTTGTCTTTTACTGAAACCCCAATTCAATATAGTCTAACATGATGACTTTATTAATTTTTCATTGCCGAGTTTTTCTCTACATTGTATATTTTGATGCCTTGATTGAATCATAAATAATCTTATGTAATAAAGTCGACCAGGCTGTAATTTTAATGATTTTTTTTTTAATTTATCCTAGTTTCTGAGCAATACTATGAGAGGCAGTGTTTATTGCCACTGGAAGTTTTCAACATCTCGTCCAATACTTATAATAGACTCCGTCTGATAAACTCTGGTATGACAGGCAGCTATAGAATCTCAGTAGACAGCGTAAGTACTTAGTCCCACCAGAGGATAACAATTACATTTAATTTACTTTAGATTTCCATTGTGCACTTTATCATCTGTAGTGATCTCTGTCGCAGCATGTTTTCTCCTGTTCTCTGTCCATGGCTTCTGTTCTTTTTCTTTTCTGAACATCCGTGCATAACTCTCATAGATTAAATTCAGAAGGTGTGGTCCAACCAAAAAAATTTCTATTTATATTTATGTTTATCCAGAACTTTATATAGACGATACAAATCCGACACTTTAAACCATTAATTGTATGTTTTACAGTGCGACTAAATTAAATTGTGTTTAAATTTTTATATTTACATTTACACATGTTTTCCCTTAAATAACACAATCTAAGCGAGGCGTTTTTAATTCTGTGTATAAACAGGTTCCTCACGTGTCCTTTAATTTATTGTTTAGTCATAAACGATTGAAGTAATTTAACAGTGACGTCATACGTGGTAGAAACGTTCAACGGATTCAATTCATACCGTTGAGGTTTGATCATTTTAAGGTTTAATGTAAATATATACTACAGTGTATAAGGTATCATTTTTAACTTTTATCGGGATGTAAATGCGGGTCGGCATGTGATCAAATCTACCATTCGGGCTTTATGGAATTTGATCACACGACCAACCTGCATTTATATCCGAATAAAAGTTTTAAAATTATACCTTTTCTTAATCAATGAAGCACAAGCTTTTCCTAATTGCATCGGACGGTGCTGATCTTGTCCCTGTTCAGATCGACTTCCTTATTATCAACCCTGGGGAAACTTATGACGTCATTCTGTACGCCAATTCCACAGCAGGAAACTACTGGATATGATCGCGAGTAGAAACAACGGCGGTCATGGATGTACATTTTGTGAGTTGTGGTCCTCATTGAGAATATGAAACAAAAAAAAATTAGGAACAATTACGCATATTATTGCAATAATTCACTTATATGTTTTAAAGAACCATTTCCGTGTATTTACTTTATTTTTTTTTAATCCAAGTGTGTTGCAAACATGAGGTTTAGATCATCTTCATATACAGGGTTATGCTATCATACCAGAAGTATAGATCAGCTTCATACACAGGGTTATATCATACCAGAAGTATAGATCAGCTTCATACACAGGGTTATATCATACCAGTGTAAATATTCTATGTGGGAATAAAATGTGTGTAGGGATAAAGTGGTCCAGTTGTTAAATATTAGAAAAATACTAGTTGTTATAGTTTCATATGGAGTATAACATTACAATGGTGAAATTCTTTCTTAAAAATTAAATATCTAATCTATACTGTGTATTTTATCTTAATTGTTATATCTTCTACCTTTTGCAGAATCCAATACAACAAAATGAAAGCTTTGCACAGCTTCACTACAAAGAAGCAGACGCTGAACTTCCGAAATCAGAAGAGAGAAAATGCTCCGTAATAGAGCCCTGTGTAATGGCCAACTGCCCCTGGAGGTTTGAGATATAACTATCACGTAATAACTTAATGCAAAAGGATTTACCTGGTGACCTACTTTAAACCATGTCCAAATAACGTCTTTAAGGTTGTTCCAAGAATATTGTGTAATGTTTGCTCTTTGCCATCAAAAAAATATTTTCATAAAATATTCAAATTTGGACTGGATAGGTTTGTTTTAATCTTCATAGGTTATTACTCAATAAGCATGTTACCAGAATGGATAAACATTAACGTAAACATGGATAAACATTAACTTGTACATAAATAAACATTAACTTGTACTGAGATAAACAATAACTTGTATTGAGATGAACAATAACTTGTATTGAGATAAACCATAACTTGTATTGAGATAAACCATAACTTGTATTGAGATAAACAATAACTTGTATTGAGATAAACAATAACTTGTATTGAGATAAACAATAACTTGTATTGAGATAAACAATAACTTGTATTGAGATAAACAATAACTTGTACTGAGATAAACAATAACTTGTACTGAGATAAACATTAACTTATACATGGATAAACATTAACTTGTACATGAATAAACATTAAATTGTACTGAGATAAACAATAACTTGTATTGAGATAAACAATAACTTGTACTGAGATAAACAATAACTTGTACTGAGATAAACAATAACTTGTATTGAGATAAACAATAACTTGTATTGAGATAAACAATAACTTGTATTGAGATAAACAATAACTTGTACTGAGATAAACAATAACTTGTACTGAGATAAACAATAACTTGTATTGAGATAAACAATAACTTGTATTGAGATAAACAATAACTTGAATTGAGATAAACAATAACTTGTATTGAGATAAACAATAACTTGTATTGAGATAAACAATAACTTGTACTGAGATAAACATTAACTTGTACTGAGATAAACATTAACTTGTATTGAGATAAACAATAACTTGTACTGAGATAAACAATAACTTGTATTGAGATAAACATTAACTTGTATTGAGATAAACAATAACTTGTACTGAGATAAACAATAACTTGTACTGAGATAAACAATAACTTGTACTGAGATAAACAATAACTTGTACTGAGATAAACAATAACTTGTATTGAGATAAACATTAACTTGTACTGAGATAAACATTAACTTATACATGGATAAACATTAACTTGTACATAAATAAACATTAACTTGTACTGAGATAAACAATAACTTGTATTGAGATAAACAATAACTTGTATTGAGATAAACAATAACTTGTATTGAGATAAACAATAACTTGTACTGAGATAAACAATAACTTGTACTGAGATAAACAATAACTTGTACTGAGATAAACAATAACTTGTACTGAGATAAACAATAACTTGTACTGAGATATACATTAACTTGTACTGAGATAAACAATAACTTGTATTGAGATAAACAATAACTTGTATTGAGATAAACAATAACTTGTACTGAGATAAACAATAACTTGTACTGAGATAAACAATAACTTGTACTGAGATAAACAATAACTTGTATTGAGATAAACAATAACTTGTACTGAGATAAACATTAACTTGTACTGAGATAAACATTAACTTATACATGGATAAACATTAACTTGTACATGAATAAACATTAAATTGTACATGAATGAACATTAACTTGTACATTTATTGACAGTCCTGATAGCATGGTAAGGATAGAACCATCTGTCAAGTGTCTTTCCATAGCAGACCTTAAGGCGTCATCGATCAGCAGGATGTTCAACCCTGTCTCCATTCCAGATTCTCCAGATGATTTCCAAGAGATTTTTCTCAATTTTCATTTTACGGGTTAATAAGAAATGACAATTCTATGATTTTTTTTATTGATTAAGTAGAAATATGACACCAGGAAAATCTGCATTAAGAAATTTTATTCCAATTTTCTTAAATTTAAAACGGTGGTCTCTTGCTTTTCAGTGAGTGATGTTAAGCGTGCCCGCCCAGCAGTGAATGCAATCCACTACAAATCTCCACCAACTCCACTTCTGGTATGATGGATTTGATCTAAAATCATAGGATTATTTTTATATGAGTAACACAAAGAAGTTGCATCCAGATCTGTGAATATGAATAATCGGAGTCTGTTTCATTTTTTTAAATGATTAACTTGCATTTCAATAATTATTGTGCAAGAGAATAAAAGAATTCGGTTGTCAGTTGAATATCTTGCAAAAGGTTGTAAAATTTAATTTCCTTTTAAGTGTATTTTTCTCAACCTTTTTTTATTATTATTGTGTTCAATAATAATTAGTAACAAATGTACAAAAAATTTACATTTCACACAGCCAGATTTAGAAAGCTTTATTTTTGTTGTTTGAAGATTTCTCCAGATATTGTAAAAGACAAGTCAGAGTATTGTATGTAACAACGAACACATGGAGAACTGTGGTGAATACTGCCAATGCACTCACGTCGTTAAACTTGAAACGACGAAAACCATACAACTTGTTCTTATTGCAGAAAGTGAGTACCATCCATCTCAAATATACATTCTAATAAATCCCGAGTTGATATCTTTGCATGATTGTCCTATGGGTGTACAATAAAACCGTTTACACTTTTTCTCTATTAAACAAATGAAAATCATTTTAAAGCAGATTGATCAGGGAACATGTTGATGATGATTGTCAGATCAACTTATTTTATACCGGAAAATCACTTAATTTTGGAAGGGGGGAATTTTTGTTGTATTTTGGTACAAATATATGAACAGAGTCCCAAATAGATGTCCTATACGAAACCTAAAATTTCATATGTATCATAAGTGAACTTTCTTCTACGACAAATTCAAATATCTTATCTCCATAATATCTTCCCAAAAATACATTTTTTTTATTTTACAGTACTTATTGCACATACAAGGGTCGGTATATCAATTTCGTTTTCAAAATGATTTTATAGATGGCTTACAGACAGGAACTTCACATCCCGTTCACCTACACGGAAATCGTTTCCAAGTTCTGAAAATCGGTCATGCAGTTTTAAATAAAACAACTGAGTTTGTACAAGATGCAAACCAAGACATTCAATTTTCGGTTAACTTCAGCAAAGCAAGATGGCGGGATTCAAGCTGGAAGAATGGTAACGTTCCAGATCTGAACATAGAAAATCCTCCACTCAAGGATACGGTGGTGGTACCAAACAGAGGCTACGTTGTAGTGAGGCTGCAAACTGACAACCCAGGTAATTGGAATGAGACGAAATTCATTTTCCAAAATATTCGAACTTCAATGTAAACTCGATTTCTTTAGTTCAGCTAATTCAGTTAAACCCGGTGGGAATCTTTAGAAGATACAAGGATTTTTTCAGCAACTAGGTATTTTAATTTGACATACTATAAACTTCTCTCTCTCTCTCTCTCTGGTTCTATAAATCAATGTATGGATCTTCTTATAACCTCTTTGTAGTGAGTGTGTTATTATGCTAACTGTCTTTTTCTTTAACTATTACAGCTTTTTATGGTACATCAGAGCATAAAATTGGTAGCAAGCAAAATGAAGATGTAAGATTTATGACAATAAACTATCGTTTTGGATGTTTTCATCGCTGTTTTCGTCTTCTAATGTCTTTGGTGTTCTTCTACAGTGAAAACTGTCTTATCTTACATGCAATGGGAGTAGGGATGTCAACGAATATTCGAGTACTCGATTATCGTTCTATCATACCGACAATTAGCTAAAAAAAAATTACTCGGTTATTCGTTATAAAATTTGCTTCTTCACAGTAATCTTAAATTCTATGTAATAAAATTAGATTATCTTCATTCATTTCTTATCGCGTCAGTGTTCTCGTTTGTAAAACTCAGGGTAAGGCTTAAGTGGTTTGATAATTGTTCAAAGGATATATTTTGCATGTCGATTTTTAGTCGGCCTCCAAAATCTACAGTTTCTGGCATACATTAAAGATTTCAGAACTGAAAAACTGTGAAATACTGTACTTGCATTCTGCGGTGTAACATCCTACACTGGAGGATTTAGAGGGGGCTCAGCCCTTCTCCCTTTTGTGTCCAAAATATACATAAGATTTAATAAAACAATTTTGTTTGGTGTGGCCGTGGGCCCCTACCCCGGCCCAAAACTGGTCGCCCCCCCTTTCAAGATTCCTGGATCCGCCACTGTCCTTATACATATATCATGTGTATGTTGTACCATACATGTTTTATATGCTTCATCCGTCATACATATCGATATTCACAATTGAACCTTTCCTAGTAAATCCTCCGCAAAAATGCCCAATTACAATGTCGGAAAAACTTTTTTAAAGGATTGTCTACATCTTAAAATGTTGTAAATGGGGAAGCTTTCAAGAACTATATTTGCTAGCTCCAAATTATAAAGTTCCAGCCCGATATCATAAGATACTCTTAATCAATTAATAATAATAATTGAACAGCTGTAAAATATTTGTACATACATGTAAATTGGGGAACAGTTATGAGCGTAATTTAATGGTGCTTCTTTCTTTCGTTAATATCAGTCATTTTAAGATTGTATTGATTGTTTTCACAGAATCTCATAATTAAAATTTATTGCAAGCTTTCTATGTTTTTTTAAGAGGTTCGCTTTACCAGTTTACCGGTCACAGGTCACTAAAAGACATGTTCAACTTGCTTCGGGTGATTAGGCAATAAAGGTGCATGTACTAGCGTCATAAAAAAGGAGACAAATGCAGGCATTTGATATTCTGTATTTACATGTGCAGTAAATATTTTTTTTTTATTTATACATAATTTTATTCACAAAAAGTGAATGAGATTTGGCAGCAGGCATAGACTATTTAGCCCTCTCCCTATATACAGCAAGGTCAAGGTAAATACAAACTGTTTTACATTAATTAAAAAAACGTAAAAAAAAAAAAAAAAAAAAAAAAAAAAGAATGCAAGGAAAAAGAAAGAAAAAATACAATGAAGTACCTAAAATATTATATTTAAGAACAAATTCATTGGATACATATATTTATTACCATGTAAATGTTTACAATTCAGAAATTGTTTAATGCATGATTTACGTTACTAGATTAATTATTGTACAAGCAGTCCGTAAAAGACAAATAGTGCAATGCCATGAAAAATTAAATTTCTACGAGTACTCGATTATCGTTCGACTTAAGCCTCCAACAACTCGATTAAGCTGTCCGAGTAAAATTGACATCTCTAAATGGGAGACAGCATTTGTATCGGAATAGACAGGATGTCGGATTACAAAGGGTAAAGAACATAGAAAACAGTAAAATTGGGATTTAAACAAAGGTCGGAATTCACAGTGAAACGGATTGCACAGGTGTCGGGCTAGACACTTTTCACTGTATAAATATTGTAGGGATCAGTTTTCATTTTGCAGATATCGGGGTATAGTGAAAGAAGCCATTAAAACTACTACTATAATGAGGAATCAAGCTCAACGTCCTGGAAATTAAATTAAAATTTAATTTGAGCTGGTAATACTCCCGTGTCTACCACCAAAGATTAATCTATATTGCTTCGTAATCGTTAATAAATATCAATCATTTAAACTTGAATTCACTGGGATAAAAATCAGAACTGAATGAAAAAAAATGATATTAAAGACGACTTTGTTGTTGTACTTTGAAGTCTAATTGCTTGAAACTCAAATTGGAAAAACTAAAATCGTATAAATGATCTTCAAAATAATGATCTACTTTAAACATAGGTATTTTGAGCAATTTCGAATCATTTTATAAAAGTTAAATATGCATTGTTAGATAACGATAAAAGTGAAATGAACCAAATTCACATGACTGATAACATATATTAAGTAGCCGGCCATTTTGCATCTTAAACGTTTTTAAAGAGTTATCTGCCCTTGATAAAGAGAGAAAAATCGATTTTGTAAAAATCTCTGTGGTATACAATTTATTTCAAGGTTTAACAAAGAGACAGTGTATGCATATTTTCACCAAGATATTTGTAAGAAGTTCAAATTACTTTTTACAATATCTTGATAACACATGCGCTGCCCATAGACTTCATATAAAATTCAAGGTGAAATTAATTGGACAATAATCAAAATTTTGCAAATTTGGTGGAGTATTTTTATTTGATAGCACCTTCAAAATACTACCATGATTAAAAATATCGGACCATTCATTTATTAGGTACCAAATATTGTCGTTATACACTTAATACCTTAAATACTTTTGATATGCATTTATTCGTCTGATGTATTTATCCCTATGATGCCTTTGTCTGATGCCTGTCTGTCTATCTGTCATATATATCTGGGATAGATCGCTCTTTGTGTAAAGATATGCCAAAACACAAAGTTTTTATGAGAAATAATGGCTAGTTTCCCTGTAAAATCGTAATTTGACGGCTCTTACTAAATCTCTCTCTCTCTCTCTCTCTATCAAGCAATCCAAAGGTTTTAATATAATAATTGATATACTAGGAAAGTCATATAAATCAAATAATATTCAGGATTCATTAAGAACCACTTTGCCTTCGGGATTTTTCATCAATAAAGCTTGGATTCTGACATACACTGTAAGGCAGAAAAGCATGGAGAAATAAAATTTTCCTGATTGAATGGGAAATAAAGGCAAATTTTTCATGAATTTAAAATACATCATCCCCTCTCTCACACCCTATTTTTTTTTTTCTTCTCTTTTTTGGGGTGGGGAGGGGGGAGGGGGGTTTATGATATATTTATAGTTTATTTTACATTTCTCGTAAAAACTGAGCTATTATATAGTGTCAGTGGTAATACTCTTTAAAAGCTCATATTTTAAGAGAAATGTAAATAAAATAAAATAAAATAAATGAATAAATAAACAATCAAATAAATATATAATGAAATAATAATAATAATGATACCCCCCCCCTCAACAAAAAAAGAAAAAAAGGGGTGTGAGAGAGGAAATTATATATTTTAATTTCATGAAAAATTTGTAAAAACTCTCTAACAAATAGTGTATGTGGTGTTTTTGTTCAATAGATAAAAAAAGAGGGCGTTTCACAAGGGGTCCCTAGCGTGGTCATAAAGACCCGTAAACCCCTTGCCCCCCCCCCCCCCCAAAGACTAGTCCCTGGCTCGGTCGTGAAGACCCGTAAACCACTCTGAGAGGTCCCCCTCATATCAACGATCGGGGATCCGGTCGGTACGAGAAACAAGCTTTGTGCTGCTGTGTGCCTTGGCGTAGGTCTACCTCTGGCGCGTCCTTGACATGGTCGTAAGTGGCTGCCACCCTTCTCGTTTTCAAGAAAAACAAGTATAAACCCACCTGCAGTCGGACAGCAGGTCCAAAGTCCTGGTAAAGTGTGATGGCTACTTTGTAAGAAACCGAAAAAGAAAAAAAATTAAAAAAAAAATAAAAACCAAAAAAAAAAAACTGAAGCGGAAGAGCTGGAAACGGAAGGGCCGCCATCTTGGACCCGGTTCAAAGGGATCGAAATGTGCACACTATGCTACTATCTTGGTAGTATGAAAATCCTGATTTAGAGTCTTCCTACAGATTGATTAATCAAAACATAGTAAAAGTGTAGTAAAATATGTATCAGTGTACATAATTCTGTAAATGCATGTAGAATATTTAAGGGAAAGGGGGCGTTTCAAGTCCAGGTGCTACTTTGCTCTTCTTTTTACATAAATACAATTAAGCCAGTAGAGCTGCATTCTCATCAGAGACTTCTGGTTTGTACTTTATTTAATATCAGTCAATCGGAAGAGAACTGTGTTTTGCTTTAAATATGATGAACATTGAATATAACTCAGGTTTTCAATTTGCAGCTTTTTTCTCTATTTGGGTTGACTTACCCCCCCCCCTTTCTGGTCCTCCCACTTTGAAAAACGATGCTACGTGCCTGAGAGAGAGAGAGAGAGAGAGAGAGAGAGAGAGAGAGTAATTTGTTTCCTGGGAACATGTTAAGGAAACTGTATGCTCAATTTTATTTTTAGGTGGGGGTTCTGAAGAACTACATGTATACAATGTACTGGAAGTTTTATTTAATTAGTATTGTTCGAATTTACAGACACAGGTTGAGAATTACGCTCGAAGATTGCAATCTCCCTTGATTTTTTTTTAATTTAATTTTTTTTTTAACACAGAGCCTATACAACATGCTTTAACATGGAACCTCATACTCTCAAAATTTATATATGTACATTTGTAATATTACTCAACCCGTGCGTGAAAATGACGTGTTATAAAATAACTGGTATCTGTATATCTTGATTAAAACCGCAGAAACATTCAAATTAGAAAAGTAGGCGCTGCAAGCAAAGATTGATCAGGGAAAATCAAACTTTTGTGATAAGTCGATGTTTGAGAATGGTCTTGAAGCTTCAAATAGTTATATATACATTGGAAATTTTCAGATTTGCTTATAATTTATCGTCAATTTATTTGAAATAAAAATATTATAAACATGGAAATTACAAATCAGCAAATATAATGTTATAAGAAAAGATATTTTGATTACTGTGTACATCATGTTATCATATGAAACAAGTTGTGTTTGTGAAACACTGAGCCCCCCCCCCCCCCCCCCCCGTATGACAGCTGTGGGCAAGGTAAAAATTCTCAAATGCAAGACAAACTCCAAGGTCAGGAGGTCAAAAATGTTGGTCTTTCACGTGGAATATACCTGTGAACAGGCGCAGATCCAGGATTTTGCGTTAGAGCTAGGGGCGCTACTAGATGGCAAGGGGCATCAGTACCGCCGATATCACCAGAATGTCAAGATCAGTGACCGGTTGGGTCACTAAGAATCGGCAAATTTATTGAATCTCATTTTAGCACAAAAATGACTGTAATTTTTACCTTTATTACGTCAATGTAAGTCTAAAGATAGTGAAAAAATATATATATGAAAATTTATTTTTTTAGTTTTATAGGGGATGAGCGCCCCCGCCTGAATCCGCGCCTGGTGAAATATGAAAGCCTTTGCAACAAATGCTTAAAAGTTATGGCCAAAGTTATTGTTTATAAAAGAAGGTCATACATGTACTCCCAAGGTCAAGGAAAAAAATGTTGGTACCATAAGGAAGTTCTTGTTACAAGGAATACATGTGAAATACAAAGTCCTACATGTAACTCCAACCAATCAATAGTAACTGTTATGGACAAGGTTAACTGTTTTAGCGGCTAGACAAACTGCTACATGTATATAGACAAACAGATGGACGGACAGATCAAAAACTGTATGCCCCCAAATCTTCAGCTATGGAGGCATAAAAATATTAGCCCAATCTAAAATATTCGACTTTTCACTGATTGCATGCCTGAATCGTATAGAACCTGTACTTTTTATTCATTTCATTTATTTTTTGACAACATCATTATCCATTGGTGTATAGTAATGAATACAACACACACATATACACACACAACACACACGTGCACATACACACACAACACACACACACACACCCTCTCACACGCAAACAACACACACACACACACACACATATACACACACAACACACACATACATCAAAGTATCCAATTAACTAGCATGCACTTAATGCAGTCATAATTATGTGTATGACAGAGTGAAAATTGATATTTATTTTTATCAAATTATTATGATGAATAAATTTATTATTTTCATTATTTATAAAATAATTATTTTCGCAACATATGAGTTTATTCAGTATGAATATATTTTTAGTACTGTTAATTACTTTACAAATAATCATGTCACTCATGTGCATGGATATTTTAAACTTTTATACACTGTAGCTATATTTAGAAGGAATATACCCTTTTCTTGTATTTGATTGGTCAGTTATGGTCAGATGTAGAGAATTTGATCATATTATAATTTGGAGGGAATTTTCCCATTGTGTTATTTAGTTCTTGTGCTGCAGTCTTTGTTGAAAGTGTATTTTCAGTGTCAGTCAGTATCATTGAAATTTTTTTTATGTTTCGGGGACTTAGAATCGTTTTTGAAAGGGGGGGGGGCAGACTGAGAAAAAAAATTCAACTTACCTAAAAAAAAACTTGAGAAGCCAAAAAAATAAGTTAAAATGAAATGAAATAAAATAAATATTAAAGAAAAATTAAAGGAAAGTTATCCAGACTCGAAAAAATCCTATTTCGTGGGGGGGGGGGGGGGGGTTAGATTCAAACTCCTTTCAGTAACAAATTTTATTCATAGTACATTACAACATTACCCTTATTTGACTGTGCTGCAACACAAAGTACAAAGTGGGTGGGCTATCCACCCTTTCAATGAACATTTTCAATTTCTCGTTCAGCATACATGAACATTCGCAAAATTGGCCGCATCCGTCCGTTTATCAGTGACGAAGCATGTAAAGCTCTAGTGAATTCCTTAGTTACATCTAAACTTGATTACGGCAATGCATTGCTATATGGTGTTCATTCTCAACACATCGCCAAACTTCAGAGAGTGCAAAACACAGCCGCAAAACTAATCACGCGTTCTAAAAGATCAGACCAAATTACTCCAACTTTGATCCATCTTCACTGGCTCCCAGTTCAATACAGGATCCAATATAAAATCCTTTTACACACTTTCAAAACCCTTCGTAGCCTATCCCCAGTCTACATGAGAGACATCATGACTCAGTCTGTTTATAACCCGCCACGATCACTACGTTCAGAATTCTCGCATCTTCTCCAGGTACCTCGGACACGCACGAAAACATACGGAGACCGTCGTTTAGACAAGGCCGCATCGAGTCTCTGGAACTCTCTGCCTTTTAAACTTAGAGAATGTATTTCATTGCCCAGTTTTAAAAAGGATCTTAAAACACATCTTTTCAAACTAGCTTTTAATTTGTGATTTCTTAATATAAATATGGCTTATATTTAGATAGAGACATTATGATTAATTTTATTCACATGTCTTTTTTATGTATTTTAAACATTGTCTCTTTTTATATATTTTAATTGTAAAGCGCTTTAGAGGACTCAAATTGATAGAGCGCTATATAAATTTTTATATTACTATTACTATTACTAAAAGGTTTTGTTTGGAAAAAAAGTGCCCCCACTCCCCGGCCCCCCTGTTGCGACGTGCCTTAGTTTTGTGGAATATTCTCATAATCAGCTCAGTTGATTTGTAAGTACATGTACATATATATTCATTATATTAAATACATATATTAAATATCTATTTCTGTAATAATAATAGAAGTATTCAGACATCTATTTTATTGAAACAGTTGGTCATACTTTAAAAGAATAAATATAAGTGTAATATTTTTTTAAAGAAAAACAGGATTAGTAATATAATTACAGATACATTAACACAGTGAACTGAATAGTTGAAGTCAGTGTATTATTTTCTACCTTTAGATATACATGTAATTCCAGGCCCGTAGGAAGCAATTTCAGTTTGGGGGGGGCACAGCCATACATTTTTCAGTTGACGTTGAGGGGGCACTACCAAAAATTTCCTGACAAGCAAATAAAAAAAAAAGGTCATCAGACCTTTTTATTGAGGGGGCACAAGCACACATTATCTATGTTTACTATAGTAATCTATATATCAGCAAAATTATTGGGGGGGGGGGCACGGCCCCTCCGTGCCCCCCCCCCCCTCGGTTCCTACGGCCATGAATTCTCATGATGTAAGAGTAAACTAGCTATTGTTCTACGACCTTTACACCTCAAGTGAGGTAAGCAAAATCTCTTGAGTGTTATGCTTGAAATTTATATATCACGATACATCATAATACTAATGAAACATACGTATGTAAATATTTTCTTTATGAATTCTTGTGAAAAAAGGTTTTACATATTAGTATGCAGTGAAAATAATAATACTTTGTTTGTTAAAATAATGAGAAGATATAGATGATTTTGATAGACACAAATATTTTTGAGTCAAACATACTTAGGCTAGCATTTTCATTTCATTCAGACATGAACGTAAGAGTTATCTTTCTTACAATGTTGTTTATTATGCTAGCTTTTACTGTGTTACAGGGTCAACTCAATTGAACAACTATATACATATCTATCGTGATTATTCCAAAATAAAAAGGAAACTTTATCTGAGTCTTTTCTACTGTAGCACCCCAAGACCCCGGGTTACACCTGTGCATATCAGTTTTAAGGGTGAACATCGGGATCGAAATACAAAATATTATTTCATGTTCAGGACGACGCAGACGTGAAAAGGTTGAATGCTAGATCAAGGGGAAAAAAAGCGAAACAAGCTAAAGCCTATTGATTCACGAGAGAAATCAACATTATTGTGAATACTACACGTATGAAATAGTGGGTAAACAAAGTAAGGTCATATCACGTAGACATATACTGTGTTTTGTTTTGTTCACGGTAAACTGACTAATATGAACAAGGAAGTAGATTTAACTTTTTTTGAAGTTGGAAGTAGACCTAGCCCCGGGGTATACATATATTCTTTTTTTATAAATATATATGTAATTTTATTCTTAGAAATAATATTTGATAAAGTTTTAGCCTTGGGGTTTACCTACAATATAAATGTTTTCTTAAACATAATAATGAATAAAGCTTGCTTGGGGTCTGTTTGTGCTGTGGATACTGGCCTGGATAATTCATTTGGTAGAGCACCTGACTAGTGAAGCAGGGGTCCTTTCGGTTCTGCAATACATAGTTTCCTTACTTGTTACACACTTAAAAATAATATGAAAAAAGTCCTAGCCTTGGAGTCTACATAATCTTAAAATAATATTAAAGTCCTAACCCCCTGGGTCCACATACTCTTAAAAAACAACGTGAATAGACAAAATATGACTCTGAGAAGCCCCCCTACTTTCCCTTGGAAATATCAGCTCCTCCATTGAATTGCCAGTCTGGCATGATGTGTGTTAAGAACTGTAACAATGCACTGTGTTCATAAAGAAAAAATGATTTCGTTTCTTAATTTGTTTGCAGTCCAGATTTAAGTTTGTGAAAATCATGACCCTCTGGGTAAAAAGGGATACAATAAGAGATTATAGTTTTACTTAAGAATTAATAGATAAAAATATATACATATTCTTATTTAAAATTTCCTCAATACCAGCAGGGACATAATAAAGGGTTGATATCTAAGGATCCTCAGCCCTCAGGTAAATTCAAGCAGATTAAAGGGACCAAGACCCCGTGGGTAGGGTGGGGCCACATAAGGGGATTTTAGTTTTACACTGTAATACAATGTATTGGAATTAAAAAAAAATCATCCTCTCAAGAACAACAGGGATGTAATTGATACTAGGCAAGCAGAATCAAGTTTGTTCAAATCATGACTGCCGGAGGAGGGGAGGGGGGATTTAGCCACCATAAAGGATCAAAGTTTTACAAAGAAGAATATAGAGGAAGACATCTTTAATTGATTATATTAAAATTCAAGCATACTCAAGATTTGTTTCAGATATAAAAATTTTACATAGGAATATATGAGAAAAATTCTTTGTTTTATTTTTTCCTAATGAACTGCCTGGGCAAGATTATTATATTATTATAAAAAGCAGATAAGAGGGGGGAATTATTTCTTTAATTTATTGGTAGTAGACATTGCACGCATGGGTGAAGAAAAATATGAATGGACTGTCTAATGGTATACAAAAACTAATGGCATTCATGTTTTTTGAAGCATTAAAGAAAAAAAAATTATTATTTTGGGATAGTGGGATTCTGTTGTTGTTTTTTTTTAGCTCACCTGAGCTGAAAGCTCAAGTGAGCTTTTCTGAGTTTAAATTGTAAAAATAAAGGGCCAAGTTCCCTTATAAGGGGAGATAATCAAGAAAAGACAAAAATAAGGTGGGGTCATTAAAATATCTTCTTCTCGAGAACCACGCCGCGAATGACCCAATTCGATAAAAAATGGGTAGCAACTGTTCCTTCGCCATGCGCTCGGCACTTTGAAGTGAAAGTTGCGGGTCCTTCGGATGAGACCTTGAAAACCGAGGCCCCGTGTCACGGCAGGCGCTGGCACGATAAAGATCCCTCACTTCTCAATGGCCCTGAGTGCCGAGTAAAGGTCAAAATTTGAAGCCCTTCATCGGTATATGGTAACGTCTCTATATGAGTGAAAAATTCTCGAATGGGACGTAAAACAACATACAATCAATCAATCAATCTCAAGAACCACTGGGCCAGAAAAGCTGAAACTTATGTGGAGGCATCCTGGGATAGTGTAGATTCTAAATTGTTCAAATCATGGCCCCCGGGGGTAGGGCAGGGCCACAATAGGGAATCCAAGTTTTACATTGAAATATGTAGGAAAAATCTTTAAAAATCCTCTTCTCAAGAACAACTGGGCCAGAAAAGCTGAAACTTATGCGGAAGCATTCTGGGGTAGTGTAGATTCTAAATTGTTAAAATCATGACCCCCGGGGGCAGGGCGGGGCCACAAGTATAACAAGGGGGGGAATCTGGTAAAGAACAGCATGACCAAAGTTACTCAGGTGAGCGATGTGGCCCATGGGCCTCTTGTTTTGTAATGCTAATAGATTTTGAGCTCGAATACTGTTCGTTATATCCACATATTTCATCTCAGCAGCATCAGGTAGTGCATATAATTCCTGCATTATCCATATCAATTCCTGCATTATCTATATCAATTCCTGCATTATCCATATCAATTCCTGCATTATCCATATCAATTCCTGCATTATCTATGTCAATTCCTGTATTATCTATATCAATTCCTACATTATCTATATCAATTCCTGCATTATCTATGTCAATTCCTGTATTATCTGTATCAATTCCTGCATTATCTATATCAATTCCTGCATTATCCATATCAATTCCTGCATTATCCATATCAATTCCTGTATTATCTATATCAATTCCTGTATTATCTATATCAATTCCTGTATTATCTATATCAATTCCTGCATTATCTATGTCAATTCCTGCATTATCTATAACAATTCCTGCATTATCCATATCAATTCCTGCATTATCCATATCAATTCCTGCATTATCTATTTCAATTCCTGCATTATCCATATCAATTCCTGCATTATCTATGTCAATTCCTGTATTATCTATATCAATTCCTGCATTATCCATATCAATTCCTGCATTATCTATGTCAATTCCTGTATTATCTATATCAATTCCTGCATTATCTATATCAATTCCTGCAGTATCCATATCAATTTCTGCATTATCTATGTCAATTCCTGTATTATCTATATCAATTCCTGCATTATCCATATCAATTGCTGCATTATCTATATCAATTCCTGCATTATCTATATCAATTCCTGCATTATCTATATCAATTCCTGTATTATCTATATCAATTCCTGAATCAACAAAGAAAGAAACATTTTATTGTTGAAATTGTAATCATTAAGATACTTGTTTATCAACCCTACAGATTAGGCACAATAGCATTATCTCTACCTGTACACTAGAGTTTTACAAGTACACACTCTCTCTCTCTCTCTCTAGGTTAATGTTCTGATTTTATTTTGACAGATTTCTCAGGATGTGGTGTGCAGTTACATGTCATCATTAAGAGGATGAAGAAATCAACTTTGTTACAGGTTTTTATAAGCAATAAATAAAAATATACTAGAAAAAATAAATGTATACATTACATTTGTAGATGCACATTCGAAAATATTGACATCATGGACTTGCTTTGTAAAACAAAAAATGGTTAAAACAGTCAAGATTAAAGCTGTCATTTGAATTTTGTAATTTCAAAATCAAGACATGATTTTGTCATTATCAAATAAAGTAAATTAAAATATATGTTTTTTTTAAGAATGATTAGTTATACATGTAATGTTCTTATTTTCTTTCCCCAGGACACAGAAACAAGATGAACAGAAGTCATGCAGTTTTTACCAGACACAAGAATTTAATATGGTACAGAGGTATTTCTTTGTTACTCTATATAACTGTGTCAACACACACGGTAGCCACCATACAATGTACCTATCTAAAGAGTGTGGCATTCCATAAAAAAGTCTACATTTAATATTCCACAACTTTGTAACTTATGAATTAATATACATGTATATGAAAGAAAGCAGAGTTTATTGTGATTATATTTTTGTATATTGTATACATGTAGTTGAAACATTTGACTTGAAATGGTAGACATGATTTTAAATGATAATCTGTAAGAATTAATTAAAATCTTCAGTATTTTAACATAAATACATTGTATGTTTTAATCCATCAATATTATATTTTAGATAGACTACATTGTGAATACTTGGACCCTGCTGTTCACAGGGACATAAATAGAATTCTGTCCCCAGTGTAAAAACAAGGTTTTTATATTTGTGTTAATTTTATCAATGTTTATTAATTGTAAGCAGAGACAAGTTATTGTTCTAGATTTAATTATATGAAATGTATATATAAAGATAAAATATTGATCTAAACATTTAATTCTGTGTAAACAGAGACCTATTATAGGCTATTATTGATGTAGATAATTCTAGTACAGTGTTGTAATTTACAGAGAAATCTCCCTGACTGAGGAAATCAACACGGGATTCTGTTATAAAACCACAGGATAAAGATGAAATAAATGTCTGCTGTCAATGATGTATAGATTAGTGTTACAGAAATCTCTCACAGTGACAGGTGTTAGTCGTGTACGTCACATTACCCGTGTATCATCAGACCGGGTCTGGATCAATGATAGTTATAACAATCTCATCTTGACAAACACAGCAGGGGATAAACTACATCACCTGACAGATATACGTAGTGGTTATAGTGGAGGACACACTGTGAACAATGATGGTGATTTAATTTATATAGACAGTGATTATAACATCAACAAACTGTCTACAGAGAACACCGTAAAGACTACATTAATAAAGTACAACACAGCACCATGGGAACCACAGTGTGTCTACAGCTCCCCCTCCACTGGAGACCTGCTGGTCGGGATGTATAATACTGATACAAAGACAGGCAAGGTAGTGCGGTATAACTCCACAGGAGAAATCATCCAGACCATACAGTACAACAACAACACAGGTCAGGGACTGTATAGTGTACCTATCTACATCACAGAGAACCGCAATGGAGATGTTATTGTGTCTGACTTTCTCCGTCGTGCTGTAGTGGTGACAGATCGCGGTGGAAGTCATCGCTTCTCCTACACAGGACACCCATCAGGATCAGGACTATTTCCACTAGGAATCTGTACTGACGCGCTGTCACACATCCTGGTGTGTGATTATAACACCCGGTCAGTACAGATGTTAGACAGTGATGGTAACTTCCTGTCACAGATACAGACATCACCACACGGGATAGACACACCACGGGGCCTGAGTTATGATGATACCACACACCTACTGTGGGTAGGGTCATACTACAACAACACAGTAAACATATACAGAGTGGTAGATACACACTCTCTGACTGGTAAGTAACACTGTAGTTTGTTTAATTGTATTGTATAATTATAATATCACAACAACATAATAACTACATTATATTATAATTAGGGATGTCATATAAGAAGAACTATAGAGAATTGTGATATATAAACCTGTATACAAGAGTGAATAGAAAATTGAAATATTTAGTTTGATTATGAATTTTTATTGTGCATTTTTTTAAATTATATAAGTAATAATGATGAATTATTTATGATTAGATAAAAAAGGAGTAAAGTATTCAAATATTTAATTAAGTGTTTGTGTAGTTAACTAAATAGTGAGGACTATATTACTCAGACATTGTGTTTAAATATAAAATGTTGACTCTTTTTCCCTGTTTATTCCATTATGTTTTCTCAGAAACTTCATACAAAAAGTATATACACAGATGAATGACTTAAAATTTATAAGAATAGATCTATATGAATTGTCTTCTTACAACGTAAGACTGAAATGTAATATAATTTATACTTGGTATAATGGTATATCGTGTTGTTATTGTATTAACTTTCCAATTTCTATGGTGGATTTTGTGTTTCCTTTGGGTTAGATATACATGATAGGTATAATCTGATTAAAGATGCAGAATTACATTAATTTAGAGTTCAGTATGATGAAGTACTGAAAAATAAGGAAGGATTTTATTTTAAAGTGGAGGATGAAGTTTAATACTTCATTCTAGTTTGTTAGCTAATACTTAATTGTTTATCTCTTTAATTACTTGTACAAAATTCCTATGGGCCTACTATAAAATTTAAGGTATTTAGTCAAGTGAAGGTAATTCTACATTCAGAACAGATGACATTTTGTACTGATGTTGCCAGTTAGATATAGACACCATTGACATTAACACAGCTCTGTCTAGGAATGTTGTGTATTTCTGTAGCAGGTGTTCAGTAAATCTACACTGTGTACCGGGTTGACATTCTCCATGTTCATTTAATATTTTGTGTTTGAAAACTGACATCAATGAAACAGTATAAGAATGATCAGGTCAGAAAACAACAAAAAATAAGATTAAGACTTTCAGGTGCTGCTATATTAATTTTTACATGGAATTCGAATGCATTGATCATTTCCATCTACCTATTGGAAAGGGGAATAACTCTTACCTTTATTTAAAGTTGAGAAAAGAAATTTGGGTTATTCCCCTTTTCATTGTAAGATTTGGCCACAAATAAAAGAACAATTCTTGCAATTAAAAGCATTAACAAACCTTGCATCTGCATTTCATAGAGATTTTTTTGACCAAAGAAAATATTTTTTTTCTGTCTAATCAAGTGTTATGATATGTTAAGTAAGGGAAAAAACTGAATAGGAATGATTAATCATTAGAAACAAAGGAAGTCTTTGTTGATAAAGATTCGTCATGATTTTTGAATGCCTCGATATCACTTACAGAAAAAAATTGGGGGGGGGGGGGTAAAAAACTTGACGTTACATTTAATAAATCAGATACGAAGTAAACCTTGAATTGCTTGTTGTATATGTTTATTTTTGCATTTTTATCATTTATTTCTAAAAATGATTTTAACCAATTTGAGGAAAGAGTTTTTCCTCAATTCAAAAGGAGGTATTTAAAAAAAAATTGCTGTGAACACAAAGGTTGCATATGTTCTGAACACAGGTCACACAGGCAAGGTCTAGGTTATTGGTAGCTAAAGTACATGTAAATGTAACCCATTGTGCCTTGATTGTTAATTTGTTATTGGTAGCTAAAGTACATGTAAATGTAACCCATTGTGCCTTGATTGTTAATTTGTTAGTGGTAGCTAAAGTACATGTAAATGTAACCCCTTGTGCCTTGATTGTTAATTTGTTATTGGTAGCTAAAGTACATGTAAATGTAACCCATTGTGCCTTGATTGTTAATTTGTTAGGGAGAAAACAGATAGATTTTGTCTGTATCTGAATAGTGATGTGGCAAATAACTTGAACTTTGATTTTTGATCAATACCATTTGTTGAATATGGTCATATCTATGCACAGTATTCTAATAGGGTACATTGATTTTGTTGAGAAGTCACCTCCTACAGTTTTAAGATTAAAGAATAGAAAGCTTTTATAATAGATGACGCTTACATTTACAAGAGTTGTTTCCCTTTTCGGGATCTAAATGTCTATATTTATTATGTTTTTTGTTGTTACATACTTTGCCAATAAAGGTATGGGAAAGAATTGTCAAAAGACATACAACTTGTAAATATTTAATTTATTATCATGATTATAGGTACATGTAAATTATATGTAAAGGATAAGTGAGAAAGCTGAGTTTTTTGATGACAAAGGGAAATAAATCTTGCAAATGAAAATTTGTCTACTCATGTGAGAAGCATCAGTACTGCTCACACAAAATAAACCTGGTTTGTTGTCACATTGACAGATTTTTCACTTGATTGTCACTGTCAAGGCACTTTGTGTATTCCAACATGAGGAATGCAGTTTGGTATAATTATGGGAAAAGTAAAGCACCATATTTAAAACCTTCTTAATTTTGAAGGATGATGAATTATTAACAGTATTAACACTATTCTTCTCACAGGCCTTCATTGTGAGGACATCAAATGCAAAAAGCATCCCAGAAGTCCCCTGGAGCAGTTCTGTACCCCGTGTGGTGTTCCCTTGTGTGTGGGGTGTACCAGCTCTGAGGATCACAGCAGACATGACCTTAGAAATATAGAGGACTTGTTTAAAAAGATTCACAGGATAGAAGGTAAAAGTTTAAAACTGTTAATGTATGCTTGTTCAGGATTAATTATACCCCGCTTGAAAAGTGGGAGGGTATATAGTGATCGGGGTGTCCGTCCGTCCGTCTGTACGTCCGTCTGTTATGCTTTGGGGTACTTATCTCTTATTCACAACTCCTCTTATACCATGGAATGAAATTTAATGAGACTTTCACAGAATCTTTGTTACATAGGGCCATTGTGCACCTCCTATTTTACTTTTTGATCTGACACTTATTTCGGGTCTCCCAGGGCAAAACATGGACTTAGCCATTATAATCATATGGGAGGCGGGGGTATCATTTAGTGAGCTCAGTGCTCACAATACCTCTAGTTTTTCTAGTCAAGTAAATAAAATTTGATTATTTTGATAAAATTTTGATATGCCACTACCATTTTCAGGTTATCTTGAGTCCTCTCTGCATGTTTTTGTCATTGTTAAAAGAAGGCCACCTGCCACATCTGTTAAATGTTTATCTGTTGTCTAATGAAATCCAAATGGAGCAATTACAACCAAACTTATTCTTTAGTATAAGAAAATTTTGTTTGAATAAAGAGACTTGTAAACAATATAGAGATGTACGTTGTGTATACTTTTTGTAATAAAACATCTAAACAAAAAATAATAGGACCGGACACTTTGAGATGAGTGGATGGGGATAAGAAATTTTAGGTTTATTTAAGAAATAAAGTCCGCATTTTTCGTAAATGTTGCAGGATAATCTCCGAGGTCGAGAAATGTTGTTTGAAATATAAAAGCCGAGGCGTTAGCGGTGGCTTTTATATTTCATCAACATTTCGAGACCAAGGAGGTTATCCTGCATCATTCACAACAACAAGGACTTTATTAAGGCCCTGCTCTGTGGGCACCCTATAGTGATCAGTCTGTCTGTCTGTCCATCCGTCCGTCTGTCCGTCCGAGATCTCTTGTCCAGAGCATATCTTCTCTCTCCTTGGCCCAATCTGCCTCATACTTCACCCACAGAGTGCCTTTGGGTAAAGGGTGTGCAGTGACCTTGAACCATGTTTCTAGGTCAAAGGTGAAGGTCATAGCAGAATTATATGAAAAATCCATATCCGGAGCATATCTTCTTTCCTCTTGGTCCAATGTGGCTCATACTTCACTCACAGAGTGCCACTGGTCAATGGATGTGCAGTGACCTTGAACGAAGTTTTTTAGGTCAAGGGTCAAGGTCAAAAATAGCCTCTCTGTTTAAATTCTTGTCCGGAGCATATTTTCTCTTTCCTTGGCCCAATCTGCCTCATACTACACCCACAGAGTGCCTTTGGGTAAAGGGTGTGCAGTGACCTTGAACCATGTTTTTAGGTGTAAGGTTAAGGTCATAGAATTATATGAAAAATCCATATCCGGAGCATATCTTCTCTCCTCTTTGTTATATGTGGCTCATACTTCACTCACAGAGTGCCACTGGTCAATGGATGTGCAGTGACTTTAAACGAAGTTTCTAGGTCAAGGGTCTAGGTCAAAAATAGCCTCTCTGTTTAAATTTCTGTTTGGAGCATATTTTCTCTTTCCTTGGCCCAATCTTCCTCATACTTCACCCACAGAGTGCCTTTGGGTAAAGGGTGTGCAGTGACCTTGAACCATGTTTCCAGGTGTAAGGTTAAGGTCATAGCAGAATTACAGTGTATATGAAAAATCCTTGTCTGGAGCATATCTTCTCTCCTCTTGGTCCAATGTGGCTCATACTTCACTCACAGAGTGCCACTGGACAATGGATGTGCAGTGGCCTTGAACGAAGTGTCTAGGTCAAGGGTCTAGGTCAAAAATAGCCTCTCTGTTTAAAATCTTTGTTCAGTGCATAATTTCTTTCCCTTAAGTCCAGTCAGCCTCAAACTTTACCAATTGACTTAGGGTACAGAACATTTGTGATTTTCCTTTCATATTTTGATAGTGGATATGCAACAATTTTCATAGAGGATATGCAACATTCATGATTTTTGTGCAATTTTTAGGTCACCTGAGTCACTGTGCGGTGTGCGTCGTGTGTTAACATTTAAACATCTTTAGCTTCTTCTCTGAAACTGCTTAACCAATTTCAACCAAATTTGGCATATAGCATCTATGGGTGAAGGGGAACAAAAATTGTGAATTTCATAGACCCTGCCCCCCTGGGGCCTGAGGGGTGGGACTAAAACCACCAAAATAATGCAATCTTTAAAAATTTTCTTCTTTACTCATGGACATCAAGCAGTCAAACTGTTGGCATCATTGTAATAAGCATTGAGCCCTCTACCAAAATTGTGAAATTCATGGCCCCAGGGTCAGGGGTTCTGGTGCTAGGGTGGGGCTATATAGATCATATAGTGAAAGTGCATTATTTCTTAGAAAATCTTCTTCTTTGCTCCTGGGTATTAAATAAACTAACTAAGTACATAGTTATAAAGAGCAAGAGTGCCTCTTCCAAAATTGTGAAATTCAGGGCCCCTGGGTCAGGGGTTCTGGTGTTAGGGCGAGGCTCTATTGATTATATATTGAAAAATGCATCAATTCTATGAAAATCTTCTTCTCTGCTCCTGGGTATCAAATAAAGTAACTAAGTACATAGTTATGATGAACAAGAGTGCCTCTTCCAAAATTGTGAATTTCATGGCCCCAGGGTCAGGGATTCTGGTGTTAGGGCGGGGCTCTATTGATTATATAGTGAAAATGCATTAATTCTTTGAAAATCTTCTTCTCTGCTTCTAGGTATTAAATAAAGTAACTAAGTACATAGTTATGAAGAGCAAGAGTGCCTCTTCCAAAATTGTGAATTTCATGCCCCAGGGTCAGGGGTTCTGGTGTTAGGGCGGGGCTCTATTGATTATATAGTAGAATTGCGTTAATTCTTTGAAAATCTTTTTCTCTGCTCCTGGGTATTAAATAGACTAACTAAGAACATAGTTATGGTTACATGTAGCATGGCTGCCTTTTCAGAAATTGAATTTCATGGCCCTTGGGTTGGGGTTCTGGTGTTAGGGCTGGGCTCTATTGATTATATAGTAAAATTACATTAATTCTTTGAAAATCTTCTTCCCTGCTCCTGGTTATTAAATAAACTAAGTACATAGTTATGATGAGCATGGCTGCCTCCTCAGAAATTATGAATTTCATCGCCCCTGGGTCAGGAGTTCTATTGATAATATAGGGAAAAGGCATGAATTCTTTCAAAATCTTCTTCTCTGCTCCTGGGTATTTTTCAAGCAAAGGAAGTCCATGGTTATGATAAGGAAGAATGCCTCTTCCAAAATTGTGAAATTCATGGCCCCTGGGTCAGGGGTTTTGGTGAGGGTGGAAGGGGGGGGGGCTCTATTGATTATATAGTGAAAATGCATAATTTCTTTTAAAATATTTTTTCTACTACTGGTTATAAAGTAAAGAAACAAGTGTATAGTTATAGAAAGGGTGCTTCTTCCAGAATTGTGAGTTCGTGGCCAATGGGTCAGATGTTTTGGTGTAAGGATCGAGCTTTATTTATTTAATAATATGGTGAAAATGCATTTCTTTGAAAATCTTCTATGCTTCTGGGGATGTTCAAGGCAAACAGAGTAAAAGTTTTAATATGCAAGGGTATTTTTACCAGAATTTTGAACACCTGGACCATTTAGTCAAGTGTTCTGGTCCTGGCCAGGGCTTTATTAACTTGTATTCTGCTGAGCAAAGTTATTCCCCTTTGCCATTCACCTTTGATAATTAATCAAATGTATTTGAAAGCTTAATAGAATAAGAGAATTATGCAAGAAAATTTATTGTATAATACAAAAGTACTTTCAAAGTTTTAATGACTTGGAAATAATAGATGAATAAAAATGAGACAAAAATAACTTATCTTTTTTAATGTTCTTCAAAGGCCAAGAGAGGCCATTGTGAGAAGTAATAATATGGGTTTAAATAATAGACATTTTGTTAATAGTCTGCATGGGAATAGTGATAAATGGGGGGGGGGGGAGATAGATACTAGACCAATTATTTTGTTGACGCTGATCATACTATTTTTCTTGCTTTTGGGAAACAAAGCTTCATTTATCAGTTTATGGATCCTTTAAATTGTATTGTACTCAGGTGACCGATAAGGCCCTTGGGTCTCTTGTTTGATAGAGGGTATGGAGCACTCATGATTTTTGTGCCATTTTTTATTATAACAAGGATGACATAGAAGCCCTTTAGACTCAAACAAGGCATCCCTTAATAGTACACAAATGTTCCTGTTCAAAATAAACCCTTTTCAGCTACATTTTCTTGTTCGTTGCTGAAAGCGGGACCCTTTGAGATGGCACCATCTCAATGATATCTAGTTTTTAGCTCACCTGAGGCGAAGGCTCAAGTGAGATTTTCTGATTGAAATTTGTCCGTTGTCTGTTGTCATTGTCGTAGTCATTGTCGTAGTTGTCGTCGTTGTAAACTTTTCACATTTTCATCTTCTTCTCAAGAACCACTGGACCAATTTCAACCAAACTTGCCACAAAGTATCCTTGGGTAAAGGGGATTCAAGTTTGTTCAAATGAAGGGCCACGCCTTCTTCCAAGGGGAGAAAATTATGAATTCATGAAAAATTAATGGCATCATTTAAAAATCTTCTTCTCAAAAACCACTGTGCTTGAAAATATGAAACTTATATGGAGGCATCCTCAGGTAATGTAGATTCAAGTTTGTTCAAATCATGACCCCTGGGGTAGGGTGGGGCCACAATGGGGAGATCAAAGTTTTACATAGGAATACATAGGAAAAATCTTGAAAAATCTTCTTCTCAAGAACAGCAAAGCCATGATGGGTCATATTTATATGGAAGCATCCTCAGGTAGTGTAGATTCAAGTTTGTTCCAGTCATGACCCCCAGAGGTAGGGTGGGGCCACAATGGGCGATCAAAGTTTTACATAGGAATATATAGGAAAAATATTGAAAAATCTTCTTCTTAAGAACAGCAAACCCATGATGGGTCATATTTATAGTAAAGCATCCTCAGGTAGTGTAAATTCAAGTTTGTTCAAGTCATGACCCTGGGGGGAGGGTGGGGCCACAATGGGCGATCGAAGTTTTTCATAAGAAAACATAGGAAAAATCTTAAAAAATCTTCTCAAGAACAGCAAAGCTATAATTGGTCATATTTTTATCGAAGCATCCTCAGGTAGATAAGTGTAAATTCAAGTTTGTTCAAATCATGACCCCCAGGGGTAGGGTGGGGCCACAATGGGTGATCAAAGTTTTACATAGGAATATATAGGGAACATCTTTAAAAATCTTCTTCTCAAGAACGGCAAAGCCATGATTAGTCATATTTAAATGGAAGCATCATCAGGTAATGTAGATTCAAATTTGTACAAATCATGATCCCCCCCCCCCCCCCCCAAAACCAGTTTTATATTTAAACTTTTCAAGACTGAACTGATTTCTGCTTTTTCATAGTCGGAGTGCTCAGTTGAGCGATGTGGCCCCTGGGCCTCTTGTTATTCTACTAACAGCTCTAAAATACAGCTGATCGTTTCCTCTATAAAGAAGCGAATTAGGTCACCAAGTCACGTTTTCGCTGTTCCATTTAACACCAGAGGGTCAATTTGTTTGTATCGATTGCATAGAATGCAGATGTTTGAGCTTTTGTTGGGTTAAAAATATCCTTTAATTATTTATAAATTTGTTTGTAACATATGCTGGTTAATTTATATGAATGTAAAATAACAAATCAGTTGTCTATTTCATTGCTTTATCAGTAAAATCATGGAGTGTAAAAGTTGTGGGGAGGTCGATGGATAAGCCCAACTTAGCTATAAAAACCGACATTTTTCAGCTGTTTTAGGCAATACACACTCTTTATATGGTAGAAGATGACACATCAATATGATCTAAATAAGTATTAGATTCTAAAGTGAAATATTCATTTCAACTGTACAGGTTTGATATGTGTTTCTGATCTGATAATTTTCTGATGACATTCGTGATTTATTGGAGAATAATATCCACTGCATTTCTTTGATCTCGGCAATAACTGTAGTAGAATTGACCTTAAACATCAATTCTACATCGCTGTTTTATTGGTTTATCTGAGTCAAGGACCATTGTAGTAATGATATAGTAAAGTTCTTAAAGCCTTTTCTGCAGTGTAGCAAATGTACCTTGAAGATTCATATAGTGTCTGTGGTGTTCCTTCTCAATCAGACTGTGCATGCAGCATATGACCTATAATTTCCAAATATTTGTCCAGTTTCAGGAATTCATATATAGTAGATCTTGTCCAAAACAAACTGTTAAGCTTTCTTTGTACAAAACTTACATGTTTAATGCATCAATGTAGTTTCATCAGTTTTCAGATTAACTCACTGTGTATGTTGCATATGACCTTCACTTCCTGCATGAGTGGCCTTTTTTAATATTGTGGAGCAGGTTAATTCCCTACTTTGTCCAAATATGCATGTATGATGCATCTGGAGATTTTGTACTGCGAAGTAAAAAAAAATACTGCAGTTTTATTTTCCCCGTTTTTGTGAAAGCAAGGGGACATAAAACCTCATGTATCTGTCAGTCTCTCCTTCAGAATGTCACAAAAGTTTAATCCTTGTCATAACTTTTGAATGAGAAGAGATACTATTTAAATCTTGTCACATGTACAATGCCTGTGACATGTTTAACAAATATACTTTGACTTTTAAATCCGTGACCTTGACATTTGAAATTCATGTTCCCAGGGTCAGGGGTTCTGAAGCTAGGGCAATGCTGTAATGATCATATAGTGAAATGCATAAATTCTTTACAAATATTCTTCTCTATCCCTGTATATTTAGTAGATAAACTAGGTGCAGGGTTATGATGAGCAAGGGTGCTTCTTTCAAAATTGTGGATTTGTGGCCCAAGGGTTGGAGGGTTTTGATATTGGGGGGAGAATTTTATGGCCCCTGGGTCAAGGGTTTTTGGTGTTAGGGCTGAGGTCAATTTTTTCTATTGATTGTAAAGTGAAAATGCATTAATTCTTTGAAAATCTTCTATGTTACAGTGTAATTAGTAGATAAACCAAGTGAATGTGATGATATTAAGGCTATATGGTGAGCAATGTTGCTTCTTTCAAAATCTGTAATTTGAAACTCCAACGTCAGGGTTTCTGGTGTTATTGGGGGGGGGGGGGGGGGCTATTGATTATATAGTGAAAGTGTATTATTTCTTTGAAATTCTATTCTGCTCCTTGGTATTAAGCAAACAAAGTAAGTGCATAAATACGATGAGCAATGTTGAACAAAGTATTGTCAGTCCGTGCTCAGTGAAGTGTGCAGAATTTAACAAATTGAACACACCCGGTAAACGTTAACTGTTTTTGTAAACAGGGCATGAGCTGTGTTAAGTGTTAATGTTTACGTTTCAGCGGGTATGTTCAATTTGTTAAATTCTGCATACATCACTGAGCATTGACTGACAATACTGGTGAGATTGTTGTGCTTTCTCACATTTCTGCTCTGAATTTTCAGGATTATAGTTTTAATATTTTTCACTAATGCACAACAAAATTTCTACTTTTTTAAGCATTAAAGATAAAGTTTACTTTGTGAAAGTGCAAGGATGTGTCAATCAAATGCGTCCCGAAATTTGTAGTTTCATTAATTTCCTGACAAAATAAGTTTTTTTAATTATATTTCCTTGTGAAATGCTATAGCAACATATAAGTCATGATATTATACAGAAAATTGAGAAAATATTAACTTCAAATCTGTGTCCAGGCCCCTATAAAATCGCATAAATTCACTAAATATCTCTTTCTGCCTGTGTATTTAGCAGACAACCTGATTGCATAGTTATGATGAGCAAGGATGCTTCTTTGAAGATTTTTAAATTCATAGCTCCTGGTCAGGGGCTTTTGTGTAAGGGTTGGCCTCTGTTGAATATATTGTGAAATCCATAATTGCCTTGTAATTCTTCTTCTACTCTGCCCATGGGTATTAAGGAAACTTAAAGTTAGTGCATGCTTATAACTAGAAAGGGTGCCTTTTCTAAAATTGTAAATTTCTCGACTCCTTAGTCTAGGACCTCTGGTGCTAGGGCAGGGCAATATTTTTTGTTAGTCTACTTAAAGCAGTTATTCCCCTTTCATATTCCTTATGATATTTTATCACTGTAATTAATGCAACTGAAAGGTCGATTAAGGTTGCATGGGATACCTCCACGTTATGACATTTTCCGTTTGAAGTATTGTTTTGATTTGCATGAGTGCTTATTATCAGGTCAAAAATTGTAGATAAACTGTTTAAAAGAACACTCTGAAGCTATTTCTTTTTTTTTGCAAGTTCTCACAAGTCAGCATTTTAGTTAAAATAGACAAAAAAAAAAAATTCCCAAGTATATAAACTTATTTATATAATTGAATTACTGACATTTAAAAAGGAAACCCTGTAAAAGTTAGTTTAACATTGCTGCTTTTGAACACTTCTCAACCAAAGCTGTATTTTAATTGTTTAAGTGTTCAGCACCTTGTGTGCGGTGAGGCATGGATAAGTTTGATCACTTCACATTGTGCTGAATTATGACCAACTAATTATCCAATTTACCCAAGCTAGTCTTCTTTTTTTATTTTCTTCAAGAAGTAACTGTTTGGTCACAAATCAGCTAGTTGTTGTATATTGTCCCAAAACCTTTAGAGGAATGCATTCAGCTGCTCTGACAATTCTTGGAAAGCGATTGTACATGCATTGTTTTCAAAATAGTTGAAAGTTAAAAACTAAAAGTGTGATTTTTCCCCTGAGCCAAAGGCTCAAGTGAGCTTTTCTGATCGAAATTTGTCCGTTGTCTGTTGTCGTTGTCATTATTGTCGTCATTGTAAACCTTTCAAATTTTCACATTTTCATCTTCTGATGAAGAATCACTAGGCCAATTTCAACCAAACTTGCCACAAAGTATCCTTGGGTAAAGTGAATTGAATTTTGTTCAAATGAAGGGTCATGCCTTCTTCCAAGGGGAGATAATTATGATTTCGTTAAAAATTAATGGCATCATTTAAAAATATTCTCAAGAACCACTGTGCTTGAAAACATGAAACTTATGTAGAGTCTTTGTGAGGTAGTGTAGATTCAAATTTGTTCAAATCATGACCCCCGGGGGTAGGGTGGGGCCACAATAGGGAGATCAAAGTTTTATATAGGAATACAGAAGAAAAGTCTGTAAAAATCTTCTTCTCAAGAACAGCAAAGGCATGATTAGTCATATTTACATGGAAGCATCCTCAGGTAGTGTAGATTCAATTTTGTTCAAATCATAACCCCTGGGGGGAAGTTTCGTTTGGTATTGCTTACCACTTTAAATGAGAGAGTTTTAAAAGATTTTTTTTAACATACATTACAAAAAATACTTTTATAGTTTTTTCAGATAGAGTTATAAATAAAAGTAAAATAAAGAGACAAATGTCAATGTTAGAGGGAATGAGATTGGTTTTCTAAGAGTGCTCAAACCCTATTGCTTTGTTTAGACAAAATGGCGATAGCGACAAATGGAGGCAAGTGCAGGCAATTAAATAGAACTACTTTAAGATTTTTATTGAGTACTAAACAAATTATTTTGTTGACCCCTGATCATTAGCTCACTGAAAATTTTATGGTTGTCTGTTGTCGTGGTCACTTTTCACATTTTCATCTTCTTCTCAAGAACCAATGGACCAATTTTAACCAAACTTGGCACAGAGTATCCTTGGGTCAAGGGGATTCGAATTTGTTCAAATGAAGGGCCACACCCTCTTCCAAGGAGAGATAACTAAGAAATAGTGAAAAATGGGTGGGTGTATCTCAAAAATTACTGGGCTAGAAAAGATGAAACTTATATGAAAGCTTTCTGGCATAATGTAATTTCAATTTTGTTCAAATCATGACCCCCAGGGTAGGGTGGGGCCGCAATTGGCAATCAAAGTTTTACATACAAATATATAGGAAAAATCTTTAAAAATCATCTTCTCAAGAACAGCAAAGAGATGATTTGTGATATTTATATGGAAGCATCCTCAGGTAGTGTAGATTCAAGTTTCTTCAAATCATGACCCTTTTGCTAGGTGGGATCACAATGGGCATTCAAATTTCAAAGTTTTACATAGAAATATATATAGGATAAGTCTTTAAAAATCTTCTTAACAGTCAGGGGTGAGACTGAAATCCGTCATTTTTGAAAAATGATGGATAATCGTCATATTTACTAAGTACGTATTTTCGTCATTTTTGTCAATATGACTTACTATCGTCATATTTTCTTTTTCAACTGAATTCTTCTATCCTGGTTACATAAAAGCGAAATTTTAATTCACTGCTGAAAGAAGAGTGTTTACGCAAGTTTCATTTCATCCAGGTCACTAATTACTGCCGACCACGTGCGTTAGAACATCAACATGGAAGGTGAAAGTTATTATTTAGCGGTAAAATGTCGAATTTTGGTAGAACTAATTCGCCATTTTTACATGGCTTTTAGCCCTATAAAAACATAAAGTACACCGTCTGGAAGAATACGTACTTGTAGAGAAAAGTCTCGACAAAAAAGTTAAAGCCATAAAAAAGTAGTGCGCCCCGTAAAACAAGCAAGATATTTCAGTGCGCCCAGACCCTCCATTTTGAAAAAAGACGGAATATCGTCATTTTCGTCTTCTTTCCTATTTAATGCAAATAAATTGACAAATAACTCTTCCACTCTTATTTTTGCTTGGGAAATTTATACTGTCAACATAACCAGTATTGTAGTCAACTGTATTAGAGAAATGAATTACGTTTACGATGTTTTTTGTCCTTTTTTCGGTTGGTGGATCTAACATTTTTCAAAGAGAGGTAACTCGGTATTCTAGAAACACTCTAAATTTTTATGACTGTTTTTCGTCATTTTCTTAAAAATGACGCGTTTAAGTCATAATAAAAATTTTATTTTATGGCTTAAAATCGTCATTTTAAAAATGACGGATTTCAGTCTCACCCCTGACTGCTTAAGAACAGTAAATCAATGATTAGACATATTTAATGGAAACATCTTTATGTAGTTTACATTCAAGATTGTTCAAATCATGACCCCCATGGGAAGGGAGGGACCATAATTGGTGATCAAAGTTTTAAATGAGAATACATAGGATAAATCATTAAAATTTTCTTACCAAGAATAACAAATCATATTAATGCATAGTCATATTAATTAAGAAACATCTTCAAGTAATGTTTATTCGAATTTTTTTCAAATCATGACCCCCGGGGGGTACATGTAGGAATGGGCCACAATAGAAGATCAAACATATAAAAAAATCTTCTAAAGCTTTGATTAGTCAAACAAATATGAAAGCATCCTCAGTTAGTGTAAATTCAAACGTGAATAAATCAGGCCCCCTCTTTTCGGGGGGGGGGGGGGGGTATTTGTGATCACCTTTATTAAACCTTTCGAATACTAAAATGATTTCTCTTTTCTAGCCAATGTGCTCAGGTGAGTGATGTGGCCCTTGGGCCTCTTGTCCTATTTCTTTTTCTTCGGTCAGTTTTTTTTTTTTTTTTTTTTTTTTTTGCTTTGATTTACCCATGCAAACAAATTTGTGGTAGGATTGATTGATTGATTGTATGTTGTTTTACGTGACGTTTGAGAATTTTTCACTCATATAGAGGTGTCACCATATACCGGTGAAGGGCTTCAAATTTAGACCTTTACCCGACACTCAGGGCCATTGAGTAGTGAGGTTTCTTTATCGTGCCAGTGCTGTAGCCCTACCGTGACACGGGCCTCGGTTTTTAAGGTCTCATTCAAAAGACCCGTAACTTTCACTTCAAAGTGCCGAGGGCTTGGCAAAGGAACAGTTGCTACATATTTTTTTACAGACTTAGGTCAGTCGCGTCCGTGATTCAAACACTCGACCTTCTGATCATGGAGTGAGCGCTCTACCCACTGACAGCATTTTGTGGAAGGATATAGAATTCACCTAGTCTGTCTGTCCATGAAATTTTATCCTGGATATAAATTTGTAAATCATTGGAAGCTTATACATGGTACAGAGAATGTTAATGACCCAAAAATGTGTCTGGACCTTGATGCAAGGTCTTTTTGGCAAGTTCAAGGTCACTCAAAGAAAAAATTATAGAATTTTTTTTTCGAGGTTTTAATAAAAAAAAATGGAAGCTCATATTTAGTACAAAGATTTTATTCCCTATGGGTGTGTCCTGATCATGAAGAATGTCATTCCTGCAAGTTCAAGGTCACTGGCAGAAAAAAAACAACCAGAAAATTATTGTTAAGGCTATTGTTGTTGAAGATCTTGTTAAAGCTGTGTTGTTGAAGATGGTCAACATTTCAATCATATCAACTAGTTTTCTTTATTTAATTTTGTAGGTGGAGATGCATTCTTGATGTGCCTTCTTCTTTCCAGTTCTTACAAAATAAACATGAGAGAAGGAAACTGGATAAACAAGTACAACGCTGTTGCCAAAGGTTTTCAGTCCAAGGAAATCACGAAGCCATTTACACTTGAAGACTTAGAAAAATACAAACCAATCGTGAAATTCAATGAATCAGAGGTTAGGTTCTCTTCTGATATCTTCAAAGATATCAGTTTCCTCAAACTCTCAGAGAATTCAGAATTTGTGGATATCTTCCTGACTCTGGCAGAGAAAGGAAACATAGCTGAGTACTGCAGGTCATGGATTTACCCTCCAAAAGAGAATGAAGTCTTTTGCTGGTTATTGCCACAACAAACGGAAGAATTGATAGAAAAACTTGGAGAGGATATTTTCAAACACCCAACAATGCAGGACCCATCAATACATGATTTGGTGTTCAGCAAGGGTATGTCTATTTGATTTCAAAATTAAGAAATTCATGAATATTAAGGTTGAAGGATCTTCTTATAAGACAAATTACTCCGAATGGGATACGTCTTTCATTTGTCATGTTGAAATATCTTTAGAGCAATTTTTGCCTCACAGTTTATGCAGGTTATGGTTCTTCTTAATGTAAAATGCATAAATATTTCTTTTGGAAAATCAAAAGCAATAAGCAACATTTTATATGAGGGAATAAAGTGATAATGATCATTAATTGTTATACCATAAAAATAACTGATGCATATCACAGACTTTTTTAGGTTAAGAAAGTGTTTAAAAATGGACTTAGTGGCTTTTCCATTCCAATAGATATTTTTATCAAATAAGTTAAAATTGAATTAACAAGCTTTTTACAGATCTTGTCATACTTTCATGCATGAAAAAAAAAAATGCAAATGATTAACCAGAGTACTAACTGAACACTACCCAACACCAGAGTGAATAGAGTTACTTGTATCCAACAAATTTTGTTTTCTTTAATTACAAGACATTTCTTTTTGAGGCTGTATGTTATTATGAATTTGACTGTTTCAGCATTGAATTGCAAGTGCTTTTGTCTTAATAGTTGGAATACCAATGCAGATTATTTTGAGGGGAGACAAATCTGTGATGAATTTTATCGAGAATTTAAAGAAAGGGAAGACAACCATGTACCATGCCTCTGGAATGATAATAGGGTGTGCTGGTAGTGGTAAAACAACATTGTTAGAGAGACTGAAGGGTATTGACCTCGAAGAAATAAAGAAAAATATCAGTTCAACCAGGGGAGTCGATATCCACACGGATGTTTTTGATGTGACAGACAGCATCCAAGGTATTGCTTATTTACTGATAATTTAATAGGGATTAATTTTCACATCTATTTGTCATGAATGATTTATGATTCAGGTGAGTGTTGTGGCACAATGGTCTTTTGTTTCAAAAATTGTATATATACAGCATATCACAGTATTGGCAAGAATGCTTGCTGTGAATACAATGTACCTACTTTGAAGAAAGGTATTTTATCACAAAGTACTTCACCACAATGAATTTTTCATCAGTCA
Source organism: Saccostrea echinata (assembly GCF_033153115.1). Taxonomy (NCBI): domain Eukaryota; kingdom Metazoa; phylum Mollusca; class Bivalvia; order Ostreida; family Ostreidae; genus Saccostrea; species Saccostrea echinata. Next base: position 7,714,438 of record NW_026889795.1, on the reverse strand, counting down.
TCAGAATATAAAGATCCATGCATGTACAAGAACATAATTTATGCTACCTACAATGTATAAGGGGTCATTGTGATGTCATTATAAACTTGTTTTGCATGTTTTATTGTATGCAAATTTATTATAATGAATATTTAGTGGAGAAAATATCCATACAACATGCTTCAATTTGCGCTTGTGATAAAAACTGTGTACATTAAGAGTCTTTAATTTTAGTCCAACATTGAATTTGTCTCTGAATAAGTTCCAAGACTACAGTAGACATGGTAGAATTAAAAAAAAACAGAAGACTAATTTTCGTAGGAATTGCATGTCTAAGTTATTTTGCCTTTTGTAGTAAATTCTTCACACCAGCAGCAACGCTTTAAGATTAGTTTTGAGAAAACAAACCAACAGCTGAGTGATCCTGAAAATCCTGTGGAAGAAGCCAATGATGTGGAAATTCCGGATATAGTGGAGCCATTGGCTAGTAGAGGTTCTACTGCAGAGGCATCATATCGTGGACAGATGTCCCATGATGAAACCAACATTCAAAGTACCTCATCATATGAACAGATCTTGGCTACATCAATTGGAAAAGATTTCCCTAGTGATTCAGAACTTTCTGGAATATTACAGATAGTTACAAAAGACCTTTCAGATGATCCCGAGAAAAAAGTTACCATGACTGACTTTGCGGGACAGTGTGCATATTATGCCTCACACCAGATTTTTCTGAGTCCACGAGCATTCTTCATTCTGGTGCTCAATATGGAGAAGAAGTTTGATGATACGGTTGGAGAAGAAGTTTGTAGACAGGAAGGCTCCATATACAAGGGATGGACACACAGAGGTAAAATTATTAACTAGCATGAGCAGAAGGTCCAAGTGAGGTTTTCTGATTGAAGGATGTTCAGAATTTGTATGTCGTCTGTCATGTTTTTTCACCATGTTTTTTTCTGGTGTCTATAGTTTTTAAACTTTTCCCATTTTCGACTTTTTCTAAAGACCATTGCGGCTTTTTTGAAATGAACTTGCCACAAAGCTCCCTTGAATACAGTGAATTTGGGTTTGTTCAAACGAAGGGTCATGCCCTCCTTCAGGGAGAGATAATTTAGAATGATGACATCTTTCAAAATTGTGAATTTCATGGCCCCTGGGTAAGGGGTTCTGGTGTTAGGGCGGGGCTTGTTTATTATATACTGAAAACAAATTTATGCTTTGAAAATCTTCTCCTCTGCCCCTTGCAATTGATATTAAGCAAACAAACTAAATACATAGTTCTGATGAGAAAGAATGCCTCTTCCAAAATTGTTAATTTCATGGCTTCAGGGTCAGGGGCTCTTGTGCTTGGGTGGGACTCTATTGATTAATTAGCAAAAATGCATTAATGCTTTGAAAATCTTCTCCTCTACCCCTGAGTACTAAGCAAAGAAACTAAATGCAATAATATCAATGTAAATGTATTAAATTAAATTATAAGTAAATGTACCTTTTCTTCGCTCCTTGGTATGTCGGAGGCAAACAGAGTACACAATTGTGATAAGTGGAGCAAATGAGAGTTACTTCCCTTGTTAGATGTTGTTAATCAAGAAATCCTTGTATATCATTATATTAACAGATTATTTAATTGAATGAAAATACAATAAAGAATGTTTTATATATAGAAACAAAATAAAAATGAATGTTTGGTTTAAATGAGCAAAGCATTCTCAAAGTCAGATTCTTGCCTGGAAAGAAATATAAAAAATTGACATAAACATTATTAATATATTTAGCAAAAGCTGTAATTGTACATAGTATGCTTATACTGTGGTGTTCTGTTTGACAGTAGATGAGTTATTATCACTGGTAGAGTCATGGTTGACAAGAGACTGGACGAAGTTGTTTTATACTTTATCTAAGTAAATAAAAAATCACAGAGAGTCAGGGTGACCTATTGTAATTTGTGACAAGTGGCAAATAGCCATGTTGTATATCCAACTCTGTGTGTACTGAAATGTAGCACTAGGCAAGTGACAAAAACATATCTATATATATTGAATACCTTACACAATATGCAAGTCATCTTCGCTAGCCAAGGGTTTCTGATACGCTACTCTCCTCATAAGCCCTTGGCATACGGTGTTAAAAAGAGTTTTTTTTTTCTCAAGTAGTGATTGGAGTTGATCAATGTCGTTCGACCAATCAGCTATTGTTTTTAGCTCACCTGAGCTGAAAGCTCAAGTGAGTTTTTCTGATCGCCCGTTGTCCGTCGTCCGTCCATCTGTCCGTCTGTCCGTCCGTCCGTCTGTAAACTTTTCACATTTTCAACTTCTTCTCAAGAACCACTGGGCCAATTTTAACCAAACTTGGTACAAAGTATCCTTGGGTGAAGGGGAGTTTAAATTGTTAAAATAAAGAGCCAAATACCCTTACAAGGGGAGATAATAAAAAAAATACAAAAATAGGGTGGGGTCATTAAAAAATCTTCTTCTCAAGAACCACTGGGCCAGAAAAGCTGAAACTTATGTGGAAGCATCCTGGGATAGTGTAGATTCTAAATTGTTAAAATAGTGACCCCCAGGGGTAGGGTGGGGCCACAACAGGTAATCCAAGTTTTACATTGAAATATATAGGAAAAATCTTTAAAAATCTTCTCAAGAACCACTATACCAGAAAAGCTGAAACTTATGTGGAAACATCCTCGGATAATGAAGATTCTAAATTGTTCAAATCAGGACCCCCGGGGGCAGGGTGGGGCCACAATAGGGACTCCAAGTTTAATATTGAAATATATAGGAAAAATCTTTAAAAATGTTCTTCTCAAGAACCACTGGGCCAGAAAAACTGAAACTTATGTGGAAGCATCCTAGGGTAGTGAAGATTCTAAATTGTTCAAATCATGACCCCCGGGGCCACAATAGGGACTCCAAGTTTTACATTGAAATATGTAAGAAAAGTCTTTAAAAATCTTCCTCTTAAGAACCACTGGGCCAGAAAAGCTGAAACTTGTGTGGAAGCATCCTGGAGTAGTGTAGATTCTAAAGATTCTAAATTGTTCAAATCAGGACCCCCGGGGATAGGGCGGGGTCACAATAGGTAATCCAAGTTTTTTTATTGAAATATATAGGAAAAATCTTTAAATCTTCTTCTCAAGAACCACTGGGCCAGAAAAGCTGAAACTTATGTGGAAGCATCCTGGGGTAGTGAAGATTTTAAATTGTTCAAATCATGACCCTGGGGGGTAGGGTGGGGCCACAATAGGTATTACAAGGGGGAAAATCTGGTAAAGAACAGCATGGCCAAAGTTACTCAGGTGAGCGATGTGGCCCATGGGCCTCTTGTTTGTAAATGACGATATTTGCATTCGGGATATATCTTGACTCTTTAATATCGGGAATGAAAAATGCAAGTAAACAACGATCCATAAGATAACATGTCATTCTATGAATAGTTATATGGTGTCATCCAATATCTTAATCTACGTACGTGAAAAATATGTGATTAAGAATCTATACTGAAGATGTAGATTTGTATTTTAACATGTTTAGATAACAAATTAACATAAATCATTACCTTCTTGTTAATAATTCTTTAAAAACATTATTTTTAGACCCCCTGAGTCACTCAGGTGACCTATTGCTATCTTTTTTCGTCCGTCGTCATGCATTGTCCGTCGTTCATCGGTCGTAAACTTTTGAACATTTTCAGCTTCTTCTCTGGAACCAGCAAACCATTTTCAACCAATTTTGGCATATAGCATCCATGGGTGAAGGGGAACAAAAATTATGAAATTCGTGGCCCCTACCCCCCTGGGGCATGAGGGGTGGGGCCAAAACCATCAAAATTAATGCAATCTTTAAATATCTTCTTCTATACTCCTGGACATCAAGCAGTCAAACTGTTACATGATTGAAATGAGCATTGAGCCCTCCACCAAAATTGTGAAATGCATGGCCCCAGGGTCACGGGTTCTAGTGCTAGGGTGGGGCTATATAGATCATATAGTGAAAGTGTATTATTTCTTTGAAAATCATCTTCTCTACTCTTGGGTATTATTGAAACAAATTGAATACATAGTAATGATAAGCAAGAGTGACTCTACCAAAATTGTGAAATTCATGGCCCCAGGGTCAGGGGTTCTGGTGCTAGGGCGGGGCTATATAGATCATGTAGTGAAAGTGCATTATTTCTTTGAAAATCTTCTTCTCTACTCCTGGGTATTATTGAAACAAATTGAATACATTGTTATGATAAGCAAGAGTGACTCTACCAAAATTGTGAAATTCATAGTCCGAGGGTCAGGGGTTCTGGTGCTAGGGTGGAGCTATATAGATCATATAGTGAAAGTGCATTATTTCTTTGAAAATCTTCTTCTCTACTCCTGGGTATTATTTAAACAAATGCATAGTTATGATAAGCAAGGATGCCTTTCCAAAATTGTGAATTTCATGATCCCTGGATCAGAGGTTCTGATGTTAGGGTGGGGCTCTATTTATTATAGAGTGAAAATGCATTAATGCTTTAAAAATCTTCTCTGCACCTGGGCATATCAGAGGCAAAAAGAGTAAAAGTTTTAATAAGGAAGGGTATTTTTACCAGATTCTTGAACATCAGGACCATTTGGTCAAGTGTTCTGGTCCAGGCCAGGGCTCTATTAATTTGTATTCTACTGAGAGGAGTTATTCCCCTTTGCCATTTACTTGTGATAATTAATCACTGTAAATAATGTACTTGAAAGGTTAATAGAATAAGAGAATTATGCAAGAATTTTTGTTGTATAATACAAAATGTACTTTCATAGTTTAAATGATCAGGTAGACTTGTAAATAATAGATAAATAAAAACGACACAAAAATAACTTGTCTTATTAGATGGTCATCAAAGACCAAGAGAGGCCAATGTAAGAGATTTCAACAAGGAATTAAAAGAGTACAGAAGCACTGATAGTTTGTTTAAATACTGTCTGGTGAGAGTGATAAATGGGGAACAGATAAGAACCTAATTTATGAACTGTTAATGAATACTAGACTAATAATATTGTTGATCCTGATCACCCTATTTTTCTTGCTTTTGGGCAAGAAAGCTTCACCTTTCAGTTCATTTTATACTCTATGGATCCTCTAAATTGTTGTATTATACTCAGGTGACCGTTAAGGCCCTTGGGCCTCTTGTTTAAATAAGCTTTTTATTTCTGTTGATGATGCAATATGTGCGTACCTGGTAAGAATCGTGATCACGTGACGAAAACAATCCTGTCTTTTGTCAGCACCGTATGTCAAGGGTTTATGAGGAGAGTAGCGTATCAGAAACCCTTGGCTAGCGAAGATGTACGCAAATGTCCATTGTATATGTATATTTTGCATTCATTATCATCCCTATAAGTCTTGGGAAAACCAAGTATGATCCTAAGGAGATCACTCGGGTCTAACACGTTACAATAAGCAAGGGTATTTTTACCAGATTTTTGAAATTCATGAACAACATTGCTTCATCTATTAATTAATTTTGTTCTATACTTCTATGGATCCTTGACAGTGTTGTATTATACTCAGGTGACTGTTAAGGCCTTTGGGCCTCTTGTTTGTTACTGCCCAAGCTTTAAGATAATATGCGATTTCTCCCCATACATATGTTTTTGAAGTAAAAAAAAATGCTCTTTGAAATTGAAAATGTAAACAAGGGCGAGGATCATGCATTTTCTACTCCTTAAACTTTTCACTTTCAGTTTGCTTTTAAGGACATTGGCAAGGTTCCTGGTTATTGTATAGAGTTTTTCAAGAATTTTTGAGTGGTATAAATGTACTAAACAGGCTATATTCTGGATCGTTTTACCTACCAATCCAACATTCTTTTTTAGATTTTGTCAAATGTTTTTACAATTATTAATGTATTTCCTGAAAAAAATCTTGATAAAAGGGACCTACATAATTTTTCACCATAATATTTCTTCAAAACCCATTTATTTCATACAGTGTTTGTATTATATACATTACTGTATCTTCATTTCCTTTGATTTCTAGATATTTTGGCTGAAAATGTATATATAGAAACAAAACATGGATATACCGGCACCTATCATCATTTTTGAGTTGCGTCCCTCAACAGCTAAAATTGGTTAAGAAACTGGTTGATTGTTTTTATCATTTAATTGACTGAATTGATTGAAACACGGTTGTTGTCATAAAAATATTGGCATGGATTTAATTTTACTTTTTTTTGTAGTTTACTGTTAGTAAATGCTGATTTCGTCACAGGTCTTAAGAAATGTTGTCAGACGGCATGATCGACCTACCTTTCAGCATATGTCACATCTTTGCCCTTCCCAGCATACTGAACATAACTATGGTAAATGACAACTTGTTGGCTCTTTGTCCCTGAATACAATGTACAACAAAGCCATTACTATACTTTTCTTTCTTGCTGTATAGATGATTCTACCCGTTGAAGGAAATACACGTGCTTTTGTTTACCTCTGTAATATATGTTTTATTGGTTTTCACCGCTTAGAAAATTCTACACGGGAGATCACTCTCAATCACTATTTTATAAGTGAAAAAACCCATGTATTAAACCTTTTTTCTCCGGAAAACGCTGACTTGCCAATGTCCTTAACTAATCGTTAAAAAAATAAATAATTTTTTTTTTCAAAAATACTTTACAGTAGGCTTTAGTAATTACACTCAAGACTACTCATGTGTTGTCTAGTCTAGGCATCTACTTATTAAAGAAAGACTTTAATTACTAATGAATCTTCTCACTGCACAATTTTTTGCAAAATACTGCAAACATTTATGATGTCAACTTTAGCGCTCGTTTTCTCGATAACGTCACAATGCACATAAGGGTGGTTTTCGCTTGACGGTCATCATATATATTAATACCTTACACACTAGGCAAGTGTCCATTGTATTTGTATATTTTGCATTCATTATCATTCTTGTAAGACTTGGGCAAACCAAGTATGATCCCAAGGAGATCGCTCGGGTCTTGTATGTTACAATAAGCAAGGGTATTCTTATTAGAATTTTGAAATTCTTGAGCAAGATAGCTTCTTCTTGCTTCATCTATTAGTTAATTTTGCTTTATATACTTCTATGGATCCTTTACAGTGTTGTATTATACTCAGGTGACTGGTAAGGCCCTTGGGCCTCTTGTTTCTTTAAAGAACAGCCAACTCATAAGGCATATTTAATGCAAGCATCTATAAGAAGTTTAGGTTTAAGTTTTTTTTTCAGATTAGATTCCTCGATAAACTATTGAGAATACAATAGATTATCAGAGTTTTACAAGGGAGTACATAGGACGAAATCGGTAAAATAAAGTGGAAGATCACAATCACAATAAATCTTAATAAAAAGGAAGACTTATCAAAGATGTTAACTTTGGAGTTTATTTTTGTCTTAAGATCATGAGCACTGGAGTTAGAGTTGAGCCCAATTCAGAAATCCAAATTTGTTTTAATGCATATATGTGTTGGACAAAACTTTTATCTAAAACAGCAGTTTTATGTTGATCGCACTAATATTAAGGCATTCCAATGTTGTACTGATTTAACTTTGAATAAATCTTAACTCCATTAGGTCTCGATTTTGATTCATATTGGCATGGAGTCAAAATATTTTTCTTTAAATAAAGGGGGAAATAAAGAAAATTACTAAGCAAAAGTGACTCAGGTGAGCATTGTGTCCCAGGGGCCTCTTATTATACAATGTTTATGGAACATAAAAATGAATGAATAAAGTTTTCTTTCTTCCTTTTGTGCGATTATAATTCAAAGCAAAATTTTGTTTTTGTAATGGAGAAAAACCAGAAATTCATGTTCATTCTAGGATTTCTTAAAGCTATTTTATGACCTTGCTTAAGTAGCCAAGGTAAAGGTCATTGACAGGAAAGATACAGTGTATTTAACAATTCTAAAATGATCCATACCTTCTCTCCAGATGAGCACAAAAATCTTAATAACATTTGTCTCAAAAATTATGATCATTACAGATATATTCAGTATGATATCATACCAACTCAAGAAATACAATTGTTTTTACGATTGTTGTATGTGCAGTATGGAATACTGTTTCCATCTCCCATGACTTTCATAATCGATATACAGTGTAATCTATTTTTAAAAGTATATCACTAAAAAATATCATTATTAGAATTAGCATTGACAGAACTACAAGTATACAATAGCTAGACATTTGGCTGATAAGATTTCACTGATATCTGTTTGAAAATCCCACTAGCCAAGACCTATGTTTGAACATCCTAAGGAATAAAACAATCTCAACGTTGTGAAAGACAGGTTTGTCAGAACATAATAATGCTATGGACAAATTGATGCCAGATTCTACACTTCTAAGTTTCTTTACACATGAATATTGCAGTCTATTGTCAGTCAGCATATATAAAAAGACTGATAGCATAACTTCAGCTTCTAAATTTATGATTGGGAAATTATAAAATATTGAGAGAAAAAAAACTCCATAGTAGTTGTATAATTCATTTTTCACTGATAGTTTTGCATTTTACCTGAAAAATAATTAGGTCCAATTTTATCCAGGGAATATTTGTTTACATTATGTTTTGTTTTAAATTCAGATTACCTTGAATTCTGGATGAAGTCCATTCACCAGTACAGCAGTGATAAGGCTCCTGTGATCCTGGTTGGTACACACAGTGAAAACAAAACAGAAAAGGTGCAAACTTTTTGTTTCTTCTAAATAAAAGTCAAAACTTTATATTATCAAAAAATCATATATATCTTTTTTAAATGAATTTTAGAACAAACAATTGACAAAAAGTGTGCAAGAGTTTTGAATATTTTGTTATACCTCTAAAATCAATGGTAAGGAATGAGAAACCTTTTTTTTAATTTAATGATAATGGAATGGATCTGTAGTAAGGCGGTTTTAGATTAATCACTAAGAATTGAGATGTATTAAGTTTTTTTTTTTTAAAAAACCCTTAAATTCGTAAAGGAGAATGAAAACATTGTTTTAAGGTTTTTAGCTTATCTAACACAGGCACTTGTTTCGGAAATAAATTTTTAACCCATAGTATAATAATAACACAAGGTATCTAACTCCGAATGACACGTAGTACCCCCTTCCCCCAGAATCGCACTCAATTACACTTTCAGAGGAAATACACTGACAAACTGTTTATACCTATGTTTTCTACGATAATTTATCTACACAACCATATATGGCATGCTTGTCTTTATTTTTTTTAGTCTCCGTAAACAGCGTCAAAACTCTGCTCGTCGAGTGGAAAAGTCGAATTCAACCATGAAATGGTTTGTGCTAATCCCGCACAGAGATTTTGATTGGCTAAAAATCTGTTTCTAAAATTACATCGGATAAACATCGTAATGTTTTCAGGGAAAATCAGACGTAAACAAGTTCTATTTACTCATGCAATATTTAAACACTGGAATTGAATTTTTAAACCCACTCATTTTTTAATTTTGTTCTCTGTGCGGGATTAGCACATACCATTTCATGGTTGAATTCGACTTTTCCACTCGACGAGCAGAGATTTGACGCTGTTTACGGAGACTAAAGAAAATAAAGACAAGCATGCCATATATGGTTGTGTAGATAAATTATCGTAGAAAACATAGGTATAAACAGTTTGTCAGTGTATTTCCTCTGAAAGTGTAATTGAGTGCGATTCTGGGGGAAGGGGGTACTCCGTGTCATTCGGAGTTAGATACCTTGTGTTATTATTATACTATGGGTTAAAAATTTATTACCGAAACAAGTACCTGTGTTATCTAAGCTGAAAGCTCAAGTGAGCGTTTTGAACATATTTTGTGCACTTCTGTTGGTCTGTCTTTCATTAAACCTTTAACATATGCAACTACTTCTAAAAACCACTAGGCCAATTTCAACTAAACTTAAGTTTACCACACAGCATCCTTGGAAGAATATATTGAATTTTTAGCTCACCTCGACGAAGTCGAGATGAGATTATGCTATACGGTCGGTGTTGGCGTCGGCTTCCAGGTTAAAGTTCTAGGAGCAAGTCCATTCCCAAGTAACTATAAGCCCTACCTGGACCAAATTTGCATGGATGATGCATCTAGGGATGGACACTACCACACTCGCTTTGGATGCTGGATCTGACCTAGATTTTCCACATATATGACCAGGTTAAAGTTTTTGGAGCAGGTCTGTTCCCAAGTAACTATAAGTCCTACCTAAACCAAACTTGCATGGATGATGCATCTAGAGATGGACACTACCTCACTTGCTTCTGATACTGGATCTGACCTAGATTTTCGACATGAATGAGCAGATTAAAGTTTTTGGAGCAGGTCCATTCCCAAGTAATATAAGCCCTACCTAGACCAAACTTGCATGAATGATGCATTTAGGGATGGACACATTCACACTTGATTTGGATGCTGGATCTGACCTAGATTTTCCAGATGAGTGACCAGGTTAAAGTTTTTGGAGCAGGTCTGTTCCCAAGTAACTTTTAGTCCTACCTAAACCAAACTTGCATTGATGATGCATCTAGAAATGTACAGTAACTCACTTGCTTTGGATGCTGCATCTGACCTAGATTTTCCACATGAGTGAATTTTAGCCATATTTTAACCACATTAGCATGGATGATGTATCTAGGGATGGATACTTCCAGACTTGCTTTGAATCTAAATCTGATCTACATTTTCCAGATGAGTGACCAAGATAATTTTTTGGGAGTAGCTATAAAATATTATGGCCTGTTATGAAAAACTTTGTATAGATAGTGCATCTAAGGATGAAAACTTCCAGACTTGCTCTGGATTTTGGAACTGACCAAAGTTTTCTTGATTAGTAAAGAGGTTAAAATTTTTTGAGCAGGTCTATTTCCAAGTAACTATAAGTCCTACTTAAATCAAACTTGCATGGATATTGATCTTTGGATGTACACTAACTGGAAAAAAAATATGATGTGAAATTTGAATTACTTATAGATAACATTCGTCGAGGTGAGCTTCGTAATCTTTGATTACCTATGTTTTTAGCTCACCTGAGCCGAAGGCTCAAGTGAGCTTTTCTGATCAAAATATGTCTGTTGTCTGTCGTCGTCGTCATTGGTGTTGTTGTCGTTGTAAACTTTTCACAATTTCATCTTCTTCTCCAGAACTACTGGGCCAATTTCAACCAAACTTGGCACAGAGTATCCTTGGGTGAAGGGGATTCAAGTTTGTTCAAATGAAGGGCCACACCTTCTTCCAAGGGGAGAGAATCATGAATTCATGAAAAATTAATGCCATCATTTAAAAATCTTCTTCTCAAGAACTACTGTGCTTGAAAATATGAAACTTATATGGAAGCATCCTCAGGTAGTGTAGATTCAATTTTGTTCAAATCATGACCCCCGGGGGTAGGGTGGGGCCACAATGGGCGATCAAAATTTTACATAGGAATATATAGGAAAACTCTTTAAAAATCTTCTTCTCAAGAACAGCAAAGCCATGATTGGTCATATTTATATGGAAGCATCCTCAGGTAGTGAAGATTCAAGTTTGTTCAAATCATGACCCCCAGGGGTAGGGTGGGGCCATAATGGATGATCAAAGTTTTAAATAGGAATATATAGGAAAACTCTTTAAAAATCTTCTTCTCAAGAACAGCAAAGCCATGATTGGTTATATTTATGTAGTAGCATCCTCAGGTAGTGTAGATTCAAGTTTGTTCAAATCATGACTGCTGGGGGTAGGGTGGGCCCACAATGGGTGATCAAAGTTTTACATAGGAATATATAGGAAAATTCTTTAAAAATCTTCTTCTCAAGAACAGCAAAGCCATGATTGGTTATATTTATGTAGTAGCATCCTCAGGTAGTGTAGATTCAAGTTTGTTCAAATCATGACTGCTGGGGGTAGGGTGGGCCCACAATGGGTGATCAAAGTTTTACATAGGAATATATAGGAAAATTCTTTAAAAATCTTCTTCTCAAGAACAGCAAAGCCATGATTGGTTATATTTATGTAGTAGCATCCTCAGGTAGTGTAGATTCAAGTTTGTTCAAATCATGACTGCTGGGGGTAGGGTGGAGCCACAATGGGCGATCCAAGTTTTAAATAAGAATACATAGGAAAAATCTGTAAAAATCTTCTTCACAAGAACAACAAAGCCATGATTGGTCATATTTACATGGAAGCATCAAGTAGTGCAGGTTCAAGTTTGTTCCAATCATGACCCCGGGGGTAAGGTGGGGCCACAATGGGTGATCAATGTTTTACGTAAAATACATAGGAAAAATTTGTAAAAATCTTTTTCTCAAGAACAGCAAAGCCATGTTTGTTTTTTTTTATGGGTGCATCCTCAGGTAGTGTAGATTCAAGTTTGTTTAAATCATGACCCCCCAGGGCTAGGGTAAGGCCACAATGGGCGATCAAAGTTTTACATAGGAATACATAGGAAAAAGCAAGCCTTTTAAAATCTTCTTCTGAAGAACAGCAAAACAATTATTAGTCATATTTAAATGCAAGCATCCTCAGGTAATGTAGGTTAAATTTTGTTCAAATCATAACCCCCCAGGAGAATAGAGGGGCCATAACAGGGGATCATAGTTATACAAAGGAAACAAATGATATATCAATAAGAATTGTCTTCCTAAGAACAGCATTAGTTGTCATATTAATTCAAAAGCATCCCTTTGAAGTATAGATTCAAGTTCAAATTACCCCCCCCCCTCCCCTCGAACCACTTTTATATCAAAACTTTTCAAGACTCAACTGATTTCTGCTTTTTCCTAGCCAGAGTGCTCAGGTGAGCGATGTGGCCCCTGGGCCTCTTGTTAAGCTTCAACTAGAATATTTGGGGGATTTTTTTTCTAATCACAAAAAAATTATTAAAATATTAACATGACTGGCCATATCTCTTAGAATGGGTCACAAAAGGGGTTAAATAGCATTTCACATTGACGTATGTAAAAAATATTTCATGTGTTCTCCCAGTTAAACTACAGAATTACATTACATGTACCTAGGAGGAATTTAGTCAAAATGGAAAGCAAGTATTCACATAGCATGAAGATTCGATTGTTTTTATTTTGGAGTGACATGATGTAAAAGGTAAAGATAACGAACAGTGATTGATCTCAGAAAATCCACAAACAATACAAATATGTGAAGAAGGCATAAAACACTGACCCCGGAAATTCCAGAGGGGGATCAAGTACTTAGGAGGAGTAAGCATCCCCTGTTGACCAGTCACACCCGCTGTGAGCCGTATGTATTGATCAGGTAGAGGAACTATCTGTAGTCAATTCAGTACAAAAACAAAGGCCTAACAATTAGTATGAAACAAGTCAGCCAAAATACGACCCAGTGATAGGACATACTTTTTAACAAGGTCATTATAACGACCATAAAATTTACGAAAAGCATCATTTCAAATAACTTTTAACAGTTATTTAGTAAATATATGGAATCGATTATTATATGGTATAGCATTAGATTGTGCTAAACAGGTTAGGTATCTGTTCGGATAATATTTCTCAAGTGAATGATTAAGGTCATTGAACTCAGGTATTTAAATCAAAGAAATCTCTGAACTTATTTCATATTTAGCTCACCTGGGCTTAAGTGAGCTTTTTTGATCGAAAGTTGTCCGTTGTCTGTCATTGTCATTTTCAACTTCTTCTGAAGTTCTTCTGAAGAACCACTGGGCCAATTTCAACCAAGCTTGCCACAAAGTATCCTTGGGTAAAGAGGATTCATGTTTGTTGAAATGAAGGGCGACGGCTTCTTTCAAGGGGAGATAATTACAACTTTGTGAAAAGTGAATGGCATCATTTAAAAATCTTCTTCTTAAGAACCATTGTGCTGGAAAATATGAAACTTATGTGGAATCATCCTGAGGTAGTGTAAAATCAAGTTTGTTTAAATCATGACCACTGGGGCTAGGGTGGGGCCATAATGGGCGATCAAAGTTTTACATAGGAATACATAGGAAAATCTTTAACATTCTTCTTCCCAAGAACAGCAAAGCCATGATAGGTCATAATTATAAAGAATCATCCTCAGTAATGTTGATTCAAATTTGTTCAAAATCATGACCTCCAGGAGTATAGAGGGGCCATAAGCCATAATAGGAGATCATGTTATACAAAAGAATATATATATATATATATATATATATATATATATATATATATATATATATATATATATATATATATATATATACAGTAAAACTTGTCTAATCCGGCGACCAGTGGTTCTAAAATTTTTGGCCGGATTAGACAACATCCGGATTGGAGAAAATTGAACCATTATAGCAAGTTAAAAATTACATAGATATAATTAAAGAGTGGTAAATAAATACTTGATCAAATGTGTCATTTTTTACGTTTCACTTGAAAAAAAAAATCGTCTATTTTCGTTTCTTTTAAACTCTGTTTGTTCTTCAGAATTTTCATTTCTGTTTAAGTTTTTTATTCAGTAACGAAATATAAAATCTCTTGGTCATTTATTAAATTTGAAAATCCTTAAATGTTTTAAACACACTCCAAAACCTCATCGTAGCTGTTAATATTATTTTGTTAGGGACAGATTCCTAATTAATTTCTTTCTTTTGAAATTAATATATTTGAATATTAAGACACTGTATTTGTTAATTTCAAATTTTATAATGAATATTGAACCAAAATCTTCTGTCGTTATGGTCGTTGTAAACTAGCGAAACAAAGGGAAGTAATTCGAAATGCACGTCGTGGACGCAAAACGAAAGTAGAGAGGAGGTCATGAATAAGTCTCCAAGTTTTTCTGCAGACATGCTACACGCATCCATCACTATCACTCGTTCTTTTGCGAGTTAATTTCCTCGCCTTACTTGAGCAATTATTTTTTTTTATCACGTTTGTTAAAATCTGAACTGTCGATACAAGATAGATCATTAACGGGACAATAAATACCCCACGCGAGACTTCTCTAATGACCAGCGGGCACAGGTAAAAATAAGGGCCGGATTAGAGGAGATAATTTGTACTAATTATGAGCAGTTAGTTCTTTAAATAGCGGCCGGTTTACAGAATAGGCAAGATCCGGATTGAACAACATTTATCAAACATAAATTATAAAGAAAATTCAGGGGACTAAAATATTACGCCGGACTGAACAACATGCCGATTTGCACAACATCCGGATTCAGCAAGTTTTACTGTATATATATATATATATATATATATATATATATATATATATATATATATATATATATATATATATATATTTAGGAATGACTCTAATTTTTGGCCAAATTATTCGAGTATAACCTGGTTTGGGTCAGTTTACGCTTTATAATCCGCGAAGCGGATTATAAAACAGCGTAAACTGACCCAAACCAGGTTATACTCGAATAATTTGGCCAAAAATTAGAGTCATTCCTTATAATTTAATTTTAAAATCATGAAATAACTATGGGTGTAAAATTTCGTTGCTTTTTATTAGTTCAAATTTGCCGCTCAATAATACAACCTTAGTAATGGAAGTAACGGAAGTGATGGGAAGCAAGGGGAGGTAAAAACTGATACATAGGCCTAGCAGCCTTTTTACATGTGGTAAGAGCGAATTATCGTTTGAAGTTAAAGGTACGTTTATTAAATTTGGAATTTTCCATGAATCTCGAGGACTGGAAATGAGAGGATTGTATGGATACAGATAATTCAGCTGGTTGTCAGGGGGGGGGGGGGTGTCCCCATACCAAACCAGGTTATACAGAAATAATTTGTGTTCCTTTTTGGATATTAACCAATCAGAGGCAAGAATACAAACAAAATTAAATTATATATATATATATATATATATATATATATATATATATATATATATATATATATATATATATATATATATATATATAAATTCTCTTCTTAAAACAGCAAAGTCAAATTTTAAGCATATTAATTTAGAAATATCCTCAGGTAGTGTAGATTCAAGTTTGTTCAAATCATACCACTTTAATATTTAAACTTTTCAATACTGAACTGATTTCTGTTTTTTTCTTAGCCAAAATGCCCAGGTAAGCAATGTGGCCCCTGGGCCTCTTGTTAAGTGTTTTTGAAAAATACAAGAAGAATACCTACATTTTTGATAATATTCATATTGATAACAATCATATAATTGTAGTGTGCCCCGGGTTTTAATTTATATTGCTTATCTTAATTTGTAAGTTCTTCCTTATGTTAGATAAAGTCTGTCCTAACAGACAAAATGTGAACCAATAAAATTAGCTTGAGCATCATCCTACCAATATCTTGTCAATTGCATATAATATAAGAAGGGATTTATTTCAACAGGAGAAAATGCTGTTTTTCCGACAAATATGGAAAATTTTAGAAATGAAGGAGAAAACGTTGCACAAACATCTTGATGTGAAGAGGCAGTTTGCAGTTGGATTCCATGACAATGAAAGTATCGAAAAAATCAAACGGTCCATTCTTGATATTGTGCCCAAACTTGATCACTGGGGTGAAGAACTTCCACAATCATGGGCAATGTTTGAAAAATTCTTTCAGGAAAAGAGAAATTTCAAGATTTTGAGCAAAGCTGAACTACAGAGATTCAATGAAGCATTGCCAGAGGGAATAAAGCTCCAAACTGATGATATAAATGTTATGCTGCAGTTCTTCCATGACATCAGAGAACTTTTACACTTTGGTCAAGAATTCCTCAATGAAGTAATTATTCTTGATGTTCAGTGGTTCGCAGATGCATTTAAAAATGTTATAACAGATGAAAACCATGCAAAGGAGGATTTGTTTCACCTTGCCTCAGAGTGGGACAAGTTCAGTGAAGCTGGAGAGTTACATGACACTTTGCTGTCTGCTATATGGAGAATGAACAACAATGGTTACATTGAACACAAAGATGATATTATGCTGTACATGGAGAAGTTAGGACTCTTAGCTAAATTGAGTGACAAAAAATGGTATGTTCCCTGTATGAACAAAACACCATTTTGTATGGAATACTTTTCATCATATCATGCCTCATCCATCATTTGCTACAGATTTGATCTTCTTCCTGCCGGCATTTTCCATCGTCTTATAGCAACTTGCATTCAGATTCCTTGGGAGATTTTTTCTGATGGAGACCAGGAATGTATTTATCAGACGGCAGCTGTGTTCATGTATCAGGACATGCAACATAATATTCTGCTTGGAATGACCCAAACAGAAATTCAGTTGCAAGTGTTTGTTGTTGAAGGAGAAGTTGATGTTTCAACATGTCACCAGATCAGAGAAAACATAGAGCATATTTTACACAATCTTTCCAGCACATTCGAGAAGAACTCAGAATTCCATGTTGCGTTCAAGTGTAAACCTACTGGATTTTGTGATAGCAAAGTAAGCGCTGTCATCAGTGAATCTAAGTTTATCAGAGAGA
This sequence comes from Saccostrea echinata, assembly GCF_033153115.1. Lineage (NCBI taxonomy): Eukaryota > Metazoa > Mollusca > Bivalvia > Ostreida > Ostreidae > Saccostrea > Saccostrea echinata. The sequence continues at coordinate 7,697,088 of NW_026889795.1, read as the reverse complement.
CTTTTCTGTGTCCATCCTGTCTGGCAAACAAAAAGCATCGTATCAACACAAACAACATCACAAAATATTGGAAACAGGTAACTCTTCTAAAATGTAAAGTACACGTACTACATATAACTTAAACTTGGTATAAAAACTGACACTGAATCTATTTCTGTAAAAAGGACCCAAATAATGTTATTATGCTATTTGATGTAATATACATGACAAGAAGCATTCTGCTAAAATATATTTAACACCCATTTCTGAAGCTATTAACCTCTCTGAGATTTCTTTATAATAAAGCCATCTGAAAGTGATATTACCTTGCAGAAACAGTTCATCCCCCCTTTCCTATGAAAGCTTAATATTTTTTGAAATAATTATTTTTGTTATGTATTGAACCAAAAATATTAATATGATACGAAGGTTAATAAAAGAATACCTGATTTATTGGAGGTTTCGAAAGGATCTATGAATCATTAAATGCATAACATTTGTGATAACTAAGTATTTTAATAAAGATATTTTATTTCTTGCCATACTATTATGACCTCAAAAACTTCTTTTGGAAAATTTTAAAGTTTCTAAAATGTTAAAATTTGATGGTCTACAAATAATACATTTATAGTTTTCTTAGGCCTACAAATGAAGCATAGGAGTATAAAAAAAACATGACGCCGGTCAGATAACTAAATTTTCCCACTTTTTCAGAACGTTAAAGACCTTTAGATCCTTTGGAATCATGCAGCATTCAATCGCTAAAGCCGCCTGAACATCAATCTGCTTAAACTTTTTAGTAAAAAGAGCCAAATGATTTTCTTATTTAACTTTGATTGTTTATGTTTTATTTAAGATGGCCTGATCATATTAACTGAAAGAAAACAAATTTTGTTTCAGATAAAGACGAGTGTTGCCAGCGCTACCTCTGGACTAGACCTGGGAGGTAGATCTAGATTTGCCAAACTTGGAATGGCAACAAATGATGTGTTAATTCAGGCATGTAGAGATATGCTGGAGATGGAGGTACCACCTTCCCATATTGAAAACAAAGTGAAATCATCTAAAATCAAATTAAACCAAGATCAAAAGGATCTCGTGCAAAAAGCTAAAAGTTCTGGTTATAATATTTTTGATATTTCATTGACATACACCTTAGTCAGAAACATTTGCTCAAAGATCCCTAAACCGACAAAAGGATCATGGGGAGGTAACAGTATGCCTGCTCCAGGAGAGATTATGGTTGGTGATGACATAGAGAGAATCAGGTTAACCCGAAACAATTTGACTGCGCATGTGAGCTCAGCCTCCACCCCTCAGACAGAATTCGATGACACTTGGTCAATGATGTCAGATATCTGCAAAAGACTGGAAACCTTCACTGGAAAGAAGTACCTGGATAAACTTAATTACATTCAAAAACTGACCCTGAAAGAGGAAGACAAAGATGATATTATTGAAAAGGTTAAAATGGAAAGCCAGCATGAAATGATGAAAGAAATGTGGTCAGATATGAAAGACATAAAGGCAGCAGTATTGAGGCCTGAAAGCAAGCATGCTTCGAATTATGAGTATTACTCATAAAATGATATGTTCACCTGTGTGTAAATTTAAAGTATTTTTGAACTCAATACAATTTCTGTGATTTTGCAAGTGTTTGTAGGATTTGATAATTACAATTTACATGTATTTATGTTTTTTGAACTTGATCCAAGCTCCAGAAGATTTGGTGGTTTCATATTAAAATCAACATTAAGAAGCCAATGTTTATTACGAATATGGTTTCCTTGGAATTAAAACTTGCACTTAATTTAGGATGAAGGTCATTTTCATGTAGTAGGAAGTAAATGTAAATAGTATTGAAATGTCAAATATTGAAATGTTTCACTCTACAACTTTAGAACACTTGTTAGAATAAATCTAAACATAATTAGTTCATTTTCATTCATCTTTTCTTTGTCATTCTTTCATTCTTTATCCCGGTTTTGTATTTAATTCTGTTATCTATTTTTAGGTCACCTGAGTCACTCAGGTGACCTATTGCTATCCATTTTTGTCTGTCGTCGTGCATCGTCCGTCGTGCGTTAACTTTTGAACATTTTCAGCTTCTTCTCTAGAACCGCTCAACCAATTTCAACCAAATTTGGCATATAGCATCTATGGGTGAAGGGGAACAAAAATTGTGAATTTCATGGTCCCTGCCCCCCTGGGGCCTGAGGGGTGGGGCTAAAACCACCAAAATTAATGCAATCTTTAAAAATCTTCTTCTTTATTCCTGGACATCAAGCAGTCAAACTGTTGGCATCATTGTAATAAGCATTGAGCCCTCTACCAAAATTGTGAAATTCTTGGCCCCAGGGTCAGGGGTTCTGGTGCTAGGGTGGGGCTATATAGATCACATAGTGAAAGTGCATTATTTCTTTGAAAATCTTCTTCTCTGCTACTGGGGATCAATAAACTAACTAAGTACATAGTTATGAAGAGCAAGAATGCCTCTTCCAAAATTGTGAATTTCATGGCCCCAGGGTCAGGGGTTCTGGTGTTAGGGCGGGGCTCTATTGATTATATAGTGAAAATGCATTAATTCTTTGAAAATCTTCTTCTCTGTTCCTGGGTATTAAAAAAGCAAACCAAGTATAAAGTTATGATGAGCAAGAGTGCCTCTTCCAAAATTGTCAATTACATGGCCCCAGGGTCAGGGGTTCTGATGTTAGGGCGGGGCTCTATTGATTATATAGTGAAAATGCATTAATTCTTTTAAAATCTTCTTCTCTGCTTCTGGTATTAAATAAAGTATTAAAGTACATAGTTATGATGAGCAAGAGTACCTCTTCCAAAATTGTGAATTTCATGGCCCCAGGGTCAGGGGTTCTGGTGTTGTGGGGGGGGGGGGGGGGGGCTCTATTGACTATATAGTGAAAATGCATTAATTCCTTGAAAATCTTCTTCTCTGCTCCTTGGTATTAAATAAAGTAACTAAGTACATAGTTATGATGAGCAAGAGTGGCTCTTCCGAAATTGTGAATTTCATGGCCCCTGGGTCAGGGGTTCTGGTGTAAGGGGGGAGGGGATGTGGCTCTATTGACTATATAGTGAAAATGCATTAATTCTTTGAAAATCTTCTTCTCTGCTCCTGGATATTAAATAAAGTAACTAAGAACATAGATATGATGAGCATGACTGCCTTTTCAGAAATTGTGAATTTTATGGCCCCTGGGTCAGGGGTTCAGGTGTTGGGGGGGGGGGGGGGGCTCTATTGATTATTTGCATTAATTCTTTGAAAATCTTCTTCTCTACTCCTGGGTATTAAATAAACTAACTAAGAACATAGATATGATGAGCATGGCTGCCTTTTCAGAAATTGTGAATTTCATGGCCCTTGGGTCAGGGGTTCAGGTGTTGGGGGGGGGGGGGGGGGCTCTATTGATTATTTGCATTAATTCTTTGAAAATCTTCTTCTCTACTCCTGGGTATTAAATAAACTAACTTAGTGCATAGTTATGATGAGCATGGTTGCCTCTTCCAAAATTGTGAATTTCATGGCCCCTTGGTCAGGGGTTCTGGTGTCAGGGTGGGGCTCTATTGATTATATAGTGAAAATGCATTAATTCTTTGAAAATCTTCTTCTCTGTTCCTGGGTATTAAAAAAGCAAACCAAGTATAAAGTTATGATGAGCAAGAGTGCCTCTTCCAAAATTGTCAATTTCATGGCCCCAGGGTCAGGGGTTCTGATGTTAGGGCGGGGCTCTATTGATTATATAGTGAAAATGCATTAATTCTTTTAAAATCTTCTTCTCTGCTTCTGGGTATTAAATAAAGTAACAAAGTACATAGTTATGATGAGCAAGAGTACCTCTTCCAAAATTGTGAATTTCATGGCCCCAGGATCAGGGGTTCTGGTGTTGTGGGGGGGGGGTCTATTGACTATATAGTGAAAATGCATTAATTCCTTGAAAATCTTCTTCTCTGCTCCTTGGTATTAAATAAAGTAACTAAGTACATAGTTATGATGAGCAAGAGTGGCTCTTCCGAAATTGTGAATTTCATGGCCCCAGGGTCAGGGGTTCTGGTGTAAGAGGGGAGGGGTGTGGCTCTATTGACTATATAGTGAAAATGCATTAATTCTTTGAAAATCTTCTTCTCTGCTCCTGGATATTAAATAAAGTAACTAAGAACATAGATATGATGAGCATGACTGCCTTTTCAGAAATTGTGAATTTCATGGCCCCTGGGTCAGGGGTTCAGGTGTTGGGGGGGGGGGGGGGGCTCTATTGATTATTTGCATTAATTCTTTGAAAATCTTCTTCTCTACTCCTGGGTATTAAATAAACTAACTAAGAACATAGATATGATGAGCATGGCTGCCTTTTCAGAAATTGTGAATTTCATGGCCCCTGGGTCAGGGGTTCAGGTGTTGGAGGGGGGGGGGGGGGCTCTATTGATTATTTGCATTAATTCTTTGAAAATCTTCTTCTCTACTCCTGGGTATTAAATAAACTAACTTAGTGCATAGTTATGATGAGCATGGTTGCCTCTTCTAAAATTGTGAATTTCATGGCCCCTGGGTCAGGGGTTCTGGTGTCAGGGTGGGGCTCAATTGATATATATAGTGAAAATGCATTATTTCTTTAAAAATCTTCTCTCTCCTGGATATTAAATAAACTAAGTACATAGTTATGATGAGCATGGCTGCCTCCTCAGAAATTGTGAATTTTGTGGCCCCTGGATGAGCTCTGGTGTAATGATATATAAGGGAAATGCATAAATTCTTCTTGTCTTCTCTGCTCCTTGGTATTGTTCAAACAAAGGAAGTGCATGGTTAGGATAAGGAAGAATGCCTCTTTCAAAATTGTGAAATTCATGGCCCCTGGGTCAGGGGTTCTTTTGAGGGGGGTGCCATTGATTTTATAGTGAAAATGCATAATTTCTTTCAAAATATTTTTTCTACTACTGGTAATAAAGCAAAGAAACAAGTGTATAGTTATGATGAGCAAAGTGCTTCTTCCAGAATTATTAATTCATGGCCCCTGGGTAAGATTTTCTGGTGTAAAGGGGGAGGGGGGCTTCATTTATTTAATAACAAAGTGAACATGCATTTCTTTGAAAATCTTGTATTCTTCTGGGCATATTCGAGGCAAACGGAGTAAAACTTTTAATATGCAAGGGTATTTTTACCAGAATTTTGAACACCTGGATTATTTAGTCAAGTATTCTGGTCCTGGCCAGGGCTCTATGAACTTGTATTCTGCTGAGCAAAGTTATTCCCCTTTGCCATTCACCTTTGATAATTAATCACTGTAAATAATGTATTTGAAAGGTTAATAGAATAAGAGAATTATGCAAGAATATTTATTGTATAATACAAAAAGTACTGTTGTAGTTTTAATGAGCAGGTAGACTTGGAAATAATAGATGAATAAAAGTGATGCAAAAATAACTTATCTTTTTTAATGTTCTTCAAAGGCCAAGAGAGACCAATGTGAGAAGTAATAATATGGGGTTAAAAATAGACATTTTGTTAATAGTCTGCATGGTAATAGTGATAAATGGGGGACAGATAGATTCTATACCAATTATTTTGTTGATGCTTATCATACTATTTTTCTTGCTTTTGGGCAACAAAGCTTCATTTATCAGTGTATGGATCCTCTAAATTGTTGTATTGTACTCAGGTGACCGTTAAGGCCCTTGGGCCTCTTGTTCTTTTTATACCCCATGCAACAAGTTGCGTGAGGTATAATGATTTTGACCCGTCCGTCAGTCAGTCAGTGTGTCAGTCATTCAGTCCTGTTTTTTTGTCAGCGGAACTCCTCATAAACCGCTGCACAGAATTTGGTCAAGCTTTGCAGATATTTAGGACACAATGTGTAGATGTGCATATTACCAGGAAATTCCGATTCCTTTATTTTTTCTGGGAATTTCGGCACTTTTGAACTTAGATTTTTGGCCATATCTTGAATATAGAGATGAACAGTTTGTCAGCGCAACTCCTCTTAAACCGCTGCACAGAATTTGGTCACACTGTGCAGATGTTTAGGACACAGTGTTTAGATGTGCATATTACCAGGAAATTCTGGTTCCTTTATTTTCCTGGGAATTTCGGCACTTTTGAACTTAGATTTTTGGCCATATTTTGAATATAGAGATGAACAGTTTGTCAGCGCAACTCCTTAAACCGCTGCACAGAACTTGCATGGTCAAACTTTGCAGATATTTAGTACACAGTGTGTAGATGTGCATATTACCAAGAAATTGCAATTCCATTATTTTTGCCTTTAGAGTTTTGCTTATTATTGAAGAAAATTTTCAGCTAGGTAATAAGGAAATCCACTGGAATCAGCTTTTGTAATGAAATTTTATGTGAAATATTTTATGACCTTAAAAGTCCCTTTTGATTTTGAGATCAAAATATTAATGATTTAACACACACACACACACACCCTCACACCCTCACACACACACACACACCCTCACACACACACACACACAATCTTGGATAGTTCTCACCCCCCCCCCCCCAATTGATGCTTTGCCTTAAATAATTTCATAGGTACAGTTTATAAACAAATTCATATGACTTCATCATAATTTTGTTTCCATCAATTATTTAAATGTGTAAATTGTCATGTGTTAAACATGGACTTGCACTCATTAACAAATTGAAATCACTGAGGAATTTAAATAACAGTTTGTCAGCATAACTCCTGCACTGAATTTCCTGAAACTTTGTAGGTATTTCAGACATAATGTATAGATTTGTATATTACCAAGAAATTTTGATTCCGTTATTTATCTAGAAACTTCAGCCCAATTAAATTTGTAACGTACAAAGATTTGAATGTCCTTATACGCCAGAAGTTTTGATGTGATGATTTTTTGCAAGTAATGCCCCTTTTTGAATTATACTTTGTATTTAAAGTGCACCGTGCCATTCATTTTGTGTTGAATTGTCGAGTTTTGGGGAGCGTGGGGTATGTGAGCTTGCTCACTTTTTCTTTCATTTCCTTTGTTTTTATCATTTGTATCTTCCACTTACCGGTACATCGATTTGTTGTAATAGTATGTTTAGCTTCTTTATCTCTCCTTAAAAATTAATAAATTTTGCAAACAAACTTCGAAAGGTCTGACCTAGAGGTCATAATTAGTCCTCTAATATGTTACCATGGATATTACATGTCCGTAAACTATATCTAGATTTCACTCGCGTAGTGTCTTGTAAAGAACAAGACAGGACAAGTAATGTCGTATGGCCCTCAAATTCCTGGATAAATAAATTACTTGTAAACAAAGAAAATCCCTAGTCTTTTAAAAGTGGAGAACAAGTTCTTATATTTAAGCAAATAAGATTTCTTCTCATATTTTTAAAGATAAATTTTAGATTCTGTATAATTGTGAAAGTGATAAGAATATACAGTACATGTATTTTCAATATTCTTACGTTCTTGAAAATGTGAGCAACGTTTTCTGAGTTACTGCAATGTTTTCTTTCTTGGATACATTACAATAACATCTAAGGTGATTAAACAGTCCATAAATACCTGTCTTGAGTACATGTACATCGGAATAACATCCTAGGCGATTAATTAATTAGACCATAAAATATTTGTTTTTGCTGGTTGCTTTTTGGACCAGAATCTCCCATACCCCTTTCTTTCATCAAAAAATAAATAAATAATAATCAGCAGTTCTCAAAACAATATTAAAGGAAAATAACTTTCAAATCTGTTTATTTATCAGACATTAGGTTAGAAATTCACCATGTGTCACTTTTATTTGTGATTTGTTAAACTGAAAGCCGGAAGGAAAAAAAATACTAAGTGTAGGATTCAAAATTAAAAAAAAAAAAAAAAAATATTGTCATTTCCCAACTTTGTTTCATAGGAGGCACCTACCTCAAAGGTCATATGATTTTACTTTTTAAAAAAATGTCAAATTGTCACGATGAGAAAACGAAAAAGATTGTGTCAAATTTTTGTAGCTTCCAGTCTGATTTTTTTCCCTGATTAGCAATGTGACGAGAATGTAATGTGTTACAGACTAGCTGCACTTTGTAAGTGTCAAATTTATATACAGTGAAACTTGTCAAATTCGAACACCACTGGTTCCAGAGAAATTGGCCAGAATAGACAACATTCGGGATTCGGCAACATTTTAAAGAATGAAATTTACTGAAAGAAACTTCATTTTTCGGAGTATACAACATTCGGTTAGACAGGTTCTACTGTAGTTATAAATTTGTAATTTTCACTGTCTAGTGGAATTCTGTATAAATTTTACTGATACATTTTGCAAACTTAATAGGTAATCAACAACACATATGTTATAATACTGTCGTTTCGCACCAAAACCAGAATACCCCATGCATGAACGCCCCAAAGAAATTTTACCGGCACCCAAGTACAATACGATCTATAGATCTCTGGAAATGCAGGCAAGAGAAAAACAATTATACTGTTTGACGACGGCATCCTTTTTAGTGTTAAACACTCGGCAAGAGACTAACCGATTTTATAAACGTATGTTATGCATGGACATGGAGTGATGTTTACTATGTAGTGAAAATGATTGTCACCCGTAGGAAGCAATTTGAATTTTCAGTCGCACAATCGAACATTTTCAGTTGGGGGGGGGGGGGGGGAGGGAGGCTACCATACAAATACACTTTGATAAGTAAAAAACAATTAAAAAAAGGGTTATCAGATGTTATTCTTGAGGTGGCACAAGCTTAAACATGTTAAAGTAGCTATTTTTCTTTAGTATACTATATCGATAAAATTATTCTCACTCCCCACGTGCTCCCCTTCCCGGTTCTTACGGCCCTGAATTTAAGAGGTTTAAGATTCAAATGAAATGTGTTAATGAAATCCAAAAGTCCAATGGCTTACATGAAGAAACAGTTGTCAGAGTTATTTGGAGTAGCTTCCCCTTTCATGATTGATTGATTGATTGTATGCTGTTTAACGTCCCATTCGAGAATGTTTCACTCATATAGAGACGTCACGGTATGCCGGTGAAGAGCTTCAAATTTAGACCTATACTCGGCACTCAGGGCTATTGAGCAGTGAGGGTTCTTTATCGTGCAAACGCCTACCGTGACAAGGGACCTCTGTTTTTAAGGTCTCATCCGAAAGACCCGTGACTTTCACTTCTAGCGTCGGGCGCTTGGCGAAGGAACAGTCGCTACCTATGTTTACGCCTGGGTTTGACACGGTGCGGTGAACGAGAATCGAACACGGGCCTCCCGATCACGAAGCGAGCGTCCTACCACTAGGCTACCGTGACCGGTCTCCTCACATGTTCCAACCTTTAAATAACAACCTTTAAAATTCCCAGTATATTATAATTCATACCGAAGTGGTTATAGGAAAAACGTAATAACTTCATCTGATCATCTTTTAGCCAAGAGTTTCTGATCCGCTACTCTCCTCACAAACCCTTGGCATATGGTGCTGTCAAAAGACGGGATTGTTTACGTCACGTGATCTCAAATCTAACCACAAACGCACAGATTGCGTCATCCAGAAAAATAAAAGCAAATTTAAACATTAAAGATTTTAGAGAATAATTAACAAGAAGGTATCGAGCGATGTTTACTTGTTATTTAGGGTGCTAATCTAGATTCTAGGTCACATTATTTGCACATCAACTTAAGATTGGATGACACCATAACTTTTTATAGAATGACATGTTATCGTACGTATCATTGTTTACTTTTGTTTTTCATTCCCAAGACAAAAGAGTCAATATATATCCCGAACGCAGATATCGTCATTTACAAAAAACAATTGCCGATTGGTCGAACTATATCAATCAGCTCCATTCACAACTCGAGAAAAAATTCCAACTTTTGACAGCGCCCTAGGCCAAGGGTTGAAAAGAGAAGCGGATCAGAAACCCTTGGCTAGTGAAGATGTCATGTGATGTTATTTTTTTTTTAATTCAATTTAATTTTATTTTATATAATTTTATTTCATTCTTTTAGGGGGGATGGAGTATTGTTAGAAACAATTTGTAATGATACGGCATTTTGTGAACGTTATTTGTTCGTTCTAAATTACTCTGCATTTAAATAAAGAAAAAGGTCAAACAATAATATGTTGACGGTGCGACCGTTAGGGCGAGCGCAGATACTTTTCAGTTTTAATTTAGATCGGGCTCGTCAAACCGCACGTGACATTTGCTACGTCTAGACTCAGACGTCATATGACGTCGTATGTATGTTGCATTACCAAAACGAAGTCTGAACAGTGCTATTTTTAATCAAAAACGTTTAATCTACTATCTGTCTGCTATATATCCATTAAATCAAGGTGATTTTATATTTTGTTGAATTTTTGTTGCTACCGCGAGAACGTGGTTTGCGGCGAGATGCAATTCGCTAAGCATTATGGGACCACAGGTAACTGCGGAAAAAAATTCACTTGGATCAATGTGCAAAGTCCGAATTTTCTCTTCGCCCAGGCGTTGCTTTAAGAGCTCGCAGTGACGAGCGGCGCTCGCTATTAGAGGTAGAGGGCATTTTTACGTTTTCGCAATGAATCCGTCTTTGAAAGCTAAATACCATTCCTGTATTAAATAAGAAAAAATATTTAATGGCTATGCGCATTGTAGAAATTTTGCATCCATTTTGTTCTTTGATACCGCGGTCAAAGAAATTTTTTATGAATTATTTCTTAAACCAACAGTCTGAAAAACTGTAAAAGAGAATAATACATTTTCAAAATCATTTATTTTGTAATTTTATCTTGGCGCTCTCATTAAAAATAAGGCGGAGGGAGTAGTGTTTCTAGGAACAGAGAAAAAGAGTTTTACATATTGTAAAATGTAATTAAAGCAACATTGTGACGAAACATTTCACAATATAATCTAATACAAAGCTAAATAATTCAACAGTGAAAAAGATGACACTAGTCTTTAATAAGCTTTTATTACGACATTTAAACTAATATGTTTTACGGTGTGACCGTTGGGGCGAGCGCAGTTGTACCATCAAAAACCTATACACAGTTTACACTTCTAACGTTGATGGATCCGCCTCTTCAAACGTCAAACCGCACGAGACACAGTCAAGACTGTGACGTCACATGACGTCGGAATTTACGGAGACAGCCGAGCGTCTGGTTGAACGAGACTAAAGATCTTGTGCAGTAATAAATGAAATACGTTGTAGAGTGGATGTAATTATTTTTTATTTCTTTTAAGCCCTCTGCAAAGAAAGAAAAGTAAACGTATCTATCGGTAATGAATAATTATCCTTGGTCTTCTGAATGTTTTGTAAGAATTTCGCATGGAACCCTGGTAGCGAAGGAATTCTGGGAATGTTGCCCCAGAAAATTTGCCTGACGTATGTACAGATTTCATTCCGAATTTTCTCTGTTCTTACACGTTAGTCTATTGAGCTCGCTTCTCGAGCGGCGCTTCGCGCCGCTCGCTGCGCTCGCTATAAAACAATTGCAGTAAATGCTTCAAATGATTTTATAACAAAAAATAAAATGAAAACACTTAACAGGAAAAAAAAATCGTGCACATATTTGCCATAAGCTGGAAAGGGAAGGTGGACTTCTGTCGGCGAACTTCAATTAAAAGAAAGATGCGGTTGGTGCTTGTAACACCAAGAGATCACAAAACAATGGGACGGAGTATTTGCGTGCGCATGGACTAAAGTTAATGAATGTGAAGATAACAGTTATCAAGCCCAAAAGTGCACTGGAAACATACAAATTTGAAGCAGTGCAAAAAAAGGACCTGTGAAACATTGAAGTTGTGATCAGGTGCCATGGCGGATTGAGAATTCCCTGTCGATCGGTTACACCAGCCATGTACTCTTTGTTATAATCGGATAAACGGAAATATCCGGAGACAATTCAGTGTGAAAATAATGGCTTAACAATTTGAATGAAAAACATCAGTCAAGTACTAGTTAACAAGGTCATTGTATCGACCATAGAATTTGCGTAATGCTAACTTTAAACGAGACTGGTGATATCCTTAAATGGACATGTTTGCCAATAAGCCTAGATTTAGAAATTGCTCGTATGTAGAACATATTCTTGCGAATCAACTAGGACATAAACTACACTAAACTATGCAGTTGATAATTGTATATTGCTACACAAGTGAGGGAAGTTGACAATAGAGAAATATGACACGGTGAAAATAAGATTGATTGATTGTAGGTTTACGTCTTTTGCAAGATTATTGCAGTCATCTGACACGTCACGTAATATCACGGTATATCATTACCGGGCTTCAAATTTAGTCCTTTACTGGACATTCAGGGCAATGGAGCAGTGATGGATCTTTATCGTGCCAACGCTTGTCGTGACACGGGCGTCAGATTTTAAGGTCTTATCCGTCAGGTCGCAACTTTCACTTCAAAATACGGAGCGCTGCCGAAGGAACATAAATGTTGCTACCTTTTTTATCGACTTCGATTTTTCGACGCCGGGGCTTTTACTCACGACTTTCCGATCACGGGGCGAACGTTCTGCCGACTGAGGTACCGTGAAAGCCCTGTGGAAAAAAAATATACAGGAAAATCATGGAAGTTATAATTGGAAAAAGGTGTAGTTATTTAAAATGAAAAGTAAAACAGCATTTTTAAATCAGTTTGTTTCAGTTGATATGCATAACCCTTTTTTCTGATCATATTATAAAAATGGTATGATTCAGGTCTCTTTAAGACATTTCTTTAAAGATAAACAATTCCGTAAACCATCTCTTTTTTTGAAACGTAAGTCAAGAAACATACATTACCCGGGCTTGATTTCTTATTCACTATAAAGCCCTCTAACATAGGCATGTGTTAACTTTAAATCAAATACTAAAACTTGCTAATAAATCCCGTTTTTATATTGTGTATATCCTCTTTCTCATTCATATTTATGCCTGAATGAAAAATTGTTGCCATCCTGCTCATCAAAGGTTTAAACTTCCGAGGTCACCAATTGAGGTTTTAATGTCTGTGGTTGAATTCCCATTTTTAATGAGATTTAAAATATGCAATTTTTAGAATCCCAATAACTTGGTCTAAGAGAGCTTGCCAAGATTTTTTTCTTTATAGAAATAAATGCATGAAACACGTGCATTATGTATCACTTTCAGGATCCTAATATTTAAAGACGTTGGTTGTGCAGAAAATTTCGTCGGAACCCTATCTTGCCAGGTATCCTTCGTGTGGTCCAATGAGAAAATATACTTAAGGTTTACTAGTTACACAAAACCTAGTAGCTAGTTTTATTTTTCCTTCACTCTTTAAGGTCAGTCATAGGAGCGATGCCAAATAAAGATCCCGATTGCTGTAGGTAGGAGCAGTAGAAAAAAATTTCTTTTTCTTTTATTCCTTTCAGACAACGATTTATTCCAAAAACAGAATATACTGATTATTTGAAAACGACATTCAGTAAACAGGAAACAATACAAGACTGGATTAAGAATAGGATTAATTAGCGCCATAAGGGAAAATATCATTCTGAGCCTTGCCAAAAACCCCTCCTCTGGCTCCTCTTTAATATAGCGCTCACCATGTTCGTGACAAACATTGGAAAAGTTAAAAGCACGAAACATCCCGTGAACAGAGATATCTTTATTACACACCTTTTGTTTCCTAGGGATGTTTGAAATTTCTTTGTAGCATTCTTCGTGACGCATTTGATGACGTAACAATACTCCAGAAGATTTATGGTTATAAGTCCAAAAATAACAAAAAGTGACCATTGAAATGGATCCCTGTCCGTCAACGAAGTTTGTATATGACAGTTGTTTTCCAGAATCGGCAAATGTTTGGCTATTATCCAAGAAAGAAGGCAAGCCACTGTGACATTTATATGTGTACAAATCTTCATATATTGAAAAGGAAATCGAAGTGAAATAAGCCTGTCTGTGTTCATTATGGTAATGGTCAAAGCCCCGAGGCCGTAAAGGGATATGATGAGAAATCTCTTGGTAATACATACGACTGGATTCACCAAAATGGTACTTGGAATACACAAAATGACGCCCAAGCACATGTCAGAAATGGCCATTTGTAATGCAGGGATACGAATGGAAAATTTGAGCTTTTTGCTTTTTATAAGCACCAGAATAGATATAAAATTTAGAACAGCAATGGGTACGCCAAATAAAAACTGAAAAAGCCCCAAAGTCGAAGATCCTTTTGAAATTGTAACGTTTCCCGAATTGTTGAATGTCTCTTCCATCATTGCGCCTCTCTCTAAAAATATCCTTGAGATGTCTTTCGTCGTTTTAAAGTGTTTAGGGGTAATCTAAGAACTAAAAAATGATACTTTGTACTCTAATCTTTTTCTGTCCCATTTGACATACAAACATACAAGGTACAGTATATGTAGTTCCGTTTAATAATCTCTAGAGGACGGTTCTGTTTCAACAAAACTTGTTATCAACAAAAATTATCCAAGACATTTAGTTTTATTAAAGAATGCAATCCTTTTCACGATATCACAATTAAATTTTTCATGAATTTGTTAATTAACAAGAGAATAACATCCCGGAATAAATCGTGTCTTGAGCACAGAATACATGTAAACTTCACAGAATACATGTAAACTTCACAGAGTACATGTAAACTTCACAAAATACATGTAAACTTCACAGATAGTTTTTTTTTTAAAATAGATACACTGCATGTTCTCCAAGAAAAGCTTCACCACTAAAATGTAATTAAGATTCTTCTTATGATTAATAATCGAGAAAATCTTCTCCCCATGGTAATTCATGACGTAGATATTAATCACTTCAGAAAGAAATTGTCCTTAGCATAAGTCTAGAATTTCTATGATTAATCTCTCTCTCTCTCTCTCTCTCTCTCTCTCTCTCTCTTCCTATGTGTCAAACAGGGATTCTGGCTATCCTTGTAAATGCTGTGTTCTAAATGCATGCGCGGATCTAGAGGGGGGTCAAATAATCAGTATATTCTGTTTTTGGAATAAATCGTTGTCTGAAAGGAATAAAAGAAAGAGAAATGTTTTCTACTGCTCCTACCTACAGCAATCGGGATCCTTATTTGGCATCGCTCCTATGACTGACCTTAAAGAGTGAAGGAAAAATAAAACTGAAATCATATTTTGTAATGAAATTTTATGTGAAATATTTTATGACCTTAAAAGACCCCTGCTGATTTTGAGATCAAAATATTACTGATTCAACACACACATACACAAAATCTTGGATAGAGTACACAAAAAGTTTTCACCCCCCCCCCCTCAAATTAGTTCTTTGCCTTAGATAATTTCATAAGTACAGTATATAAACAAATTTATATAACTACGTCATAATTTTGTTTCCATCAATTATTTAGATATGTAAATTGTCATACGCTGGGCATGGACTTACACTCACTAACAAATCTAAATCACTAAGGAATAAAAGTTTGTCAGAATAACTCCTACACTGAATTTCCTGAAACTTTGTAGGTATTTCAGAAATAATGTGTAGATTTGTATGTTACCAGGAAATTTTGATTCCATTATTAATCTAGAAACTTCAGCCCAATGAAATTTGTAAGAGACAAAGATTTGAATGTCCTTATATGCAAGAAGTTTTAGTGTGATAATTTTTTGCAAGTAATGCCCCTTTTTTAATTAAACTGTGTATTTAAAGTTCACCTTTCCATTTATTATGTGTTGCATTGTCAAGTTTTGGGGGAGCGTGGGGTATGTGAGCTTTTTTTTTTCTTATCTCTGATTTATGGTTTAGTTATATATATTTTAAATTTATCTTCAGTGTGTGGAATACCGTATGTAATATGACATTTAGAAAATTGTTTTGAAAAATTTCTGTGTTTGCAATTTATATACTCTAGCCGTTTTGTCGCAAATTCTGCCACAATATAACCTTTAGTATTTTTGCTTCAAGTACAGTCTGTGCCACATTTCAAATAATGACGAACTCTGCTATGTACAATGGGGTATATTTAACACTGCCTACTTATGAACATAGACAATGCTTCTTTAAGAAAATTGTTGACGTAGATGAGCTATCCTAGATCTAAGTGTGAGCACCATAATATCTATACAAAAATAATTCTGTAGCATTGATGTTCTGGTCACAAATTTTACAAAAACTCCATATTTCTACTTCTAATGAATTCATCGCTTTGTTCAATTACGTGCGTATTTAAAATTGATTTTTTTTTTTAATTTTTTAGAACATAACAGGGCAAATGAGACCTCTAGAAAACCTTGCGTTTTCACGGCTTTTAATAATTCGTCTGTGTTCCATCTCAAAATTTTACCACCAGTGTATTCCTAAGATGTTAATTTACATTTCTAACAAAACAAAAATCTCATTGGGATAAGATATATTAACATTGAAAATTTATGAACAGGGTAAGTTATTTTTTCTGACCTAACGTAATATGTTAATGCTCTTCAGCTATACTAAGTTTTAAATGCATTTCAAGCTAGATTTTGATGTATATGTCGATAACCAATTTGCGAAGAGAGTATAATCAGATATTACATGTATAATGACGAATTTCTGGCGTCATTCGACTTTGTTGGCAGAAACTGATAATGTTTCCGATTGATTGATTGATTGTTATTTTACGCCCCATTTTTACTCATATAGAGACGTCACCATATTCCGTATACCATATACGAAGGGTGTCAAAGAGCTAGGTTCACTTTATGCATAAAATGGCCCTGTAGATATACCAATTTATTGACTAACACTTTATGTTCCATTTTAAACATCAAGATAAAGTAGAGACTTAGTGCTTTCATTTCCTACTAAAAATTTTCTCCTTAAGGCCAAGGTCTTGGAAAACATGCTTTGAAATTGCAATGTTCTTTAATTTTAAGGAAAACAAGTATATTTGAGTACTTTCACAGAAGAGAAATAATATGAGCGCACCGTCTGATCTAAGAAATAAAACATGTTTTGTAATCCTCAGAAATAGTTCTATCATTTAATAGTTGCATATTTTAGATCAGAGGTTGCGCTCTATATTAAATATCGAAAAATAGCTTTGAAAATTGGCTGTTTTTGCAGAATTTTTCAGGATATGAGGAACATGTGGATTTCATGACGTCATAATGCATTGACCAGCTAGAAAATTACGTCATTTTTGATAGATACGCAGTCACCAAAGGTCTAAATGATATTTAATGCATTGTCAACTAAAACCAAACAGTTTCAGTTTTTCTGAAATTCATAGGGCCAAAAAAGACCCTAAGAGAACCTTGTTCTTTAGACCTTTTCTCAAAACTCAGGGCTATTGAGCAGTGAGGGTTTTTTTATCTTGCAAACGCCTTCCGTGACACGGGACCACGTTTTTGAGGTCTCATCCGAAGGACCAGCAACTTTCACTTTAAAGTGCTGAGCGCTTGACAAAGGAATAGTTGCTACCTATTCTTTATCGACTTGGGCAGTCGTGGCCGAGGTTCGACCAACGACCTTTGAGCGCTCTACTGACTGAGCTACCGTGACGGTTGATAATGTTTCTGAAATGTTGCACAAAAATTCCATTTGATTAACAGAATTATTGTGAATTTTTTGTACGAATAAAATAAAAATAACCAAATTCTATCAGATATTTATTGAGTCCCTGTAACAAATATGAATTTTGCTTGTATAGAGTATATATATTTCTTAGAGAACTCAGTTCAACTTATCCACATATATGAGGGAAATTTCAGCTAGATACATTGCCATTTATACAAAAAGGCTTTAAATTATAAATTTCTCAGGCAGGAATCGGTTGAAAATTACACTTTTCGTATAGATTCACACGGAATATTAATTTATCATTATTAATCACTCCTCCAGTTTAATATTATTGATTGATTGTATGTCGTTTTACTGAATTCTAAGAAGTTTTCACTCATATTGAGACGTCACCATATACCGGTAAAGGGCTTCAAATTTAAACCTTTACTCGGCACTCGGGGCCATTGAACAGTGAGGGTTCTTTATCAAAGAAGCCACCCATTTACAGAACAGATTGGAAAGAGAACATTGGAAGACATTTATTCACATAAGGATTCCTCCTTTAACAAGTCTAGTTCCTTCCCCTACCAAAGTCGTCAAAATACAATACCTCGAACCTGGACTGGAAGGTTTCCGACCCATTATCAAAGCTCTAGAAATTATGGTGAAAAGAGGGGCTCATACTATCGCGAATCGAACAGAATTCCAAACGATATTGATGTGTGACTTTTACGGTTAGCCTTGGGACTGGACTATAATTAATCCATAATTATGAGTTGTGCTTACGTTGTAATTAAAAAATATGGCTATGAACATACATACATGAATGTATACCATATACCCACTATTACTCTGTTATTTGTAATGATGTATTGATCAACAAAGCATGTATTTTACTCATACATGTAACATGCACATAATGTTATTTGTAGTTAATATTTCATTTTTCCTATATATTAGACTACAGCTTACCTTGTA
The DNA here is from genome assembly GCF_033153115.1 of Saccostrea echinata. Taxonomy (NCBI): domain Eukaryota; kingdom Metazoa; phylum Mollusca; class Bivalvia; order Ostreida; family Ostreidae; genus Saccostrea; species Saccostrea echinata. Next base: position 7,678,683 of record NW_026889795.1, on the reverse strand, counting down.
ATACACTTGTTCAAAATTTTTACTTTTCATATGTACAGGGGTACTAATCTAGGTTTCATCAATTTAAAGTGTATTTCTTTCTTTCATATGTAAAACTAGGGAGATTCTTTTTATGTGTAAAATTTGTACACAGGGGATGTATTTACTGTATTATTACATGTTCTATATGTATATCGATGACAATGTTTCTTAGTGTATATGGCCTTGAAAGTGTATTATTACTTATTACATAATTTTGATAGATGCACCAATGTTTCTTGATTGTGCCATATAGTACTAAAGAATATTTGCATTAAGTGATGCATATACACGATTTATCAATATCATCTTGGAATGTTCAAGGCTTGGGAGACAAATGCAATGAAGATTTTTTTCTATCATTTCTGAAACATGACATCAATATACTTCTTGAAACTTGGAAAGGTACTGATTCTAATATTTCTATACCACAATATAATATTTTACAAAAATGTAGAAAGAAGGAAAAAAATCTAAGAGATTTAGTGGTGGAATCATCATTGCATATAAAACTATATTACATAAGGGAATAACTGAAATCAAAGATGCGATGCAACATCTTCAGAAAATAGATTATGGTTGAAACTAGACAAAACTTTTTTTAATTTTTCAAAAGATCTTTATGTGTGTGCTTGTTATATTCCACCTGTGAACTCTGTCTACTATAATGATGATTTTTCTGAACTTGAAATTGAAGTATCAAAAGTATTATCTAAAAATTACTGCAATATTCTTATTCTTGGAGATTTAAATGCACGAATTTCAGATCATGATGACTGTATTATTAATGATAATTGCTTATCTACAAACTTAGAAGACCTATTACCAGATAAATATAATGTTGATCATGATATTCCTAGATACTCGGTAGACAGAGTCTTTAATGCTCAGGGTAGACAATTACTAGATTTTTGCATTGCCTCCCAGGTTCGTATTTTGAATGGTCGATTTGTTGGCGATTCTGTGGGTAATTTTACTTGTTATAAACCTAATGGAGCTAGTACTGTTGACTATGCTTTGGCCGATGTGGACCTTTTAAATAATATAAATTTTTTTCAAGTATCTGATCCCACATATTTATCAGATCATGCTCAAATATCTGCGTATATTCAGTGCAATAAGCTAAATAGTGAAGTTACTTCTAGCTCAAGAGCTTTACAGTTCAAATTTCTGAAATGCTCGTATAAATGGGAAAATGTTTCAAAAACTAAATTATTAGATGCTATGTCTGATCCTAAATTATTAGAACAAATTTTATCTTATGAAAATACAAATTATGAACAAAATGCAGAAGGTATAGATAAAGCTACAGAAGCACTGAATTCAATTTTACAAGATTTAGCAATGAAATCTTGTAAAATCATCAATTGTAAGAAAAAAAGGCTAAGAAAAAAAACACCATGGTTTGACACTCAGCTTAAAGATTTGAAAAAAACTGTGATAATGTTAGGAACTAAGATGAAAAATGAACCTTTTAATTCAAAAATAAGACATGATTATTTTACTCACCGTAAAAAAAATGGAAATAAATGGTAAAACAAAGAAGTATTTATTTCAGAAAGAATTATATGATAAATTCTTGAATTGGAAAGAAACAAACCCCAAACAATACTGGGAAGTGCTTAATTCTCTCAAAGGAAATAAAAGCTCTAATTATACAGCAGACATATATTAGTTAACATCAATAAAGTTATAAACCATTGTAAGACTCAAGGTATATGTAAAAAAAAAAAAAACAATAAAGAGTTTCAGAAAAGGATTGAAGATCATGTAACTCAGTATAAAACTTTTTTAGAAGAAAACCTAATTACTGACCAACCATTTACCATCACTGAAGTTAAGAACTTAATTCATAAGCTTAAAATCAATAAAAGTGCAGGAACAGATCTTATTCCAAATGAAATATTAAAACATAGCTCAGTGGTTACTTGTAAATCTATAGTTAAACTATTTAACTTAATATTGCATACTGGAGAATACCCATCGGCATGGAGAAAATCATTTATTGTTCTAATCTATAAATCTGGAGATAAGAATGACCTAAATAATTATAGAGGTATCTCACTTCAGAACTGCATAGCAAAACTTTTTAGTGCTACACTTAATAAAAGATTAATGCTACATTATGATAAAGTATTCTCAAAACAACAATTTGGCTTTAGAACAGATCACAGAACAACAGACAGCCTTTTTGTTCTTCAAAACTTTAATAACAAAATATATTGTTCGAAATAAAACAAAAATATATGCATGCTTTGTAGATCTGCGCAAAGCATTTGACACTGTTTGGCATATTGGCCTTTTATACAAATTAATGAACAATCAAATTGGTCAAAATTTTTTTAAAGTTATTCAAAGTATGTACAGATCATGTGAATCAGCTGTTAAATTCGAAAACACTCATTCCAATTATTTTAAACTTGATAGAGGGGTTAAACAAGGGGATAGTCTAAGTCCAACATTATTCAACTGTTTTATTAATGATCTACATGACACATTTGATCAGTCATGTGATCCACTTATTCTCAAACACACACATGTATCTAGTTTAAGCTTTGCAGATGACCTTGTTCTGCTCTCAGAGTCCCATACTGGTTTACAGAATACACTGAACAAATTGCAGAATTATTGCTTAAATTGGCAACTAACTGTTAATATGTTACAGTATTAGATTTATTAATTTATTTAATAAATCTATAATGTATTTCATATGTTTTTAAATTGTAAATATAAATGCATTATTAAATCTTTAAAGGTCACCCAAGTAGAACAGGCAGTACCTGTACTTAATTATTATTGCCTTGGGTTATGAAGGTTCTGGTCTTTGGTCTTTGGTTTGAAGTATTCACTGTTTTCATTGGTTTGGACTTTGTAAGGTTGTGTTTTATTGGTTCAGTATTTTTCCCTCCAAGAAAAAGTTGTTTGTTATGGTCATTCTTTGTCCAGTATTTGTCCAGAAAGGGTTGTATTTACGAAGTTTTATAATTATGACCTTCTGACATTGACAGAGACAATACTTTTCTCTCTTAAGGTAAGATAACATTTATATACTAATTCTAATATGATTTCTAATATTTGATTTAACTGTAAAATCTGTAATTTTGCCAAAGTTAATTCCATAGCACTAGCACAGTCAGAATCTGATTTGAGAGTCAGTATTTAAGGAGTAACTGTTTTATTGAAAGTATTTTTTATTTTATATATATCTACTAGATGTTTTTATGATGATAGGTTTACTTATGTAAACTATGATAATTTGTAGTTTTATGATCTGGACATACGTGTACAGTGAGCCATATTGTGACTACAATGAATGGGAGAGGCTCAGTCCCATAGATTGGTATGATATTTATGATATTAATGTTTTTATATATTTTATGACAATTCTGAAATAGTAAAGTCTGTGTAGACATTATTGCAGCATATAAATCAGTTTTTGTTGTATATATGTTTTTTATATTTTTTCAAAGCGTAATATTAAAAGGGGGCATTGATTGTATGTAAATCATGTACAGAGTTACCTCCCTTTATGCAGCGTATCTGTTAACCGCAGATTGTAATTACTATATTGATACGGATATATTAGAATATTTTATGCTATGTATTTATTATTTGTTATTATGATTTTTCAGGGCATTATTCCAAATTCCTTCATTGTTCCATTATTCCAACTATTCTATGTGTTCATCTGTGAATGTAATAAATGGAGATGTCAGTAGAACCCTGAAACGGACTTATTTATATTTCCATGCTCAAGATTTATAATAAGACACCGTTACAAATACTACAAAAACAAAAGTTTTAACTTTTCAAAAAATATATAAACCAACTCCTGTTTTTTATTATGATAATCACCCTCTTGAAGAAGTAAAAGAATATAATTTCCTTGGAACAATAATTGATCACAAAGGTAGTTTAAACAAAGGAGTACTAGAGCTGTCTAAGAAAGGCTTAAAAGTAATATTCTCCCTAAGAAAAATCTTCTCCAATTTCACACAATTACCTGTGAATTTGTCTTGTAAATTATTTGACACTCTTATTCGCCCTATTTTATGCTTTAATAGTGAAATCTGGTTTATGGATGATTATCTTCCTTCATACAAAGCAATACTTAGAGCAATGAAAAATAACAACTCATGTGATAATCTCGCTTTACAAGAAAAATCTCTCTATGAAAAAGTACATGCTAGTTATTGAAAAACAGTTCTAGGACTCAACAAAACAGCATGCAACATTTCATCATTGTGTGAACTAGGTAGACTTCCAGTTTCTTCTTTTATTAAAACTCAAGTTATGATGTACTTTGTACGACTAAACTCTCAGAATGTAAACCCCATGATTGAAGAATCATATAATATCAATATGTCTTTTGCATGAAGAGGGATTTTACTCGTGACATACCCTCGCACTGTCTATATTTAAAGAAAATAATTTAAATAGCAATGACTACAGGGGAAAAAAATGAAAAATTTGACAACATTCGAAATTCGGTTAAGAAGAATTTGAAGAAAATAGTACTAGATAATTATAAAGGCAAAACTATGGAAAAAATATCCAAATTCACAGAAAACTCCAAACTGTATTTGTACAGTAAAATAAAACACAATCTTAATATGGAAGAATATCTTATGCTTGAAAATAGTTTCAAGAATAGACAATTACTAACTAAGTTTCGAACAAGTGACCACTGCCTACTGATTGAAACTGGTAGACATAAGAAAATACCTTGACAACAAAGATTACGCACTTCATGTAATGCTATTGATGATGAATTTCATTTCTTTTTACAATGTAATTTGAATATACAAGCAAGGAATATACTTATAAAAACCATGTTAGATAATTGTTCCTCATTCTATCTCAAATCACCCATAGAGAAACTTGAATATATACTTAGCCCAACAATTGAAGCTATACCGGCTGTTTTCACTTTTATAAAACAATCATTAGAATTAAGAAATAAAAGGTCCACATCGGTGTAACATATAAGGAGTAAATTACTTAAATTGCGCCTATTGTATAAATACATTCACTGTTCTTTGTTTTTTTTTTTCTTATTATGAATTGTATTGCTTGACCCATATGGGTGTATTATGCAATAAAGAATTTTTTTTAAAATAAACTGTATACAGGGGACACATTCTTTATCGTGTTAACGCCTATGGGGTCTCGGTTTTTAAGGGTTCATCCAAAAGACCCACGACTTTTAACTTTAAAGTGCCAAGAGCTTGGCGAAGGACCGGTTGCTACCTATTTTTATCGGCCGAGGTTCAAACCTACGACCTTCCTATCATAAAGTGATCACTCTGCCGACTGAGCTTCCGTGACAGAACTCCAGTCTAATATATACTCTCCAGACTTATATATACACGATTTATGTTTGTTTGTTTGTTTGTCTCTTGTTTAAAGTCCCTCTCGAGAATTTTTACTGTAAAAAAAATGTAGAAAGTAATTCAGGGAACCAGGCTTTTATAGAAAATGATACTTTTCACCCCAATTCCCTAGGTTGAATATCAAAATTCTGAATCCTTATTTCCTGAAATATAGAAATAACAAACACTTATCAAACTCAGAAGTCTATGGAAACAATACAAATTGGGAGCAAACATCTGAGGTGGGATCAGGTGCAAGAGCCATGCACGTATCTCAAGGGCACTCCCAATCATATTTTAAAATATGAATGAGCTACAGCAGGAAATGCAGGAGGAGTTAAGAGAACCATGTGTTTGTAGGAAAAAGACACTAAATGAACACACACACACCCCACCCCCCAATTTGGCCCTCAGGATTAAAATGGAAATTTCGAACTTTTTTGGCACATGTTCAAAGGACCACCAATCATATTTCAAAATATGTGTTGGTGACTGTTAAAATGTATGAATAGTTTGAAAAAGTGACTGTTGGTGGAACAGACGGACGGATGAACCAGGATAACAACAACATACCCAAACTTTCTTTAGGAAACACGGGTATAAAACTATCTTTGTAGATATTTTTAGATCGATTATTGATTATTACCTTCGCCTTTTTACATTGTGACACTCTCCTGTCATTTCAACTCTTAAGTTTGTAGTGACGAATGTCATAAGCTATAATGACGTCATATCTTGTTATTTAGAGAAGTAACTACAAATGGTTTAGAGAGCCTTTTCTTTGCCCTGTTCATGATTCGTATTACTTACAAAATTTATGAGATCGATCACTGTTCGTCCTCTTTTTCAGCAAGATAGAAAAGATCGAGGTAGCAACTATTAAATCAACATATCAACACATCAAAGGAATATATTTTTGAATGATACCCCAAAGGTAATGACAAAGTTTTAATTAAGTTCAGTCCTCAGAGAATAGCCTCAGATATAAATAGACATTTGTATGTTATCTCGTAATTTTTATATCTGTCGACTGTTTGTACACACAAGCAAGTAGACATTATGGGGTTTTAACACATTTTTCCAGATGCACCCGTAAATTGATAATATACATTCACTTGACAAATGAATGGTCTAATATAATCAAATCTTTAAAAAATACCCATTCCACTCAAACTTTTCTACATAAAAACAATTTATTGCATTGCCAGCAGTTACGTGGACAATTAAATATTTGAGAAAGTATTCAGATGTTTCTTCGCCCGAGGCACCTGATGCAATCTGGTGTTTCCAGAGTCTGTGATTTTGCTTAAATTTTCATGTCGTTTACAGGATTTTTGAGATTGCTTACAGTTCCTTATTTTTTTTTTACCTTTTTCACTTGAACTGTACTTTTATACATAAAAACAAACATAACATCAATAAAGTAAAAGAAAATAAATGGATGGTATACCCTTTTAAGTACGTGATCATAAGTAGTCTAAACATTCACCAAAGAGTAAAAACATCAAGATGTAGTCAAGGTCCCTCTCATTATATGACCAAAAACTTATTGTTCTCTATTGAAGAACATCACTAATAAGCAAGGTCGCTTTTCATATTAAGTATATCTGATCTCATTATAATGCACATATGTACTTTCCTTCTACTAATAAGCATAGTCCCCGGGCAGAGTTAATAAACAACTCTGATGTTCATTTTGTAATTCCTAATCAAAGGTTAATATTTTTTGTTAATATTGTAAAGACGAATAATGACACCCGATCATTATTCAACGTCGAAAATGACCCTTTTGCCAGCAGAAAAAAGTGGAATCATCCTTAAAATCTGCATATCCAACGTGCAGAAAAATGACCCTCGTAGAATAATGGCCCCATGTAGATTTTGTTAGAGATAAACATGTATTTCCTTATACATGCAAATAAATAACGTTGATTATTGGAGGTTCCCAAAAGCCCAAACATGTACAATGACTAAATGATAATTGTCTTTAAGACTAAATAAGAAAAACTACCAGATTATAAAAGTATGACTAAAACATACAGTCATAAATTGATTGTTCAGTTTAAGAATAATTTTATAATTGCCATGTTTTTATTTTTAAGAAGGGCTAGTGGAATAGAAAATTGAAAGAAAAAAAATTGTACAGATGTTTCAATACCAATAATTTGACAAAACGTCGATATTGTGTTTTCTCAATAAAAAAAAAAAGATATGACATCTCCCTGTCTTTTCATTTTTCATAGATTTTACTGGTATACTTATTTGGCATTTTGAAAGCAACTTCCGTGATGAAATATTGTCTCCTTTTCATGTTGTTGGAAGGAAATCATTCTTTTTTCAGGCATTACATTTTATAGGAAAAAACAAAGATAAAAACGAATCGACTATACATCAAAAAAAAATTATATCCTTTCTTCATCAGAAGTCTAATTCTAGAAATAAAAAGGAAGAAGGGGTTAAAAATGGCACTAGTACAAACAAGTGATAAAACAGTAGCAGTTTTAGGTGAAATCTTTATTGACATTCCTCTGCGCTTGAACTGATAAAAGCTACGTAAAACCAAGTTTTATGGAGTTTTTATAAGGTTAAGTTATTTTTATAAGGGCTAGTCCCATCTTCTTTCCCCAAACTAGTCCAATGGGCAATGCATATTGCACATATGGTATTTCTGTGTCAGTATTTATATTACGTACATGTATATCTGAGGAGCATATATCTTTGAGTCCACGTAATGATATATGACACTTTGTCAGAATGGGTTAAATGTTTCTTTGTTTGTTTGCTTGTTGAATTTTTCTCTCATATAGAGACTAACCACTTGCCGGTGGGGGGCTACAAATTTTGACATGTACTCGGCACTGAGGGCCGTTGAGCAGTGTGGGATCTTTTTCATGCCAGCACCTACTGCGACATGGGACCTCGGTTTATACGGTCTCATCCGAAGGACCGAATGGATTAAATGTATCAGATGTATGTTAAAATATTGCATTAAGCGATTGATGGGCAATATGAAAACCATATATCCTTCTGTGTTCAGTAATTCAGAAGTGATAAAAATAATTAGATTACACGATCAGTATGTACTGGTCCCAGCTGACAAAGCAGGTAACAACATTGTCTTTGTTTTTAAGGCTCATTATTTGTAATTAAATTGTATTTAAGAAGAATTGGGGATTTAATTCTACAAGTGGCAATCCAACTTATACCCAAAGCTCCCTTTCTAAGGATTGATTGATTGATTGTATGTTGTTTAATGTCCCGATCGAGAATTTGTCAATCATATAGAGACGTCACCATATACCGGTGAAGGGCTTCAAATTTAGATCTTTACTCGGCAAAGAGGACCATTGAGCAGTGAGTGTTCTTTATCGTGCCAACACCTACCGTGACACGGGGCATCGGTGTTTAAGGTCTCATTCTAAGAAGGAAATTCTTCAAAATCATATGTCAGTTTTGATTTTTCTTAATATTCCCAATAACCAAAATGAATTTGAATTACCTTATCTATATTCCGAAACTTCATAAAAAGCCTTACAAAGATACATAGCGGGTTCTAGTAAATGTTCTACCAAGCCTTTTTTTTACTCCTCACTAAAATATTAACAGCTGTGAAGGAGAAACTTCAGAAGTACTGTACAACAGTATATTCAAGGAGTTGGTAAAGCAGATTTGGATACTTAAAAATTCCATGGAACTTTTGGAAAGTTTGAAATCACGATTTTTTTTTACCAAAATCAATAAAATAAAAGCTACTTTTCAACTCTATATTACTTACCTTGTCATTGACCATTTGCAAAAATATTTTGTTAAAAAAACATTCTGATTGTACACACAAGTACTCTGAAGTTGACATTAAAAAGATGCTTGAGTTTCTGATTGACAGTATCTATGTGGTTTTAGGAGACCAGGTTTTCCAACAATCTGTTGGAATTCCCATAGGTACCAAATGCACCCCGTTGTTTGGAGACCTATTTTTGTATTCATATGAAGCAGAATTTATTCAAAATCTTATACATATAAAAATAATCTTGCTGTTGCCTTCAACTCGACATTTGGATATATCGGCGACTTATTATTAATTAGCAATAGATATTTCCATTCATTGTCGACACGATATAGCCCAGTGAGCTTGAAATAAAAAATACCACAGAATCTGACCATCTGTTACATATTTGTATATTTTACTAGAAAAAGACGTTAATGGTAATCTAACAACAAAGCTTTATGATAAACGTAATGACTTTAACTTTTTCAATCGTAAACTTCCCTTCCTTATACAGCAATATACCTTTATCACCTGCAAATGGGGTTGTATATCTCTCAGTTGATTCGATACGCAGAGCATGCTCTACGTATGAACAATTCCTAAAACGAGGTAAGTTATTGACAAACAAGTTGACGAAACAAGAATATCAACAGTCTCGTTTAAAGTCATCATTTTGTAAGTCCTATGGTCGATATAATGACCTAGTCAGCAAATACAATTTATCAGTAAGTCAAATGCTCGTTGACGTTTTTATACTAATTATTAGGCCATTATTTATTTACACACTGAATTGTCGGCCAATTTTTCCGTAATTTCCCAATCATGACAAGAAGCACATGTCAGGTGTGACAGGTCGGCAGAGGATACTCACTCCTCCATGGCAACTGATCCCATCTATGGTGTTTTTGGAGTTCCGTGTTTGCTCTGCTCCCGATTTGTATTGTTTTAATGGACTTTGAGCATGAATACTGTTCGTTTTCTCCATATTTCATTTTTACAATAGATTTTACTGTCATATTTGGTGCCTTAGTTTATTCACGAGAGTCATATGTACTTTTAAGATTTGAATTATTTTTCCATTTTCAATAATAAATGCTCTTTTTCTAAAATCTCTGTGTAATGTTATCTGTTTGGCAAAAAAAAAAAAAAACAAAAAAAAACAACGGAACAGAGTTCGACTCATGGCAAAAGAGGTGCCTCTGTTATATTAGGAGAGGATGGTATAAAAACAAAAGGTAAAAAGGACTATTTTAAAATTAGATTTTGTTTACAGAGAGACAAATCTGCAGTGTTCAATTCGACTCGATTTTAATTCGCCACAGGATAATGTGCGAGAAAAACTTTTCTTATTGTACTTTCGGAACTTATGAATTTTTATACTAACAATGTAAAATTCTTGCTAGTTCAGTAATGTAAAGCGGTTCTTGTAGGTTTTTCCAGATATTGTGGAAGACAGGAGTATTGTATGTAACAACGACCACATGGACAATTTCGGGGAATACTGCCGCTGTACTCACGTTGTCAAGCTGGCTGCGTGGAAAAAAGCACAACTTGTATTGACGGCTGAGGGTAGGATAATGATCATTTACGATTTTTTTTTTAAATCTAAAAAAGAGTGTGGTTCCATGATCATGCCTCGCAGAAGGATTGTTTTTTTTTTTTTTTTTTTTTTTTTTTTTTTTTTTTTTGTTTGTTTGTTTGTAATTTTTCTAAGTTCAAGTCAGCTTTCTGATTAAAAAGTGTCCGCGGAGTCCTTACGACTGTCGTGTGTTGTCTGTAAGTTTTTCACATTTTTGACGTCTTCTCCAGAACCACTGGACCAATTTCAACCAAACTTTCCACAAAGCACTCATGGGTGTAAGTTTGTTTACAGGAATTGTCAAGCCCTCTTTCATGGGGAGATACTTAAGAATTCATGAAAATTTGGTGGGATCTTTCAAAATCTTCTGATGAACCACTAGGCAGAAAAGATGAGACTTAAGTGAAAGTTTCATTACATATTGTAGATTCAAATTTTTCAAAACATGACCCCCAGGATTAGGGCGGACCACGAAAGGGGATCAAAGTTTTACATAGGAATTTATTGTAAATATCTTTAAAAACCTTCTCTAGGATTAGAGCAAACCATTATAAGTCAAATTTATACTGAAACATCATCATTTACTGTAGGTTCATTATTTTTTTTAAATCATTAGCCCGAGGGTAGGGTGAGGCCACAACAGGCGTTCAAAATTGTATATATAGGAATATATAGAAAACATCTTTAAAAAATCTTTGTCTTCAGAACAGCAAAACCAGTATCATTCATTTTTACGAGGGGTGATCAAAAAGTTCGCGAACTTATTGAATCACTTCTTTAAAAGAAATAAAATGAGGTTTCAATGTTTATTATTTTTTAAAGTAGTCATCTCCAATTTTAATGCACATCTGCCATTGTTCTGTCCGTGCGCGAATCACGTGATCCAGGCAGTCACGTGACATGCTCCGTAGCAGTCTGTTCACAGAAGCTAAAAGATTTTTCCGAGTCTTATATTTCTTTCCATGCAAGTTATTTTATTAACATGATCAGTCCATCTGTCAGAAATGGCCAAATCTCGACAATAGGATGGGTGGATAAGGATATCCCTTCCCACAATTAGTATGGTGTCCCATCACACCCCGAGTCCTCTGTCTCGGGAGCGTCGTTTATCGAATGTGGAGAAAGTATGGGCGCCTTCTATTTATCATATATAATATGTTTAAAATCTTAAGTAAACGATATTTTAGGGATTTAATTATTATATTACTGTTAAGATATTCAAACATTTTTCTAATTGTAACTTGACGATGTTTCATAAAAAAATTGCTTAACTAAGGACACATCTTTTCCTCGACTTGCTTTCGCTGGGCAACAGAACAAACATCATTTTTAACCAACTCCCTGTCTTTATTTAAACAATCAATCCAATTAATGATTGAACTTCTGGTAAGTCTTTGTCTTCATAAACCTTGTGCTAATTATCATATTCTACTGCAAAGGAAATTCCAAGATATACGTTAAACTTTAAAGCCGTTCGTTGCTCGAGTATGACTGAGTCAACCATTTTTTGTCACAAGTGACCTGCAATGTATATATTGACGTCATTTTCACATTGTGACGTCACAAACACGGAGCAAAACATTATTCAACATCTGTTATTTATAGAACATGCTTATGACTATATATATGCCAAATTTCATTCTGATCTGAATTGTGATTTTGTAAATATAGACATAGTTCGCGAACTTTTTGATCACCCCTCGTATATGGAATTATTCTTAGGTAGTATAAACGATTTTTTAATCTTGGGACCTTGGTGTAGGGTGGGGAAGAAATGGGGGATCAAAGTTTTACAAGGAATATATAGTGGGTCTTTAAAAATACTTTTCCTGGGACCAGCAAAGCCATGATTAGTCAAAATTATTTGGAAGCATCCGCGGGTAGTGTAGATTCAGTTTGTCCAAAATATGACGCCTGGGGGTAGGGTGAGGTTACAAGGGGCAAACGAAGTTTTCCATAGGTATACATAGGAAAAATCTTTAAATATCTTCTTTTCAAGAACAGCAAAGCCATGCATGATTAGTCATATTATGGAAAAACCTCAGGTAGTGTACATTGAATTTGTTTCAAAACATGACCCGCTGGGGTAGGGTGATGCCATACTATGTGATCAAAGTTTTACATAAGAATATATAGAAGAAAGAATTTGCTGAAGAAGAGCAGAAGGGCCATTGATACTCATGTGTGCGCTGTGGCCCATGGGCCTTTAGTTTTATTTTTATTATAATCTTTGTTAAGAAAGTAAGTGATTTTTTTTTAATAAAAGATTTATTACTGTTCACTTATCATTGCCCATGTCGTTCATTAAGGTGACGTATTTTCTTTTGTCTGAAAAAAAGAATAATAAGAAATAATAAGAAAAGCACAGATTCTCTAAAAATTAAAAAAAAAAGGCCAATGAAGTATATTATTTTTGTTCAAACTTTCAGCAATTGTTTTTAGTAATTAATTAGTAATTAATTTAGTAATGTAATTAGTTTTTTGGCATATAAATAATTTCTACCTTTTTTACGATTTTGGTTAAGCACTGTCATATGTAGGATATTTGTAGGATTTTGGTTCATGCACTGCCATCTTGATGACCACATGAGCCTTAGGATGGACGTTGTTATACATGTTGGGGAGCCACACGAGATTCCAAAACCTCCCCCACATTTTCCAAAATGTTGGAGTTTCAAAGCGGAATTCAATTCTAAATCCTCCTCAAAGTCACACTCAGAGAAAAAAATCCCTATCTGACAGAGAAGAGGACAATTTTTTACAGCTGCCTGGTAATTCGATTCTAATTTCTTGAAAATTTGCTATCAATGATGACATTTTTCTGACCTAAATGAAAATGAGAGTTACATTATCTTAATCTCAATTTCAGCTGTATCCGACATCACCACCAAAGGACACGAAGAACATCAAGATGAATCCTATGATACTAACAGCTTTAGCATAAACTACACGTCGTATGTCGTTATGGTGGTGTTTATGATGGTTTTCCTCTTTGGGTTCCTCCTTTTGTCTCTGGTTTTGGTCATAAAACACTGTAACTGGACAGGTTCTTCCTCCAGGCGCCGGGGTTATACGGAGATCGGAAGTGAACAGCGTGTTAGATATTCAAAATAAACTCAAATAAAGCGAGAACTTAAAATGAATGATATTGTATTGAAGAAAATTTTCTTCCTGTAGATATGCAAAAGAAACACAATCATCTAGAAAAAACTAAGTTAAAATATTTTGAATATTGCCTCTATATATGTAACATGTTTTAAATACGTAGAAAGTATAGAAAATTTTGTCATAAGACAATTATAGACTTTTCTCAATGTTTTGCTCAGTTGTTGTATTGAAATGTAACATGGACTTCTGTTATTTTGGTTAAAGACATTTAGAAGATAAATTACTGTCTTGCATTAAATGAAATTAAGAAAAAAAACATGCACGTATACACATCTTTCTATTATGCTACCCAAAATTAAAAAAAAAAAAAAACGGGAAAGAATATATTTTCAACAAAAAACGTTTTACACTTTTCATCAAAACATATGTTTCCAATATTTTTAAATGAAATATGGAAATAACGAATAGTATTTAAGCTCATAAGCCCGTTCAAACAATACAGATCAGGAGCAGAGCAAACACGGACCTCTAAAACATCAGAGGTGGGACCAGAAGAAAATCAGCCTTCACAGTTATTACATCAATATATCTCCAAGAAAAGACCTTCAGGTAAGGTTTGCGATTACAGGAAGATAACTCTTATAAGTCACTTAAGCGTTTAAAACCGGTGGAATTAAAACCAACGATACTAAGCATTCAATCGCTAATGAATTTCGTCTGTCAAACCATGAAATACCGTTCACGGTAGCTCAGTCGGTAGAGCGCTCGCTCCGTGCTCGGGAGGTCGTGAGTTCGAATCTCGGCCGCGACTGACCTAAGTCGATAAAAAATTGGTAGCAACTGTTCCTTCGCCATGCGCTCTGCACTTTGAACTGAAAGTTGCGGGTCCTTCGGATGAGACCTTAAAAACCGAGGCAGGCTTTCGCACGGTAAAGAGCCCTCACTACTCAATGGCCCTGAGTGCCGAGTAAAGGTCAAAATTTGAAGCCCTTCACCGGTATATGGTGACGTCTCTATATGAGTGAAAAATTCTCAAATGGGACGTAAAACAACATACAATCGATCGATCGATCAATCGATCAAACCATGAACATGATGATGGGTGCAAACAAAGGACATTTCCAGTAGAAAATCGTATAATTTAAATTGCTGGAATCTCAGAAGAATTTATCGGACATATGAAAGACGTTTAGCGTGATGCACGATTGATGACCCAATAAAAGAGGACTAGTAAGTTTATTTTCAATACGGAACTGCGCAAGTCTCAAGTCAGCAGGAGCAAAGAATCAGATGTATTGGAAATCATGCACTTCGCCACTTCACTTAAACATGTTAAATGACATCATGAACGAATGGAAGAATAGATGTGGGAGCATCCTGTTGCCATCTACATGCTCTATACACTCCGAACAGGGAAGAGAAGTCACGGAGCATTTGACAGTTTGATATAGTTGCATCAGACAGGTAATCATTAAACTGTTAATTTTTAAGTATTTGTAATTCATAATCGGTATTATGACTTCGAATTACAGAAAGTTGTCAGCTACCTAAATGGATATAAACATTAATGAATGAACAGATCAGGGTACATGTTAATCCCTGCTTTTATCTGTCTATATTATGCGCCTCGGTTTTCTTGGGTGAAAATTTTAAACGTTACACTCTACTACATGCAGTATGACATGTGCAGCGAATCTCGGATTAGGTACATGTGACTGAAATCCCGCAATTCAGGAAAAGTTATCCAACTTTTTTAAAAAATCTCTCTCCCTCCCTCTCTCTCATTTTTTAATACAATCAGGAAAGCATTTTCATTTTTTTATGAAATAGTTTAAATTATTGATTGACATATATTCAGATCTAGTGTATTTCTCACTGAAAATTAGTTCTCACTGAAAAAAGGCCTGGAGCCCAAATCCATTTTTAAAAAAATATCAAATTCAATGTTGAATGCAGTAAACAAATAAATGTTCTAACTCTTTTAGTCAAAACATACAAAGTGTTATTTAATGTGCTGCACATGGATTTTCTCCCAAGATAGATTTTAGAATGAATTTCAATTATTTTATCATAAACTTTAATATGATTATCTCGAAGAGGAATTAAAAGTAGGTTAAAAAGAGGGGGATTTAAACTAAAAGTCATAAAGTCTGGAACTTCGTATCAAGACATTTTCAATACTGTAAACCAACTTTTACTGATTGCTAAGCTCAGTTGATTTTCCTACTCTGACAGAGGTAAATTTTGGTTCTCTCAAAATAAATACATGTTTAGTTGGTACATGTAAATATAAGTTGTTTTTTTTTTTAATTTAATTTTATTGATATTTTTTTTTTCTTTTGCAGTTTGAAGTAACCTTTGATGGGGGCTTATAGAGACAGCTGGCACAGGTTGGAATTACGACATAATACAGGTGAACTTTTCTAAGGTACTGTTTGTATTTATGTTTATGTGGATCAGGCCCGTAGGAAGCCATTTCAGTTTGGGGGGAGGCACCAGGAAACCCAAACATTTTCAGTTTAGATGGACACTACCAATAATTAAAAAATTCCTTGACAAACAAAAAAAAGATCATCAGACGTTATTATTGAGGGGGCATAAGCATATAATAGCTATGTTTTCTACAGCGTTCTATATATCGGCAAAATTAGGGGGGGGGGTGCATGTCCATAGATTTAATTTAGATTGAATGGTTTTAAAGAGGGCCTGGGAATACTTTCTGTAAATGAAGTTCTACATTTATTAGTACATGTTTCTCATTTTTTAAATAAAAAGACATCCAGATTATGCATAACTATTTATGAATAATCTTAGGGTGTATTTTAGAAAATTCACTCATCAAGCTTATATGATTGAATTCATCTAATTCAATCTATAGAAATGTATACATTAATTTTTATAATAGTACCATTATTAGTTATAAAGTGAGTATGTTGGAAATTCATTCATTTCTTCTGGGTTTTTTTTTTCATTCTTTTCATTATATGAAAACGAACAAACATTTTCAGATTATGGATCATTAATTGGAAAAGAATCAGAAAAGTACTTCAGTTCTTGCTTAGAAGATCTGTGCCATCTATTATAGTAAAGACCATTATATTTCAGCTCCTGAATGTTCAAGAAAGTTGGATGGATCAAGCAAAGGTATGGAACCTGATATGCCAATACCAGTGGCCCAGGATTTGGAGCAGAATGGTTACCCAATAAATGTTATCCATGGAAACAACAATTGCAGAATAACATTCTAGCTACAAGCTGTTTTCCTTATATTTAGAAAAAATAAGAGTCTGAGATGATTACAGTACATTGCTTCTCCATCTTTGAACTTATACATAATATATATTTTTTTTTGAAAATTGGTAAGAAATATTATAATTATTATTAATATTTTTTATTCAAATATTATGCACGCCATATCTCGAGAACTATTCATTGGTTTTTCGTAAAACTTTTAGGGATAATGCGTTTTAAAAAGCCCTTGTTACATTTAAAAGAATTTTGAAAAAAATTATTACGGTTCCATGTTACGGGCAATTACCTGATTTTTAAATGGAATTTTTTCCGCGGCAGATCTAAAGAACGGCTAAAGATATGAACTGGAGAGTTATTGGAGAGCATAGAACATGACTTCTAGATTTGCGGAACTGCCTTTTTGTGCGTCGTCAATAGTTCCGGTCACTACCGGAAGCGAATTAAAAAGTCGAATTTTTAAAAATTTTTTGTCTCTCAATATTTTCTAATGATTTTAGTAGGGATAATAGAGACTCTTATAAGAAATGGTCCCACTAGCGTAATGGTTAGAGTGTTATGATATATGATATATCTATATGATATCTATATGTTATGATATGATATATCTTTTTTTCACGCGGGCGACCTGGACTCAATTCCCGGAATATCTGGATTTTTTGTACCCTTTTTCAGCTGAAATATTATACTGTTTCTTTGAAATGATATCTGGTATAATTTTCTGTTCGAATTACGCAATATATTTTACATACAATTTACGTTTTATAGCATTTATTGTATGAAGGAGTTTTAAGGAATGCACAACGTAATACAGATAGTGTTATGAGTGAGTAATCAACTTCTCTCATGACGGAGAAGGGACGGAAGACCTTCTTGTTGCGATGGCAACAAGTTTCTTGGTTTTTTTTTCCTATTCTTGTCCAATATTCAACTTTGCAGAATTTTACAATTTGACTGAAATCTGAGGTACTTGCACTATAAACTCATTAAAACATGAATTTGTAACTTGGAATCCGATGCTATTTTCTTTTTACATACCGGTACAGCTGCATTTATAAAGAATCTGGGACTGATCAGTCACACTCATGGTGCAGTGGTTAGAGCTTTTGCCCTAGAATCACGGAGTAAGGAGTTGATCCTTGCATTGTGGGTTTTTATCCCACTATGGGACTTGGAGACCGGTCCTTTGGATGAGACCATATAAACCGAAGTCCCGTATCACAGTATTTGCTGGCACGAAAAAGATCCCTCACTGCGTAAAGGCCATAAGTACGGGTAAGGGTCTAAATTTGTAGCCCTCCACTGGCAAGTAGTGGCGTATCAATATGAGTGAAAAATTCTTGAAGAGATATTAAACAAACAAATAAACAGACTATTAAATTGATTGATATGTAGATTTATGTTAACTTACTGCTTTTAAGATAGCAGCTACCTAGATACAATGCCTTCAACATTTCACTCAAATGATAGCATGTAACTTAGCCTCACCAGTCATAGATGGGTAAAGACATTAGCTAAGGATGTCTAAAAATTAACTCATGTAGTTGAAATCCTTTGGAATGATTGAATCAACATGAGGTCAAAAAGCTTTTATTGGTTTACTTAAACTAGTTTTCGAACAGCAGCATACTAAGAAGCCATGATGAACAAATACATGTACATTGTATACACCTCAATCATGTTTATAAATTTTACACATATATTTCTAAAATGTGTTGAAACATAATTCCATTGACTATTTCATCAATAGTATATTGTAAAGGTGCTTTAAGTAGGACATATATACCAAGAGTCTTTTCATGAACTGATTTTTTAGTAGCATAGAATGAGTGTTTTGTGGTCAATTTTCTGCCAAAAAACAATTTAATAAAAAATTTAGTTTGACGAGTATGCCTTCTCAAAATTGTAGAAATGTTTACTTTAAAAATGTAGAAAAAGTCTGATTTTTATATACAAAACCCGTTATATAGTCTCTGTTTCCATGGAAATGGTGTTGGGGACATACATATTTTTTTTTAGTCCATTGTAATGAAAATGATCCAATTAACATTTTCTTGGATTTTTGTGGAATCGGAAGATATAGAAATGGTGATTTTACATGTTGGTTGCCATGGCAACGGTTTCACTTTATCAGAGAAAATTGAAAAATCCTCTTTTTTACCCAAAGTTTTACATTTTAAATAACAGAAATAAAAATTAAGATAAATTAAGCATAAAATATGACAATTTCTACCATTTCAATTATTTTGATACGATAGTATAAAAATAAATCAATTTTTTCATAGAAAATAACTTTACTCGTACATGTGAAACGTCAAATACCTCAAATTTGGCGTCTTTTACTCAAAAAACGGTACGGGCAATATCTGTTGAAATCGTATTAAATAATGAAGCTGTTCTTCCCAAGTTAATGTGTATATATGTATATATATATATATATATATATATATATATATATATATATATATATATATATATATATATATATATATATATATATATATATATATATATATATATGGTTGTGCCATTTAGGAGACCGCTCATATTTATATATTGGCATTAAGTAGCCTCGTAGAATAAGTGGACCAAAACCGGTCGCCTTAACATTTTGACCCTCTCTGAACAGAAAATTAATGACTTTTTAATATCAAATTGTCAATAGTTAATTTTAGTTTAGTATATTTTTGTCCCTTAAATACAAAAAATATGCCAAAATTTTATGATTATAGAAATTTTTAAATTTAAATTTCAAGCAACGTATATATTGGTATTATTATATATCGTCATTATGTAGACCAGCTAAAACTTGCAAAATTAAATAAGATCTGCTATATATGTCTTATTTCTCCTAGTATTTAGTTTTAGATATTGTTCTCCCACTAATTTTGGGTATGTACAATTTGCTAAATAGAATAAAACTTTTTACGAGAAAATGAGCTTTAGAGTTTCGTGTTCATCAACTTCAAGGTTTTCGTGCGCAATGCCTTCCGAAAATTTTCGGAAATCCTCGGTATCCTTTACGACCTTCGGAGAAATAGGAGTCAGACAAAATTTTGGTAAGTAATAACAAATTATGATTTTTTTAAAATACTTATTCATGATATATTGACTATATATTATGCACCCAATATCTTGCGGTTAACGTCTGGTATTTATTCATTGATAAAGACTTACGTATACTTATTAGCATGGAGGAAATTCGAATTGTAGTTTACCAACAGCGTGGTTTCAACAGATCGTTTGTTTGTTTTGAACATATTTTATTGACATAAGCAAATGGATCGGAAACAAGTTCTTACAATTTACTTGTTCCTAACAATTGATTACATGTACTTGAACAAAATAATTGTAATCTCTGCTTATTCATAAATATATACTGAATAGCATAATATTAGGCTGGTGGTATCGTTCTTGCGGAGATAAATTAAATATTCGATAATTTACCTGAAATACTAACTCTAATTTCCTATTATATGTGGGGTAGGGTTGGGTTGGAAATGGGAGTAAGGTGTTTCTAGGTTCAAACTTTTTTCACAGCCTAATCCAACCAGCCTTTCCTGAACAATTTTAATAGTAAAAGATTAATTGGGGGAGGGGTGGAGCCCCCCCCCCCCCTCCAACCACGATACCGCATCTCTGATGTCTATGGCAGCGGATACATACATGCATATATGTACATACAAATTTATATATCTGACAGCATCCCCCTTAGATTTCTTGTACATAAAAGATAAAGTTGATTTGGACAAGCCCAATATAGCCACAATTTTGAAATATCTTCAAAAATAAAGAGGAATTAAGGGCTACAAACTGCTAAAAAATTCAAAGGGACCAGATTAATATTTTTGATCGAGTTAGAAGTGGGGTTTGGGTGCAGGATGTGTGGAAATATTTTGTGGTGTATATTCCATATAGGCAAAAAGGCTGTAGGCTACACATCATTTTTTTTTAAGGATAGAAATTTGGTTGAAAAGGGGGGGGGGGAAGTTGATGATAAATGTTATCTATTAATTTCATTTTGTTGCAAATGCCAAAAAAAGAAGCATTTTTGACAATGCGCATTTTTGTACCCATACTTACAGTCTAACTTTCTGTTTAATGATAAAAATATTCCTATAACTGGAAATAAAAATTAAGCCAAAATTCAAGTATTATATTAGGTCTGCATCAGCCTCCTTGCTTACCCATTATTTGCGCCTCAAGTTAAATCTGTGACATCACACTAGCCGACACATTACATGTAGTAGAAAGTAATAATATTATTATACGCCAATGATATTCTAAACAATCTATTACACGGTACCTTTCACTGCTTGAAAAAATAGCTTTACAAAACTTTACTTGCAAAGTAAATCTCATTAAAGGTGCTCCAAGAAGCAAGGTCATCTTTGTATTAACTTTACAAAAAGTAAAGGTGAAAAGGTAACCTTTACTTAAAAGAAAAGGTAATTAAATTTAACCTTTCACCTTTAATGCTGCATTAAAGTTGATTATATATATATATATATATATATATATATATATATATATATATATATATATATATGAAACTTTTTTAAATCCTTGTTTAAATACTGGCCTTTGTTTAATACACTCGTACTTAAGATTTCAACAAATGGTTTTTGACTTTTAAAATAAATAGGTATCTGATGTGTCTTTTATGTTACTCCCACCTCGTTTTTGTTAAACTCGATCTTAATAAAAATACACAAATTTTCAAGCGTTATATCAATTTCCAGTTGTATTTAGTATAAGAGATTGTCATCTACAAAATATAAAAATTTATACTATTTTTGTATACTGTAGATGGACAATCAAAAATGTAAAAATGGTATCAGATATCAGAATATAGATATAATAAACTTTAAAATTCCCTATGACTTAACCTTTAACTCATCTGATTTGTTGATATCTGATAGATGGAGAACTCTTTTTTATTTGCTTTTTGTGTAGATGTATTGAAACCTTTTCTGTTATAATTTCTGCTTCATAAATATCTACCAAAAACAGTTCCAAACATTACAAGATTACATCTTTTACTTGAACAGGCAATAAAATGACAAAGAATAAAATTAAAAAAGGTTAAAATACAATACAATATTATTTATCCTTTATGGTGCATGTACATGTGTTAAAACTTTGCAGTTTAAATGGAACTAAAAATGCCATACTCAGTTATTACTCAAGATCACTGACGAGAAACTACACAACATAAATCAGGCAAAGTACTAGTATTTCCAACTTAAACTATTAATTAAAGGCTATCTAATGAGTATTTCTGTACAGGTTAATAATGTTGACATCTTGTAAGCATAATGGTGCAATTTACATATTCACAAAATAAACAAAATTGCTTAAACACCTATTAGAATATAGGTTCAGATGTAGTTTTGCAAGATGCATAAGTAAATGCATGTGTCCACTTCACGCAGTGAGCCTGTTTGAGCTTGACTTTATACTTTGGACTAAATGTTACGTGTATTGCGTCTGTGGTAGGAGATTATGTACATGTATGTGCTCGACTTCGAATATGTAACTGGTTGTGGTAGATGCTTGTGTGTTTGCATATGTGTCCAGCTTCACACATTTTCATGTATGTGCTCGACTTCACACGCCTTGGAAAATATGTAACTGGTGTTGTGGAAGATGTTGTATGTTTGCATATGTGTCCAGCTTCACACATTTTCATGTATGTGCTCGACTTCACACGCCTTGGAAAATATGTAACTGGTGTTGTGGTAGATGCTTGTGTGTTTGCATATGTGTCCAGCTTCACACATTTTCATGTATGTGCTCGACTTCACACGCCTTGGAAAATATGTAATTGGTTGTGATAGATGCTTGTGTGTTTGCATATGTGTCTAGCTTCACACATTTTAATGTATGTCCTCGACTTCACACGCCTTGGAAAATATGTAATTGGTTGTGATAGATGCTTGTGTGTTTGCATATGTGTCCAGCTTCACACATTTTCATGTGTGTGCTCGACTTCACACGCCTTGGAAAATATGTAACTGGTGTTGTGGAAGATGTTGTATGTTTGCATATGTGTCCAGCTTCACTCATTTTCATGTATGTGGTCGACTTCACACGCCTTGGAAAATATGTAACTGGTGTTGTGGTAGATGCTTGTGTGTTTGCATATGTGTCCAGCTTCACACATTTTCATGTATGTGCTCGACTTCACACGCCTTGGAAAATATGTAATTGGTTGTGATAGATGCTTGTGTGTTTGCATATGTGTCCAGCTTCACACATTTTCATGTATGTGCTCAACTTCACACGCCTTGGAAAATATGTAACTGGTGTTGTGGTAGATGCTTGTGTGTTTGCACGTGTCCAGCGTAACACATTTTCATGCATGTGCTCGACTTCAAACGCCCTGGAAAATATGTAACTGTGGTTGTGGTAAATGCTGGAGTGTATGCATATGTGTCATGCTTTGCACAGAGAGAAAAGTTTTGTGTGCTCTTTTCTAGAAGATAATGATTATTTAAATATACTCCGAATACATCCTCTAAAGAAATGGATAATGATAATGAGTTACATACTAAGTTCCTCAGTGCACAATATACACAATTTTACTGAAAATTAAACTTGTGCAAAAACTCTCTTGCTGAATAACTTTCATTATTATAAATGCTTGAATGTTCATCTATATATTTTCAGATATTTTCTAGTCAATGTATATATTCTTGATCATGATGGCATCCATATTTGATTCCCCTCTCTGTCATCTTTTCTTGGTCACCAATTAATTCAACAGTAGGCTGGGTACTCAGATCTCTCAGGCGTTAAACAAAAGGAGTGCTAATAACAAACATAATCTTTGAAATTATAGAGAATAACATCCATTTCTTTTCCAGGTTTGCATTAATTAGTTATCTTTTGAAATTAAAGCACTTCTGCAATAACCTTGAAAACTTGCCAAGATACGTTAAATGTATGAAGCATGCTTTAACTACTTTAATTTCATTTTTGGAAGTTTAGAATAATAGAAAAACAAGTTCAAAAATAAAATGTAAAAGATCTTAATAATGAAGATTCATTTACACAATGTTATAACACATTGAAGTCAATTCCTCACCTGACTCTCATAATTTATCTTCATAATGGAGTTGATTCTATGATGATCACTTTCAATCATTTAAAAGAACTTCTTCATCTCAAACTATCTGAAGGTCATCCAACTACCCAACTGCCACTCACCTAAAGTGTACCGAGACTTCTGACCTGTATAATATCAAAATTCAAGACTAAAATTTAAAAAAATCTCTTCACCACACTGGTCTCTTTAAAAAATGTGAGAAAATAAGTTAAATACTTTTCTGAAGATGAAATAATGTAGTGAGTATCTAACAATGTTTAAAAATATTTTGATCCCTGGACAGTGATAATGTATGAAAAAGTCATGTCCCTTGTATTTGAAAAAAAATTCCATTCTTAAGGACATTACCCAACATGGAAATAATGCACATTTGTCTCTGGCACAACCAAACCACAAGAGACCTTTCCATACTTAGCACCATGCATTAGCTCTCCACTCTTTGTTTCTACAAAAGATAAATTATGAAAAGGTAATTGTTTGACAGCTAAGTCGGATTAATTATTTTCCAGTCAGTGATGAACAGAATATTTGATTTCCTTAATAATGAGGGACAGATTATTCATGTTTATCTTAAATGAACAAAGTTTGACACCCCCCCCCCCCCATCACCACTACAAAAAGGAAAAAATAAACTGACTCAGAAACTCTCATTTCAGTGAGGTAAAGGGAATAATGGCATCAGACAAGGAAAGATTATTAATCATTTTTTTCAGTTGAGATGAGATTATATCTTTTAAACATTTTTGAGGTTAATATATTTTAATCCCCCCCCCCCCATCAAACAAAAAATAGTCGCCCCTTTATTTAGCTTTCCTAAATCTATAACAAAATTTTTATTATGATTTTTCCATTTTAATTTATTATATCCTGACACTGATACCACCACTATATAGTAGATGCAACAACTTGAGAGGTGACCCCTCTTCTTCCCTCTCTCCCCCAGATGTTTCGTCTAAATGTTAAACGACTGTTGTTCATTATCTTGAAAGACAGAAAACAGTTATACACAAAAAATAAGCACATTTTCATTACCTTGCAGTCAGTGTCGTGTGACACACGTAAACAACATCTCGCAATCTCTTTGTTTATTCTTGGCGGAATTTTTGTTGCCTCGTAGACTGGTTCCCATACATTGCAAATGCCCTGAATAAGTCCTACGCTTATTAGTTTTGTTTATAAGAGGTATTATCAGTAATATGTCCCGTTCATTTGACAACCTTTACTTTAAAATACTGAAATATATTTTATCATATATACGGATGTTTTCCACCTCAGTATTGTGTAATCCTCTTCATCCAAGTCTTCTCGAATACAAAACGAACGATCTACTTTTAACAGTAACCCAAATATGGCACTGTGTATTCCAATGAATAGCCAATCATTTCAAATCAAGTTAAGCGGGTCTCATCGGTATTTTCGACGAAAATATGCAACCAGTGATCAGTTGAATTGATACCTTTTCATCTACCAGAAGATTTAAGGAGGTTATTGCTTGGAAAACTGTTCGAGCTCCCGGGCTGGCATGCACTGCAGGTTTGTTTACGTTTTCCATCTGTTTTCAGCATACATTGTGAAACATTGAAACTGATGAAAGTCAGGAAAAACTACGCTAAATATGTGTTTTTGGATAAGTAACTTGATAAATTGGGGATAATGTTCCATTTTTTTTTTCTTCTGTAAATGATCATGGATTAAACAAGACCAAGGAAAACAATTCTAGGTCACAATTTCAGAATGTTTAGCTGTTTACATTAGTGCTAGGAAAAAAAATGTAGAAGCCAGGGTATGGCAATGTTTTTAATAGAGGACAAGTTAGGTTATATTTTATAGATATTATTTTGTATTCTAAACCATGTCCATTTTCAAAAACAGGTACAGTGAAATCAGTTATGCAGGTTCTTGAAGAAAGTCATGGATGACAACAATGTATGATTTACCAGACCAAGGGATCCCAATGTTTTTTGACGGTACTTGTACATATTAGTTTTTAAAAAAATCAATAAATAATATCATAAAAATGTTACTTAAACAATTATTTAAATTATCAATTGCTTGGCTTTTTCGGGAGTCAGTATAATTATACATTTCTGTTTTCAAAGAATGTGTTATTACTTTTTCCAGGCTCCAGCTACTCAGCTTACTGTGAGAGTTAACATCTTATTGACATATCTTTCATGAAGAAGAAACACTTGAGAAGAGTTCAAGAGTTTAATTTTATAGATGGCAAGTGTTGCTTAGACCTAAAGTATTCTTTAATTGTGAAGAAAACAAACATAAGGGTGTTCGGCAATTCATAAGTATTGACTGTGATTGCATTGTGTATTTTTAAAATCATTCTTTGTTATGCTTCAAACTCCAAAGTATTTATGAAAACATTGGCTATATTTATCCGGATGTATGAAATGTTTATCAAAGTATAAATTCCATTTTAGCATGTTATCTTCAAAATGAGGGACCTGTCAACTTTTACAATTCCAAGATCAGGAAATAATTCATGAGCAGCAACATGCTACTGGGAGAAAGGTACATATATCCTAAACCATAACTTGAATATCATACTATAGCTCTATAAGCAGCAACTATTGGTCTTTTTGTTACCTGATGACTAAGAAGGAAAATGGAGTTAATTATATGTGTTCAGTAATTATTCATAGATACTGATGCCAGTTCTTTTTCACAAATTATCTTGCAAGTAAGACAAACATTTTCTCAATTCTGCAAAAGTATCTTATCTACAGAAGGTCACGAGAAATCTTATTTTTACTCCTACATTAGTATATTTTGTAAATAATCCTTTCAAAAGAAAAATTAGGTAATGATAAACAAAGAAATTACAGAGTTATTAAATTTTAATCTTAGGGGTAAGATAAGGGCTAGTGGCCCAGTCCATTTATATCATAAAATAAGTTAATAGCAACATGTTCATCAGTTTGTATCTGTCTTATTTAATAAGATTAACATAGTCTTTTTGGTAAAAATAAAGGCTGACATTAATGGTTCAAAATATTTTCTTTTTGAGGTTAAAGGTCATGTATGAAATTTTTATCTACATGTATTAATATGGTTGCATCTCGATTCAATTTTCATTAGTCATGATACTGTGAATACTGATATCACAGTTTATTAGAATTTATAACACAGATGCCTATGAAAATATTCATGTCACTGAAAATATATATATATTTTTTTTCTTTTAAGGAAAACAGTAGAAGACTGCCTGCATCAGAATAAAAGTTTTGGACTCTGAAAAGGAATATGTTTGGACAGTTGTTGATTTCCACAGAAACGCATGTCGAGTAACAAAAAAGTGGAGCACAGTTTCATGTCAATTCAAATCTTTAAATTCAAGGATGAACAATTGGTTCTTTATAAAACAAAATGACATGTTTGAAATGGATTTTTATTGCAATGTACTCTGTCCTGGATACTTATCTATGTGTATGGGATTTGCAGGATAGACTATGTACAACAGATACTGTCAAGAAATTTGATGTTGTTGATTATATGTTTGTATAAAAATGTTTAATATAGTAATAAACAAAGTTTAAGTCAATCTGTTGTTACTTTGTATATTAAGTATGATGTCCAGACTTCTTTTGCAGTTTCAATTTTGAAGGAAAAGCTTATTTATCATATGCACAAGCTTTATTCAAAAGAATGGAAAACAGTAATTAACTTTTGTGGCTATTAAAGATGTTATTTAATTAAATTTAATATTTGTAATTATCAGATTTAATGTACCCCAAATACTGTGTTTAATGTTTGTAAATATTAACTTTACTTTTTTGTAAAGTCAAGACAATGTGGGACATTACATCATATTTAAGTGCATGTAAAGTTAATGTAAAGGTTACCTTTTCCAACTTTGACTTTTTTCAGAAAAGCCAATTAAAGGCATTGTAAATAATAAATTTACATTATCTTTACTTGTTTTGTAAAGCCAAATTTTCATGCAGTGTTTTGGCATGAATGGAGGATTAATTATAACAGGTTATATCAGAGATGAGCATATCAGTTAATAGTTATATGTATTACACATTCCATGATTGAGTAACAAAAGATATACTGTATAATTCTTGCAATATTTTTTCTATAACAGTAGACTCAGTTAACATCACCACCGTTAAAGAGTTTCGATCTACAGCACTGCGGATTTAATTTCTCAGATTTTATTAGAGATCTACAAGTACCTTTACAGGTCACTTAATTAGTACATGTATCTCAAATTTAATTGGGCAAATGAGAATTTTGTCTTTAACAACTTAAATGACTCAAAAATGTATTGCATGCTCAACATGTTCAGGGTAAATTATTTCCTTTATCATGAATTTATTCTAATTTTATGGGAGAATATATTTATAATCATGAAAGTACTAGTAAATCAGTCTACACATAAGTAAGAATTATACCTCAACTATTTGAATTACTTTGCAGAATTTATTGCATTGTCTTTATTACTTAACAATCATGTAAAACTTTATTTCATGGCCGTAGGAACGGGGGGGGGGGGGGGGGTGCTCCCAATAATTTTGCCGAAATATAGAATACTAAAGAAAACATAGCTACTATATGCTTGTGCCCCCTCAATAAAAACGCCTGATGACCTTTTTTTTTTAAGCTTGTCAAGGAATTTTTGGTTGTTAGTGCCCCCCAAAGAAAATGCATGGCTGTCCCCCCTCCCCCAAACTGAAATTGCTTCTTACGGGCCTGTATTTATTGATTTTTTTTTTAATGTTTCATTTATTTATAAACCTATTAAGTGTTTCATTTTGAAAAGAAATATTAGAAGATAATCATAATTTCAGAAAGAAGTTGAAATTAAATAATAAAAGAGACCCTAAGAAAAATTGCTTGTTGTCATTGTCAAGCTTGAACAAGTCCTGATTCATATGAAACAGATCCTGATCAATTTAAGCATTTTTTTTTAACATATAATGAAAAAAAATACTGTTTATCTTATGCAGTTGCCATGGAGAAATTAACTTGCTTATACTCTCAATTTAGTTATAAAACCATATAACAAGCAATAATTTTTTTATTTTAATAAAATTGTTATGCAGAGTCGACATATATTACTTGTATATCTACATATGTAGATTAGAAACTTTCGGTCGGGTTCAGTTTAATTTTGATCGGGTTAGTTAATACATTGTTGAGTCTTTTGATCAGCATGGACATGGTTTGTCGTTTGATGGTATGATAATATTTTTACAGTTTCAATTTCTAAACTTTCCAGGAAAGTTTAATTCCTGCATTTTGTACAATGGCTATATATATGCCGTATATTTTCCCATGAATTTTTTTTTGAAATTATATTTTTAAAATTCTGACAAGATTTCTGAGGAAATTTTTAACTGCCTAGGGTGAGATTTATGACAGTCTGAGACATTTTAAACCAAGTCTCTGAATAAATTAGATTTTGTTGACTTGTTTGCATTTATGCATTTATTTTTATTATAGTGTGTTCGGTACCACATAACATGCGAGAATACCTTCTCCGGTATGTTGGAGAGAAGATTAGCAAGAAAAAATCGCGCGAGAAAATGAGAAGTTGACAGAAAAAGATTTTTTTCATTATCGAAAGGGACATGTACAACATCCATAATGGTAAGAAAAGATAATTATTTATAGTCATATTTATTTGTTTCTATAATGTTTCTTTCGATAACTTTTCACTCATATTGAAAAGCCAGCACTTGAGAACCTCTGTACTCAGTACCCTTGAGCAATGAGTAATTTTGTTCATGCCAGCACCTACTACAACATGGGACCTCAGTTTCATTTGAACACTGGTCTCCACATCCTGCAGTGGGATTCGAACCTGTGATGTTAGGATCAACTCCTTTATCTGTGACTCTAAAGCAAACACTTAAACCACTGCGCCATGCAAGCAGCTAGTCATACATGTATTCCTTATGATGTGAGCTAGCATTATGAAAATTACATGTGCTGTAGATCATAGGTTGCTACATAGTTCTTTGTATGTTGCGCTAAAAAAATATGGTGTTCATCAATGATTCATTTTGGTGTGCATCCTGCGTAAATTATGCACAAATTTTGCTCAGGACGCATTATTTTAATAAATGTGCATCCCAATGGACGCAATAAATTTATAGAAGAACGTGTATTATTTGGTATAATCCGATTTTAAACTTGACCGATTGCATCATATCCATGTGCTAAGCGATATGCATGAACAATTTTAACAGGTATATATAAGGTTGCCAACAACAGGTCAGATTTCACAATTGCAGCCAATTAACCAGCAATTATCAGAAAATATTTGAAAGTTAGATAACATAGTTCGATTATCACTGATTATGTCTATACTGTGGAACATTTCTGAAGCGATTACTATACCTTTGTAAAAGCTATACATGTAACCTGTATCATTTTTTTTTTCCTTACAAGCTAAGAAGTTTAAAATTTAATCATTTTTATTTCTGACTGTTTTTTCATTTCTTCTTAAAATTTCTTTGCTTCATTCTGCTTCTGTGCATTTTATGACTGATACATTACAATGTGTGAGATCGTATGTACGATCTAAAAATAGAACCAAAGTGCACAGTTGACAATATATTATATTTATGACACAAAATCATGTACTCTTACTTGGACAATTGATAGTAAAATTATAAAACTACTCACAGCAACAATAAAGCATTTGCTCTTTCATGAAATAACTTTTTATATTTCACCAGAATTTCCTCTGTAATATCTAATATATGACCCTTGGATTTGGATGCTCTGATTTTGTCATGGGACTCATTGTTGTCATTAAGGGGGGTCCTTTGGACCCATGATAACCATTTTCAAAATGAAAAACTGGTTCATAGGTCTGGGACTAAAAGTTTATGAGGACATACTGTCTTAATATCACCCACCCATTATCATCTGATCAGCATGATCAGTACTATTAAGCAGGAAAACAAATATTTGAAGAGACATACTGTAAAAATAATTTTGTAAGATCTTGGAAAACATGTAATTTTGGAAGTAGATTGACATATAAGTATATAATTTTTATGCCCCGCCATGAATATGGCCGGGGCATATAGTGTTTGTCATGTCCGTCTTCCGTCCTTCCGTCCTTCCGTCCTTCTGTCCTTCCGTCTGTCCTTCCGTCACACTTTGCGTTTAGCTCTGTTCAAAGCTCAGTTTCAAAGAAACTATCCAAGATATTTTTATCAAACTTCATATGCTGATAGATATTGATGAGGGCTATGCAACTGCATCAACATTTTTTGACCTTGACCTTTCCTTTGACCTTGACCTCACTTTTCTTAAATTAGTGTTTAGCTCAGTTTTAAAGATACCATTCAAGATAGTGTAATCAAACTTCATATGTTGATACATACTGATGTAAGCTATTCAATTGCATCAACATTTTTTTGACCTTGACCTTTATTTTGACCTTGACCTCACTTTTCTTAAATTAATGTTTAGCTCTGTTTTAATGAAACCATTCAAGATATTTTTAACAAACTTCATATGCTGATACATACTGATGAGAGCTATTCAACTGCATCAACATTTTTTGACCTTGACCTTTCCCTTGACCTTGACCTCACTTTTCTTAAATTAGTGTCAAACTTCATATGCTGATACATACTGATGAGAGCTATTCAACTGCATCAATATTTTTTGACCTTGACCTTTCCTTTGACCTTGACCTCACTTTTCTTAAATTAGTGTTTAGCTCAGTTTTAAAGAAACCATTCATAATATTTTCATCAAACTTCATATGCTAATACATACTGATGTAACCTTTTCAACTGCATCAACATTTTTTGACCTTGACCTTTCCTTTGACCTTGACCTCTCTTTTCTTAAATTAGTGTCAAACTTCATATGCTGATACATACTGATGAGAGCTATTCAACTGCATCAATATTTTTTGACCTTGACCTTTCCTTTGACCTTGACCTCACTTTTCTTAAATTAGTGTTTAGCTCAGTTTTAAAGAAACCATTCATAATATTTTCATCAAACTTCATATGCTAATACATACTGATGTAACCTTTTCAACTGCATCAACATTTTTTGATCTTGACCTTTCCTTTGATCTTGACCTCACTTTTCTTAAATTAGTTTCTGAATCAAACGTCATATGCTGATACATACTGATGTAAGCTATTCAACTGCAGCAATATTTTTTTACCTTGACCTTTCCTTTGACCTTGACCTCACTTTTCTCAATTTGTGTTAAAATGTTGCATTACTAATATACCCTTGGCGGGGCATTCATGTCCTATGGACATATTTCTAGTTTTTTTGTGGATAACAGTTGATTAGGGTAGGTGGTCACTGGTGTGATTTTGACCCATTATCTGATTATTTTTCATACTTAACTTAAGTTTTGTTCGAGTATATGTCAGTGTTTGTTATGCTACAACGTTTTCTGGGTAATTTTCTCTATGGAATACCTTTTTACAAGATTTCTTCTTTTTTTTGGAATTATTTATTGAATTTGCGAAATACATGTGTTTGACTTACAAGATATATGTGTTGGGTTATTTCTAGTTAGAACAATCTAACTTTGTCTCGGAACAAGCCCTCGATCACCACAGTTAGAATATGTCCCATATACTAGCAATGTAGCATATTGGAAAGGATCCGCTCAGAAATGATTTTGAAGAATACAAAAAAAATTGCACTGAAAATAACTATCAAATTAATCATAACAAACCTTTTTGAGATTTTATATGCCTTTTAACCTAAAAAATAATCCATAGAAATAAGAAAATTCAACTCATTTTCTCAACCTTTTTTCCTCACTTCAAAGGACAAGGTATGGTAACGGCAGAATCTGGCCCCTTATTTGATGTAAAAATCAGAACATAGTTAAAATAGTGATAGTTTGTAGTTAAGAACTAAAAATGATGCTTGTTTTAAAACCAGCACTAATTTTGATTCAAAGCTTACACGGAGACCAGAAGAGGGTGCAGAAGTAGGACAATTTCCTGAATTTTCTCAATTCTATTGGAATATCCTCAAATTTGATATACTTTTCACTTCGGGAAACATAGAGCACAAGCTTGCCTATCTGAGATTTTTAATATATTCGATCAGTGCATATTATCTATTCAAGATATATTACTAAAGTCAGGTACTCTTCACACAATTGCTCCGAAGAAAATAGTTCCATTCATGATCAGTAGATACAACATTACAACAAATGTTAAGAATAATGATGTATATTTAATACGTTAAAGAAAACAAAATTAACGTAAAAAGATTTTAAGAAAATCATTTTTCCCCAGAAAAGGAAATAAAAAGTTTTCATATTCCTACGCTCGCTGCTTCCTCAGTCTTTTTCACGAAAATATATAGGTCATCCTTCAATTGATAGTGATAAATCTTTTCACCAATTATATAACTATCATGATTATTGTTCGTTAATTGCTGTATATTTTCTTTTGAGTGAGAATATTAATCATTAACTGTGTGTGTGTGTGTTTTTTTTCTCTTTTTTTAAATAATGGAATGGTTATTATGTGGTTAAATACCTGCAATCGTAACTTCTCGGCAAAGCAACGTGATTTGCCGTGATTTGTCAAGCCCGTCTGAAAGGATCTTCGCACGTGTGTAAACCTAGTCTATTTGGTCTTGCAAGCACAGGTATGTGCACCGTTCACTAGTGACGCTTAGATCATGTAGAGTGGGTATCAGTATTTGCTACGGACATGAAGAAGAACTATACACCAGTTTCATAACAAGTGCAGGTTTTTTACTCAAGCCCTAGACTGGGCTAGAGGGGCTGAGTTACCTAAAACGATGCTAAGTCATTGATCTACTCAGTTTAAAAACACGAAAATATACTATTTTTGTAAATAAAAACATTTCTAGAAACAAAAATGAAGTTTATCTTCAAAACGTCTCTATATTCAAAATCTATATAAAGTGTTAAATGTCGGATTTTATTCTATGACGAAGGAGTGATGCTCCACAGCCGCAACCGATCTTGCACTTTCCTTTGCGTTTAACAACGGCCGTCAATGCATCTCTAGACGAGTTCATTGATTACTCTTGTTGACCCATCTTTAACATCTGCCTATACTTTGAGTGATAGTACTTTTTTAGCACAAAATTAAATAATAAATTAAAATCTACCCTTGATAGATCTATAGTTTTGCTATTTAAGAAATTGGGCTATCTTTAATCTTTGCTTGGACTTGTTTCGAATTTTTACAGAAGATTCTATCATTGGAAAGTTAGATGGTACACATGTAGCACAGGCCAATAGTACGCGGGATTTTTTCGGAGCCCCCCCCCCTTCACTTTGAAAACGTTGCTACAGGCCTGTAACATGCTATTTGGATTAAATATTCCTGAAAATGAGTGAGCTGTTAAATACATCTTTAAAATTATACGGTTAATTATATTTACTCTATGTTCTATGTGAAATTAAAACTATTTCTATAGGCATCTGCAACGTTGTGATAATAAAAGTCACTAATCGCATGTAACGTTATATACATGTATGTACATGCAGTTTCCTTAGTACATGCATATTTTATTCAACAAAAGATGTTGAAACTCAGTAGCCTAAATATTATGTCATTTTAGATTATTTATGGCCATTGTATAGTTGACTTTCTACAGTTTGAGTATCTCTGACGTTTTATCAGTAAATAGCTTTTTTTAAAATTAGAAATCATCTGAGCACAATGAAAATTCGAATAAATTAAAAGTCGAATATCTTGGATATGGGGTAACCCATATCTATTCTTGTTATACATAAGATGCATCTGATACTAGTATTTATTATATACCCAACAGTGTATCACTCGATTTTACTGTAGATTTTGCACAATCACATGACGGTGTGATCCGACTTTCCGGATCACCACACTGTGGTTTTCTGAATCCATATCAGCCCTCTCTGAAATTGATGACGTAGTACACAGAAACATGACGTTATTTTTCTTGCGCATCAAAAAGTCCCTTGACAGAATGCTTTGTTTAATGGAAAAATATTAAAAAATTAATCTCAGAAGTTTTTAAAACTATATCTTGTTAGTTGTAAGGGGGTATATAATAAATTTATCATTATAACAGTAACTGGATCCGAAGAGCCGTATCACGTCTCGTTGACAGGCGCGGATCATCAGATCAAACTCGACACTTCGCGTCTCGTTTGATCTGATGATCCGCGCCTGTCAACTCGACGTGATACGACTCTTTGGATCAAGTTACTGTTATAATAATATATATATGAAATATATAAATTTGGTAGATAGGCAAGCTTGTGCTCTATGTTTTCTGAAACAAAATGTGCTGTAAAATCGATGAACATTTGCATAAAATGAGAAAATTCGGAAATTGACATATTTTCTGATCTTCCTGTGACCTGTATGTATCAACTTAGAACCAATACTCATTTTCTGGCAGGGGTGACAACAGGTTTCTATTGATAAACTGTTGTATCATTCTAAACAACACCCCAAACCAGGGGCCAAAAAGGGGTCTTAGCCTATCTTGTCCTTTACACGCCATGTTGAATTCGGAACTCTCTGGATTGTTCATAGAAAATGCAGTCAGTTCGAGTTATTGAACTTGCTTATTTTGATAAATTGCCAATACACGGAACGTAGGACAATATCATTTTAATGATTAGAACATTCTAATCTAGGTTATTGAGATCACAGCAACAATATATAAACAAAATTAAAATTGAAATTATAATTTGCATCATCTCTTTTAAAAAAGAAAATATAAATTCAAATTATTTTGTAAAACCAAAAAATATTGGTTTAAATATACTGACAATAAAAAAAAGAGACAATAATTCTCAAATTATGAATAACTTTAAAACATTGAGTGCACCTACAAGCACAG
Source organism: Saccostrea echinata (assembly GCF_033153115.1). Taxonomy (NCBI): domain Eukaryota; kingdom Metazoa; phylum Mollusca; class Bivalvia; order Ostreida; family Ostreidae; genus Saccostrea; species Saccostrea echinata. Next base: position 7,642,639 of record NW_026889795.1, on the reverse strand, counting down.
ATCCCATGATTTGTAATATAATGCACACACAGGCATGTAAATCAAACATACAGATTTTCACTGATTAGCTAATATACATGTAGAACTAGTTTCAACTAAATACTCGTACAAATACAAAAGAAAAAAATAATTATTTTCCAAGCAAATAAAATGAAGAAATTAAAAGTTTTTGATTTTATTTTGATTTTAAAATTATCAAAGAATATTTAAGTCGAACTTCATGAAAAAGAAAAGCTGAAATCAAAATATTTGTATCAATTTAAATGTCATGCTTGATAAATTTTGGAAATACTGACAGATACACCCTTGCATAACACATATACATGACTAAAATTGTAAATTTTTAGAGACTTTGGATATGACTGGTGTCAAACTTTGTCTCATTTTAATATAAAATGAAAAAATTATAACTGATTAAAGATATTGTGATCTGTATTGTAGCATAAATATTGTGATACCTAATATAGTATATTAGATATAGAATAGTAGACGAAAGTGTATTATCCCAGCCCTTTATATTTGCAGTGCAGTATAAAACAGTTCAATTATATAATAATGAAGTCAAGAGAATATGGACATGATTATATGTAAATTAATAGATTTTGTTTTCATTTTTGCAGGTGTGTCTGATGGAATTTGTCATTTCATTAATAAATAATGCTGATAAAGATGCAAACTTAGCAATTGTGCCTAAAAAGTGACAGCTTTGACAAAGAAATATATCCATATATAACAGTTACTGGTACTGTATGAATGCAGTGAAAGGATCCAGATGAACAAATGAAGAGATTAAGTACAATGTACATCAATTACTTGGATGAAGAGAATCTGCAACATGGGGTAAGGTATATTTGCTGCTTTATTAGTTATAAACTGTAAATAAATTGTTAGCAGAAAATAGACACAAAAGCTTTAATTAAAGCAAATCAGGGGTAAATACTAACTTTTAAAGCATGCAGATACTCAGTGATAGACTGATAGTTTGATAGTATCATAAAAACCAAAAGAACTTCAGTGACTTTGAATTCCTGATAGCCCTAGCTGTTAATGAACTAGTTGCCCATTACAGCCTTTGGCTGCTTATGGAGTCATGAAGTGATTGTTGGGGGAGGAGGAAATGAATTCCCAGTGGAGATGGGTATGAAGGTTAAAAATAGGGCCACAAAGAACCAGGTTATGGTGAGGCAGACTTGCCTCCTTACATTTTATTGTAGTTATTTAACCCTTCACTCTTTATGAGTGAAATAATTCTCGAATGGACATAAAACAACACTCAATCAATCGGTCACACTTCACTCGCTGTTCACAGCACTTGTTGCTCTGTACTGGGCACTACTGGCTCACTTAAGCAGGTTAAGTTCAGTTTGGTGTTTACTAGTCATTCCAATGATAAATAAGTCTGAAGAACATTTTTTGTGAGTCGACTGCACAGCAGTGCAACACCTAGGGATCAATTTACCTGGCATCTGTCTGTCTGTCCATCTGTCACACCTTATATCTCAAGAATTGTAAGAGGTTTTATTGTTTTTGATATTTGGTTAATATTTTGCTTGGCACTCTGACTTTTTTTAAATACCATGGTTGCCAATCTTGTGACCCTTGAACTTACCTTTGACCTACTTATAAAAAAGTTTAAAGTGCCAATATTCAGCATATTTTTGATAATTTAAAAGAGGTAAGTCTATGCTATTAATAGCATGTGCACAATTTATCATAAATTATAATGAAAAATACCAGCATTATAGTTCACTTGACTTTGACCTTTGTTTTACTTTTCAAAAAATATTTTGAATGGTTAATTTAACTTAAATGTTTTGATTTTCTAGAAGTAGTGTTTTGATAATTAGCATTGATGAGCTCATGACACTCTACTTTGAAACTTTTTGATATCCAGTTATCACACAAACTAAAACTTAAATCCTATGAAAACAAATCGGGATCAGTATACCACAATGGGTGGTAATGTAGACTGACAATTGCAGTAAAGACAGCCTGAAATCTCTTTAGAAAAAAACTGTTAAAAAGATTATTGACCATTATATGGTGACATCTCTATTTTAGTGAAAAATTCTTAAACAGGATGTAAAACGACATACAATTAAACAATCAATCCAACTACTGAGTGAGCTTTCTCGCTTGTGAACTACCAATTATGTCCAATTGGAAGTAATATTTGAATGTTTTAAAATGTGATTGTACATTGTAGGAAATAATGTTCCTATAGAAAAGTCAAAGAATGTATACATGTGAGATTCTGAAGTAGCCGTACATGATGAGTAGGAATTTGAAGTGAATTATGGGAAAAGGTATGTAATCCATTAGTTTGCTTTAAAGTTAGTGATTTTAAATCTGAACACACTGTGTAAAAGGAATTTTTCCGCCATATTCCTTTATTCACGCTATATTGTAGGGTCCCTATATAAGCCACTCACTTAGTCACTGTTCAGTGTAATCTGTTGTCACCTGTCTGTATAGACAGACTGACGTATGCTACATAGCTCTGGGTAGCAACAAAAAATTACTGTGTACTTCTTTCACGGCAGGAGAGAAAGATGCCAATGAAACTTACAATAGTCGCACAGGTCAGTGCAGTATACAAACTACACAAGTACACGTAACTGCAATAAAATAAATAAACAAAGGCAATGCAAGATAACCAGCATGAGCATGTGTCACCATTCCACTCCGATACCTGTGACAATAAAGCAGTCAGGTGTAACAAATGCGAAGAGTATACCCTGGTGCTGATATAGTAGATGATATATAATCGAATATGGTGTATGCCTATTTATGAGATGTGGTCAGCTTTAATTGATTGTTTTTCTCTGACTATATGTACCATAGGTCATAGTCATTTATGGTATATACAGTGGCGCCATGTTTATCCGAACACTTCACCTTCCAGATGCTATTTTTCGGGAATAGATTTTTTTCCATGTCATTCTGTCTCATTAATCCAGAAATTCATGTTCCACATCCGAACGGTCGATTTCTACTACAAAACGTAATAGTTCATTGAAAAATGACTCGTTTATCCGGATGGTAATTTTTCAAGAAATGACTTTTTCATACTTATCTTCAGGGGTTGAAATTTTCCTGGAAATCCCACTCGCCCAGGGGCTACTGATTAGGAAAAAATTACTAGCCCAAATAAGAAACAGTTCAAAATTAATCAATATTATTTTTAACAAACTTAAGCCAAAGAGGCGTCCGGATAAACAAGGCACCACTGTATATATCTATAATACATGCATATAAATGTACTTGCTGTTAACAGTGAGTACAGTAAAATTTTCCCATTAAGTATATTAATTTTTTCTATGTGGTTTACTTTATGCCCAATTATCAGCAGTTTCCATAATTGCCATATTTAAGTATAAGAACTAGGTTGCTATAGCAGACAAAAGGTAAATATAAAAAATCTAAAGTGCAAGGTTCTTTATCACTGATTGAATGTTAATTAGGGCCTGCATGAAGTGTTAAAGCTATATAGGATTCACATTGTCCATCTTTATATGTCTTTCAGCCAGCAATTAACACTTCAGTTGTGACACAATAAACAAGTTTTAGTTTATGCAGTGTAATACTATACAGGGTATTGATGCATACAGTAAATGAGATCATTAGAATGGTGTATTTATATACTGTATATACTTGATATCAACAATTTTTCTCAGTGGTCTACTTTATGCCCAATTATAAGTGGTCTCCTCAATGGCCATATTTAAGTATATCATATGTATAAGTACAGGTTGCTATAGCAGACAAAGGTAAATATAAAAATCTAAGTGCAAGGTACTTTATCACTGATTGAATGTTAATTAGGGCCTGCATGAAATGATAAAGCTCTATAGGATTCACATATTGTCCATCTTTATGTCTTTCAGTCCAGCAACACTTCAGTTGTGACACAATAAATAAGTTTTAATTTGATATGCAGTATAATATAATACAGGGTATTGATGCATATAGTGAATAAGATCATTAGAATGGTATATTTATATACTGTATATACTTGATATCAAGGGTTAATTCAATTTACTCAATTTTTCTCACTGGTCTACTTTATGCCTAATTATAAGTGGTCTCCTCAATGGCCATATTTAAGTACATGTATAAGTACAGGTTACCATTGAAGACAAAAGGCATATACAAAACTCTAAAGACCATGATACTTTGATACTGACTGAATGCTGATCTGGACCCTTGAAAAGCACTTAGTCTTTGTCTTATTTATATGACAATGTGTGGTTTGATATAAGTTAACTGAATTACCTAGGTAACCATGGTAACATATTTTTATCTGTTTTTGGATGTTTTTGCATAAGCAAGGGCTTGGGTCATGCATAAACTTTTCACATTTTTCAACTTCTTCTCAAGAACTACTGGACAAGTTTAAACCAAACTTGTCACAAAGTATCTTTGGAATAAGGATGGCAATGATTAACTGGTTTATTAACTATTAAGAAAGATCATAACCAGTTAAAATTTTCATAACCAGTTTTGTAACCAGTTACAATTTACATACTAACCACTTAGTAGATACAGTAGCTGCAACGTTATTGTTGACAACTTACACGAACGATCACGTTAGACGAACGATTCCGCACGATTCACACACAATAAAATCTGTTACACGAACGATCCTTCACACACACGATTCTACACGTTACACAATCTTACACGATTGCTAACGGAAACGCACGATTCTTAACGCAAAATAGTTCAAATTCTTTAGGAATGGATATTTTCAAAAAGAAATAAGGCTTAATACTTATCTTAGATTTCAAATAATGATTGATTTTATTTCATCGACTTTGAAAAATGAAAAAAAAAAAATAGAAATGGATATTTCTGGAACTAAATACATGTAAGATTTATGAATTATTTTAGATTACAAAAAATTATTTATGTAATTCTCTGACTTTAGAAAACTGATTGTTTTTTTCTCGTTCTATCAGAAGATGTACATGTAGGTGGACCGTGAGTTTTGATTGAATTGGATTTCATAATATGCAGAAAGGGATAAGTTTGAAAAAAATGGCATGAAAATGAATTAAATTATAAGTTATATCCACATTTCAATTTGTGAATCTCTAAAATCAACAATTATTTTACAAATCATTTATTTGCAGAAATTAAAAAAAATAATCAAAAGTAACCTCCAGAGATAACACTGATAAACGAAACCCCGAGAATCATGTCGTGTAAATGTACATTCACCGACTAAATACTTATGTAAGCATTGAGAATTATTCATTTGTAAAAATGTTTATTTTTGATCTATTGATTTTAAAAATATCTTGACCATAATTAGCAATAAATATAATTAACATCAGAGAAAAAAATCAAACATCTAAGTACGGTTTATCAGAAAAAAAATCATGCTATTTGACGAGAACACAATATTGTACGACTTACTATATTGTTTATTTCCAAGCGATAATTAGTTCATTCTGTTTTCAGTTATGTAAATCACGCTTCATTTCTTTTTAATTTGGATTGAAAAAAAAACAGACAAGTGAAATGCTTGTATAACAAAAACATTCCAATAAAAACTTACAAAACAAAATTTACACGTTTCTTAACGCACGATCACGCACGATTAAAACCGCAAACGATTGAGTCTGATACACGCACGATCTCGCACATTACACGAACGATCACGCATGTTACACGAACGATTCTACACGATTCTTTTGTCAACAATAACGTTGCAGCCACTGGCAATCGAATACAGAATTGCAAATTGGTTAACCGCAAAATGTTCCGACCAATTAACCGGTTAATCGTATCAAACTACACAATGTCATTTTCTTGACTTTTTTCAAGTACCTCTATTCCTATGCACAAGAAGTCTTTAAAAAAGTTGTTAGAGGTCAAAATCATTCTATTTGTCTTTCTTGATCATAAAACTACGTGCATATTTTTTTTCAATAGATAAGAAAAAATTCAGAAAACCATGAACCATGCCTGAGATATCGTGGATAATTTTCATGAGCGGATGTCACACAAGTTCATTCTTCATTATCACCATAATCAAAACTAAGTCTAAATTGTATCACTTAAGGGGAAGAAGGACCTTGAGCTCAAAAAAATCGTTGTCATTCAATTTTTTTCATATTTTGTATATTTCTAATTTAGTATGTCCCACATATCTTAAAGCAGTTATATCAGTAGGTTTCTGACCTTATTTTAGAGATATTGATTGACAAATACTATGCCCTGCAGTATCTAAGTGGAGTTTTAATTCTTCATGTTTCCAGGCCCAATACTCTGTCCATAATGGGATTTTTTAAGCATATATAAAAAAAATATGCAAGTGGACATGTATCTCTTAAAATATTTCAGAGTATGAATAGGTTTAAAATTCGAAAAAGCAATTTTATCCTGTCACACCGCATCTGGATAGGGAAAATTACGTACTTTTTGAGACAACTTAAGCAACAAAAAAAACGTAATTTACAAAAAATTCTATCATTCAATATTTTTAAATTTATGTTGAAATGCAAGTCCTTCAAATTATTGGTTAACTTTAAAAATTTTGAATGGTGAAGCTGACCTCAATATTGCACAGGACATCATTACAGAGGACATAAGCATGACAAAACATGTCATATTTACATTTCTTGAGTACGGGAAAAACCAACTATGAAGTCACACGTAAGCTAAATAAGCGAAATAAGATATGCCTACATAAGATTTCTGTCATCAGCCATGCAATCATAATTTTTATGTTCCCCGTTTCTCAAAATATTTCATCACATACTGATTATGACCTGATTTTACATAATAATACCGCCCCTGTATTCACCGAGTATGATCTTGCTGTACTAATAGATCGTGTATGACGTCACCGACTTATGGACGCGCAGTTTAGGGAAACAGAGGAGTGGATCAATCTTTTTCATAATTTGTTAATGTTTACATGAATGTTAAAACTTTTTACTTTTTTATATAAGATGGCAATTTAAGTTAAAAAAAAAATGTCAAAAAATTATACAAGAACTGATGCTTTACACGTTTTGGACTTATATAAACGGAGATTATGACGTAGATAAAAAGAGTCATGTGACCATGTGTCCTTCATCCCCTTAATTTACAATGTTTGTATTATAATCTAATGTGATAGATAACTGCAAAAGATACACACACACCAATTCATGGTGCTCAACGGTGATTATTATCATTAAAGAATTAGAGGACAGTCGGGGTAACGACATGATGTTTTAACAGTAATTAACATATCTCGGACTGACCAATTACCCCACAATTTTAATCTGGAGAGCCATAATGACCTCCCAATCAGCCTAAATAAATAAATGAAAATGCTAAATTAAATGTTTAGGTAGGAAATTCTATTTTGAAAATGAATTTTAGTACATTGCCTTCAGTTTTACATATATTAAATTTTTTTTACGACTAATTGATTGCAGATTTTCTAACCGATTGCCATCGTTCCAACCGAGTAATCAGTTAACCGGTTAGAAATTGCCATCCCTAGTAAATAGTTTTTGTCAATGAGTATTTGTATTTACTTTTTCAATAATATTTTCATTTTTTGAAATAAAACTTGTAACATGTTTCAAACTGAAATGTGACAATCAAGCAGTTACCATATCTTGCCGAATATAATATGCATTGGTTTAAATATGCACCCCCTTTTTCAGCCTGATAACTTGGGGAAAATTGCAGCTCGGTTGTAAAGATTATTTGCTACAAAATCTTATTTCGTACAGGGCACAAGTTATTTAAACATTAAGATTTTAACAGACTTGAAATTTCTTTGACAATAACTTAAAGATAAGTCACTTAACATATGTGTTGTAATCAACACACACCCAAAGCTTAAAAAAAATGAAGAACGAAGATTATAAATCGACCTCTCAAATATGAAACAGGGCTCTCAATTGTCTATAATTGGGGCCGTTCAAGGGCCCCACTCCCAATTCAAAAAAAGGTGCCTTTTTTCCCAATAAATGTGTTAATTTTCCCAATAGTAATTTCTCCCAAAAATTAAAGAAAATATAGCTGGATATATACCGGTAATAACTTAACTTGTTATTCATATTCCTCTGTTTTATAAAACAAATTTAGTTGATAACGAAGACCGGAAACCCAATATATATGATTTTAAAGTACGTATAATGGTTATTCCAAAATTTCCTAAAAGGTCTTTATTTTCCCAATCTTCCCAAAAAGCAGTGTGAAAATGAAAACAATTATATGTACAGCAAATAAGAAGTGCCCTATCTTGTCAAAAATGTGATTGGAATAGATAGACCATTTCTTTATCCAGGTGAATATCACTACCGCTACATTTTCAAAATGGTAATTATTTACTGCTACATACTCATTACCGCTGCAAAAAATGTACACATTACCACTACATTTAAAAGTTTACATTACGAATACATTGCCTCTTTCATTAGCCAATGGATTATGCAGGTACAGATTGATACAAAGTACATGTACAACATATCCAAGCATAAGACCGTTTTCCACTGCTCACCATGGGAGACGAAAGTAGGGCTTAACAGGGTGGCTTTTTCCCACTTTTTTATTAGTCCCCTACCGGTGAAACCAGGGAACTATAGGTTTCCTCTGAGTCTGTCCATCTGTCTGTCTGTCCCTCTTTCAGTCTGTCCCATTTGTTTTCCGCACTTTTTTCTAAACGCTTGCAGATATTGAGCTGAGTTTTGGTATGTAAGTGTATCTTGATGAGTTACAGTTCAAGTTTGCATTTTGTTATGCTTCTTAATCAATGATTTTTAATGGAATTGTGGCAATTCAATTTTTAGTGGGAACCAGATTACACTTGCCGGTAGGGGACTAGTATTGCTAATGCAATACTCTCAAAATGCTTGTTTAATCTTAATTAAAGTAGGTATTTAAGTATGCAAGTACAATACTGTACATATAAATGCTTGTTCAAAATAAAGTTTTTCTCGTAATTTCAGCCCAATGCAACAGAAACTAAAAATTCAAGAACCTATTGGTAATTAATCTGATGTTTTTTAAATAGATTGATCGAAAGTACATGCAATATAATTCATACTATATAAACATGATAAAGGTGCAGTAATTAATTGATTTGTTACAAAAAAGAGCAATGACCATATCACCAATGCTAATGTAGTGGTAAATATTTTTAATATTTAATAAGTTCCACATTTTTTTTTCACAGTGAAATGGTAAAAAAGAAACTGCTAGCGCTACTGTGCAGACTACCATCAATCAACATGATCAACAAAATCAAGTAATCCTTCTGAGTAAGTGACCTGTAGTATTATCTGTTTTCACCTAGGCCAATATGAGAAGGATGAAAGTTATTATACTCAATACACAAGTTTGGAGATTGTAGCTCTTCAACAAGAGAAACACAAAAAGAAGCCATATCCGCATGAAAGTGGCAGAGATTGTTGATAAAGTATACACAATCATGATTAAATAAATGTCAAAATGATGGCTTAATTAGGGCCTTTTAAAATGTAATTAATATTAAAGAAAGATTATACATGCATATTATGTCAAGCAATGATGATTTTGGTGATCATATTGAGCTATACTTTAGTAATACAGGTTTTTGGATGCTTGAGTCTCTGATTGACAATATATATGTAGTTTTTGGAGACCAGGTCTTCCAATAATCTTTCAGAATTCCCATGGGTACCAATTGCAACTTGTTGTTAGGCTAGCAGACCTCTTTTTATATTCATATGAAGCAGAATTTATTCAAAATCTTATACATGAGAAGAAGAAAACACTTGCTGTGGTCTTGAACTCGACAGTGAGATATATTATCAATTAACAACAGTTATTTCCATTCATATGTCAACTATATATATTATACCCCAGTGAGCTTGAAATAAAAGATACCACAGAGTCTGACACATCTGTTTCATGTTTGGATATTATTTATTTCCATCCCTAATTAAAATTTTATAAATTAATTATGTACATGTAATATTAAATGCATGTTTCTTGGAAAGTAATGTTTTAAGTGTTTCCTTACTACTATTAAGGATTTTCATGGTATATCAGATTCTTGTTTATTATCCTTTTCTAAGTGTTACTTTTCTCTAAGCAGTAAACAGGCAGTTGTTTCACTAATGATAGGTGGAGACACATATGAAGTTACCTACAGTTACAGCCAAGGTTTAATGAAGAATCATCTGGAGTCTGGCAGTGAGAGTGACAGTCGGCAGTGGATACTCACTCCTCTAAGGCACCTGATCCCACCTCGGATGTTTTTGAGGTAGAGGTTGCACTGCTCAAATCATAATTTGAATGGACTTTTGAGCTTAAATACTATTCATTGTCTCCATATTTCGTTTTATAAAATCTAGTTTTAATTAGGATGATTGAAAACAAATGAATCATCAATCCCTTTGAGAGAAGACACTTCCTAGATTGTACAAATTTATTCTAAAAAAAAAATAGTGGAATCTTTAAAATTATTACGAGGGGAAAGAGTCGGTGTTTCATTTAGAATCCTGACGTGCAGTGATCAGATGCCTATATATTAGAGATCCATTTTTCTTTCTTCGTATTATTATAAGATTTTTCCAGTGTGTTTTTTTTCCCAGATATTTTTGGTATTTATTATTTAAATTTTGAGCTGATTAGTGCATCCAAATAAACAGTTATAGACCAGTATATTGAACATGTCCTACTAGCAGGTTTATGAAATATATGGAGATAACAAACAGTATTAAAGCTCAAAAGTTCGTTCAAACAATACAATTCAGGAGCAGAACAATACGGACCTCTAAAACATCAGAGGTGGGATCAGGTGCCATGGAGGAGTGACCATCCCCTGCTGACCAGTCACACGCACGGTGTGCTTCCTGTCATGATCCGGGAAAAATTAGAAAAATCTGTATGCAATTCAGTGTGTAAATAATGGCCTGGAAATTAGATTTAAAACGTCAATCAGCACTTGACTTAATGATAGATTGTATTTTCTGACAAGCATCAAGGTCATTGTATCGACCATATAACTATCGTAATGATGACTTAAAACAAGACTGATGATATTCTTGTTTCATCAACTTGTTTGTCAATAACTTACTTTGTTTTAGAAATTGTTCATATGTAGAGCATGCTCTTGCGTATCGAATCAACAGAGAGATATGAACCCTGTATGCAGGTGATGAGGGTATATTGCTGCATAAGTAAGGGAAGTTAATGATTGAAAAGTTAGTCATAAAGGTTTGTTGTTAGGTATTAACCTCTTTTTATAGAAAATTATCAAAATATGAAACAGATGTGTCAGACTCCAGGGATAGACTTTAACTTTCATATTCACTTGTCCTTTGGGACAACAAATTTTGACTTGTCCAAATGCAAAACTTGGTTGCCCAAACCTTAGAAAGAAGAAAATACGGGTAATTTAATTTATATGCAATAAAGTACTTTCTATTGGCAAGTTAACTGCCAAGAAAAAATGTTGATGTGTCAGTTATCCTACAATTGTAAATTCTGTACATGTATACCACTGTCCTTTCATTTATCCTGAAAACTTGCACTGCCATGCAGCAGTATATATTTTCTATAAAATAAAATTCATATTTTAAATATATATATATTATTTTGATTTTTTTCTCTGGAAAACTGAGGCCACACTAAAGGAAAACAGTTGTTATGTTTTGAAACATACATATCCTGATCAGAATACATTGTTTGCCGAGAATAACTGGTGTTCTCTGAGTGAAAAAACAAACTATTCTTGTTTAAGAAACTATTTTTGATATGTTCTTGGCAGAAAGTGTTATTGTTTTGTTTAAAACTAATGCAAGATATGAAAAAAAAAATAAAAGTTTTTATCTGAAATATTCACTTGCCCAATCGGACAAGTACATTGGCATTTTCACTTGCCTTAACTGGGAATTAACTTGCCCCGGGCAATCGGACAACGGTTAATGTCGATCCCTGGACTCTGTGGTATCTTTAAATTATCAAGCTCATTGGGATAATTGTGTTGAAATATGAATGGAAATAATTAATACCGTAAAGTCACGTGTATCGGACACACTTTTTTTTTCAGAAAAATTGTTCAAAAGTGTGGGTGCGTGCATTACATAGGAACTAAATTCAACCCCTTTTTCTGGACATTTTTTCTTAAGGACATTGGCAAGGCAGGGTTTTCCGGAGAAAAAAGGTTTAATACATGGGTTTTTTCCTTATAAAATAGTGATTGAGAGTGATCTCCCGTGTAGAATTCTCTAAGCGGTGAAAACTAATAAAGCGTATTTTACAGAGGTAAACAAAAGCACGTGCACTTCCTTCAACGGGTAGAATCATCTATACAACATGAAAGAAAAGTAGTAATGGTTTTGTTGTGCATTGTATTCAGGGACAAAGAGCCAACAGGTCGTCATTTACCATTGTTATGCTCAGTATGCTGGATGTCACATATACTAAAAGGTAGGTCGACCATGCCGACTGAGAACAGTTCTTAGGTCGTGTGAAGGAATCAGCATTTAGTAATTACGAATAAAGTTAAAAATAAATCCATGCCAATATTTTTATGACAATGTGTTTCAATCAATTCAGTCAATTACATGATAAAAACAATCAACCAGTCTCTTGACCAATTTTAGCTGTTAAGGGACGCAACTCAAAAATGATGATCGGTGCCGGTATATCCATGTCTTGTTTCTATATATACATTTTCAGCCAAAATATTTAGAAATCATAGGAAATGAAGATACAATAATGTATATAATACAGAAACTGTATGAAATAAATGAGTTTTGAAGAAATATTATGGTGAAAAATTTTGTAGGTCCCTTTTATCAACATTTTACATAGGAAATGCATTAAGAATTGTAAAAACACTAATTTGACAAAATCTAAAAAAGAATGTTGGATTGGTAGGTAAAACGATCCAGAATATAGCATGTTTAGTGCATTTAAACCTACTCAAAAGTTCTAGAAAAATTCTATACAATAACCAGGAACCTTGCCAATGTCCTTAACTCTTATGAGTGATTTTCACTGTTACCACATTGTAAGTTTATTACATATTATTCCCCAATTCTTGAATGATAGTCACGTATGACAGATCGCTGATAAATAAATCAACAAACAGAAATATAAAAAGATATTTCCATTAAAATATTATTCAAAATTAAATATATATATATGTATATTTAAAATAAATTATTGCAGCCCGGAGGACCGGGCTGCTCTATACATATAAGTTTAAGTGTTGGTATATGGGGATTGAGGTGGGAGAAGTTATTCAGAATTAAAGGTTTTCTAAACATTAAAAACATTGTTTATCAGAATCTTCTTTCCCTTTATAAATTACGAGATACACAATATATTTACTTCCATAAAGTGAATCTATAAAATATATATGTTTTTCATATTTAATACATAAAGTTGCTTATCATTTACTATCGAAAAAACGACAGGTCCCTTTTTTTAGAACATCGAATTTTACTTATCGCATAAAAACGTAAAAACGTACTTTACACAGTTCGTGTTTTATATTCTTAAAGTGAAAGACATTTTTGAAAATAGGTGATGCATGTGTCTGGTTTCAATTTATATTTTATGCAGCCAACATTTACTTGAGGAATTGATAAAGTTTAAAAGGGTATCGTTTTTTGTTCGAATTTCATCCGACTATAAGTTTTCAAAATATTCTCGACTATCGTCTCCATCATTTAGATGCATGCCTTTGTCACACATATCGAAGTGGTTTGATGATCAAGACTCATTTCCATTGTTTACTTTATTAATTTCCCGGGCGACAATTGATGGTTACATCAATGTTTTCTTGTCTTTTTCTAACTTGGATATCATCACTGCCAAATTTAACTCCTCTCGACCCTAATGTAGGTCATATTTATTTATATAACAATTTCCGGCCATTTGGTTTTGAAACAACTGCCATTTTAAACAATACACTTGTAATCAGTAAAGTTTATTTAATGATAAATATTTTACACACCTTTTTAGTTACCTGGTATCACTTGTATACATAAGTGTGACATTAATTACGCTTGGGATGATTTGTTTACGTAAACACAGACACCTGCTTGGAATGCATTTTCAGCACAATATTGTAAAATGCTTAGGGTTATAGGGAAAAAAAATACAGGACTTAATTTTTAATTTATACCAATCAAATAATAATTAAAATACAGACTATGCTTAAATACTTATAAATAAAGCTTATATGTAAACTGAATTTTCCAAGAAAATTAGAAGTTGTATCCTACTTTTGTTTTTGAAATAATATGAATATTTTAACTTTTTAAACTTTTTCTTTGGAATAGTTGTGCTGTGAAAATAAGAGATACATCCGCATTTTTGGGGTAGCATTTCTCTCAGGATTTTCCCCCCAAATTTGGGGGTGTGTCTATTACAAGACTACGGCCTTTACACCTGACAATATGGTACTTCGTCAATATATCTAAATGTTAAAGGCGACAGCATGTATTTTCTTCTTCTCATGTATAAGATTTTAAATAAATTCTGCTTTGTATGAATACAAAAATAGGTTTGATAATAACGGAGCACAATTGGTACCTATGGAAATTCCAAGAGATTTTTGGAAGACCTTGTCTCTAAAAACCACATAGATATTGTCAATCAGAAACTCAAGAATCTTTTTAATATCAACTTCAGAGTACTTGTGTGTACAATCAGTGTTTTTTACAAATAATTTTGCAAATGACAAGATAAGTTAGTTTTTGAGTTCCACTTTTAATGAAAAAGCAGCTGTCAATAAACAAATCTCTCGTCCATACAAAAAAACAAAAAAGCATACCAAGGGTGATAATCTCAAAACTTAAGCATTGATCTGTTTGAAATAATTTTTTTTTATTGACATACGTTTAAGGATAAACAACAATACTTGATATCACGATTACTTAAATTAGCGGAACTCTTTCACGGAGGTAGGAAACGTCTGTTGGATGGGGGCAGTGTACTATTGAATGCAATGCATGATCGATCATTGTGGAATTTATAAGGACTGATAAGAAAGATATCCTAGAGAAATATCTTGCTAAACATGCACTGAACCAGCCTAATAAATTTTTGAGAGGAGCTAATCCTGTATGTTGCATTTTTAGCTCACCTCAACGAAGTCGAGATGAGCTTATGCTATACCCCCGGCGTCGGCGTCGGTGTCGGCGTCGGCGTTAGCGTCGGCGTCCCAGGTTAAAGTTTTAGGAGCAAGTCCCATTCCCAAGTAACTATAAGCCCTACCTGGACCAAACTTGCATGGATGATGCATCTAGGGATGGACACTACCACACTTGCTTCGGATGCTGGATCTGACCTAGATTTTCCAGATGAGTGACCAGGTTAAAGTTTTAGGAGCAGGTCCATTCCCAAGTAACTATAAGCCCTACCTGGACCAAACTTGCATGGATGATGCATCTAGGGATGGACACTACCACACTTGCTTCGGATGCTGGATCTGACCTAGATTTTCCGGATGAGTGAACAGGTTAAAGTTTTAGGAGCAGCTCCATTCCCAAGTAACTATAAGCCCTACCTTGACCAATCTTGCATGGATGATGCATCTAGGGATGGACATGGCCACACTTACTTCGGATGCTGGATCTGATGTAGATTTTCCAGATGTGTACCAGGTTAAAGTTTTAGGAGCAGGTCCATTCCCAAGTAACTATAAGCCCTACCTGGACCAAACTTGCATGGATGATGCATCTAGGGATGGACACTACCACACTTGCTTCGGATGCTGGATCTGACCTAGATTTTCCGGATGAGTGACCAGGTTAAAGTTTTAGGAGCAGCTCCATTCCCAAGTAACTATAAGCCCTACCCGGACCAAACTTGCATGGATGATGCATCTAGGGATGGACACTACCACACTTGCTTCGGATGCTGGATCTGACCTAGATTTTCCGGATGAGTGACCAGGTTAAAGTTTTAGGAGCAGGTCCATTCCAAAGTAACTATAAGCCCTACCCGGACCAAACTTGCATGGATGATGCATCCAGGGATGGACACTACCACACTTGCTTCGGATGCTGGATCTGACCTAGATTTTCCACATGTGAGACCAGGTTTAGATTTAGGAGTAGTCTCGTTCCCAAGTAACTATAAGCCCTACCTGGACCAAACTTTCATGGATGATGCATCTAGGGATGTACACTAACCAACCTGCTTCGAATGCTGGATCTGACCTAGATTTTCTACATGAGTGAATTTTAGCCATATTTTAACCAAATTAGCATGGATGATGTATCTAGGGATGGATACTTCCAGACTTGCCTTGGATTCTGAATCTGACATACATTTTCCAGATGAGTGACCAGGGTAATTTTTTGGAGTAGCTATATAATATTATGGCCTGTTATGATTAAACTTGCATAGATGGTGCATCTAAGGATGAAAACTTCCAGACTTGCTTTGGATGTTGGAACTGACCAAAATTTTCTTGATTACTAAACAGGTCAAAAGTTTTTTGAGCAGATCTATAATTAAACCAAACTTGCATGGATATTGATCTTGGGATGTACCCTAACTAGAAAAAAAATATGATGTGAAATTTGCCTTACATGTAGATAACATTCGTCGAGGTGAGCTTCGTAATCTTTGATTACCTATGTTTTACGATACTTTTTACTAAGCAGACTTTTCTTATTAAATTCTAAATGAAAATCGTTACTTTTGAAAGTTGATAAAATACTCTAAACTTTCCTTACTTGACAAATCTACTATTTGGAGTTCAACTCTTGGCAATACATTGTAGTTTCAGCATAATGATTGTTCGAATCATTCCATTGTCACCACTGTAATGTTATGCCCCAGAAATCTTGTGAGATTTAGAGCTTCCTTGACTCCCATGCTAATTAAAGAGCGGATGTAAGTTAGTTAATTGTGAGATACTCGCAATACTACGTATTGCAAAATACTGGTACTTTTAATTCAATTCACATGTGCTCACCTTTAAAATGCATTCACAATTCTTTATAAAGTTGGTGACATTACGTATGAAAATATAAAGTCTAGTCACATATTTAAAGTATGCTTGTGGTACATGTATGCATTTTTTTTTTCTTGAACAGTAAAGGAAGGGATGAGAGAGTTCATTGAGTGCCATAAACTTTCATTTGTATGTTATTTTTTAGAGATGGAGTAGTACACAAGCACAATTTTTTAAAGAAAGAAAAGTCAATGGAATGAAGAAAAGGTGAAGTGAATTGTCACTCATTATATTTTAAATTTAATGTGGACATGGTCATTATTTTAGTTATGTCATAACCTTCTTATCAATTTTAAGCAGTGCAGACAGATGCATTTCTTATTGCTTTGAATAGAATAAATTATCAAAAAAGTTTGTATATGTTTTTTGATGTAGAATTTATATTAAAAAAAAAATTATCAATTACTGCAGTTTTGAATTTCAGTACACTAGAAATTTTTCTGCCCTGTCATGAATATGGCTGGGGCATATAGAGTTTGTTATGTCCGTCTTCCGTCCTTTCAACCTTCTGTCTGTCCTTCCATTCCGCTTTGCTTTTAGCTCAGTTCAAAACTAAGTTTCAAAGAAACTATTCAAGATATTTTTATCAATCTTCATATGCTGATACATATTGATAAGAGGTATTCAATTTCATCAACGTACCTTGACCTTTCCTTTAACTTTGACCTCACTTTTCTTAAATTAGTGTTTAGCTCAGTTTTAAAGAAACAATTCAAGATAGTGTAATCAAACTTCATATGCTGATACATACTGAATCAACATTTTTTTACCTTGACCTTTCCTTTGACCTTGACCGTACTTATCTTAAATAAGTGTTTAGCTCAGTTTTAAAGAAACCATTCAGGATAGCGTAATCAAACTTCATTTGCTGATACATACTGATGAGAGCTATTCAACTGCATCAACATTTTTTGATCTTGATTTTTCCTTTGACCTTCACCTCACTTTTTCTAAATTAGTGTCAAACTTCATATTCTGATACAGACTGATGTAAGGTATTTGACTGTATCAACATTTTTGACCTTGACATTTCATTTGACCTTGACTTCATTTTTCTTGAAATGGTGATTAGCTCAGTGTTTATTAAACGGTTTCCATTCAAAATATTTTTATCAAACTTATTTTGCTTATGCGTATTAGTGAGAACTATTCAACTGCATCAAAAATGTATGACCTTGAACTTTCCTGTGACCTGGACCTCACTTTTCTTAAATTTGCATTTTGCTTAGTTTTAAAGAAACCATTAAATATAATTTTATGTGAGCTTATGCACTTAACAGAATTTGGTGGGAATTTATCATCTATATCCAACTTTTTCGATTTCAATGTTAAAGAAACTATTTTAAGATATTCTCATCAAATTTCATACACTAAAAATATTTTTATGTTGCATTACTAATATGCCCACATGGTGCAGTGGTTAAAGCTCTAGAGTTGCGGAGTAAGGAGTTGATCCTTATGTCGCTGGTTCGAATCCAACTGTGGGACGTGGAGACTGTATAAACCGAGGTCACATGTCACAGTAGGTGCTGGCATAAAAAGATCCCTCACTGATTAATGGCCCTTCGTGCCGAGTATAGGTCAAAATTTGCAGCTCTCCACCGGCAAGTGGTGGCATCTCCATATGAGTGAAAAATTCTCGAGAGGGATGTTAAACAATAAACAAGCAAATAAAAATTAATATACCCTCAGCGGGGCATTCATGTCCTATGGACATATTTCTAGTTTTGCCCTTTTTTACATTTGTACATGGATATACTTTTTATTTTTGCTCTGTAAACAACAACAACAAAAACATTATACCATATAATATGCACAAAATTATATGCTAGGAATGTATTGTGAAAGATGCATTTCAGCTGACAAATGTAGCATCTTTAAGCCAGCTTTTTAAAAATTTTTCTGAATGACTTTCAGGTACTTCTTTTATATTTGCAACTCATTTATAGGGATGTATTAGTATGGTAGCCTGTCTGCCAACACCTTGTAGATGAGATTCTAGCACATATTGTGTGAAATGGTTCTCTTAATTGACATGAGAAGGTCACTATTTTTTATCAAGATAAAAATTACTTGTATGTCTTGTAATAACATTATTTAATATATCCCTTTCATAGCACACATGTTCATTTCAAAGAGAAGAAAACATTTATAATTTTTCAAGGTCAATAATCTCATGGTTGAAATGCAAACTGTACTATTTGAAATAGGTGGTATAGGTATTTCAGAGTCTGTATTACAGCTTGCCAGTTTATTGTTGGAGGGAATATTCTCATCAAATAAACTATGTAAAGATTTGCTTTTTAATGCAAAGTATTTTTATAAGTAATAACTTCATTTCAACTTACAATGAACAGTTAATCAGTGCATCTCACTTTGTATCTAATGCATTTTTAGAACACAAATTTGTGGTTTAAAACATGTTGTAATAGTTTAATAATGCTATTCATTTTTTTTAATTGACAAGAAATGAAAATGTAATGATTATTTCAAAATAGTGTTTTATTCCTCTTGTGTATATTTATAGATATGTAAAAGATTGTTATTTTTATTGATGTTATTTTTGTGTACAAAATACTAGTTATTTATTACTTTATACAAACTAATGTTGTGAAGATTGAAATAGAAGTCCTTATGCATGTATTGAACAGTATACAAATGTCACCAATGTAATACACATTTACAAATAAAATGAAATTTTACATGACTTGCACATATTTGCATTATTTGTTACAGTTATAACAAATCTAATTCATTGTATTTATTGTTTCCATTTTTTATTGTCTATTCAAACATGGAAAAATTATATGTGTAATGATGTTAAAGACACAAAAATATGAATTAAAATAAGACTGTATGAACTACCTTTAGATTTATGAATTCAGTAGACAGTGACTGTGACAAATGTGTATTTAGGATAGAGATCTTAGACATGAGAAGAAAAGGGGTTGTTTTACAAACTTTTTTTTGCATGGGGAAATATTGACATTTTTATACAACAACAAATGAAGTTACTGGAATTGTGAAGTCTACGTGTCTTCTGTGAGTAGACATCTTTTGAAACAAAGGTAGCTTGGGGCCAGAAATATTCTAGACCCAGTAGTAATGGTCTTTTGCACAAGGTCATAGTCACTGTATATCAAAGTATTAAATACTTACCAATAATTGTTTGTAACCTCAGAGTATGATCCTAACACAGGTTAATACAGGTCAAGGCCATAGGGTTTAGAAATGTAATAAATAGTCAGATAAACACATAATTCTGTTTGTTTATTGTTATACATCCTTTAAGAATTTTTCACTAGTATTGAGACACCACAACTTGCTGGTTGAGGGCTGCAAATATAGACCTGTACATTTGAGCAGTGAGAGGTCTTTTCTTGTCCCAGCATATACTGCAACAAGGGAATTTGGTTTCATTGGAAGAACCGGTTTCCATGTCCTTCAGTGGGATTTGTACCTATGACTTAAGGAACAAGTCCTTACCCCACTACTCTAGAGCAAATGCTTTGACCATTGCGCCAAGCGGGCAATCACATTATTGTTATACTAGATGTAAATCAAGGCAAAGGGATAATTGTGACTTGGGGATGTATAACAACCCTGCATCAAGTTCAATTTTTGACCACTATAAAATAACTATAAAATAACTTCCAAAGATTATATTATCCTAGGGTTCATTATGCTCAGAGTATATGACATAAATTGGATATATAAAATTCTAAAATACAATTTTTTTTTAGAAAAGCACAAGGTTATAGTTTCAAGAGGTCATATCTAGCATGTACAGGTGATTGTGGCTAAGATGATGATTCTATACCATAAGTCATCATGTGACTACGACGTTTTAAATCAATGTGTTTCTTTGGTGGTGGATGAAATATTTTCTTAACATAACAATTACTATCGGTCATTTACTATATTTCCATAAGATTCAGGACATGAAAATTTGTCTACGAATAGACATCACCCTATTAGTTCCTTCTAGTTAAAATAAGGAATCACCATACTGGGTTTTAAAGTGCCTAATATTTTACTTAAGATAAATGCAAATTGACCAATAAATACTGGTATGAGAAGTACATTTATGCATGTGTAGTTTTTTATTTAAATAATTAGAAAAAAGAAAATGGTCTACATAATCACGTATATATATATATTCTGGTCTCCTTTATGCATTATATATACTTGGTCTACTTTAACCCTTCGGGATCCTCATAAAATATATACATGTCTACCTTAAACCTCCAATGTATTTACAAAATATTAAGGAGACCAGAAATGTCGTATATTTTTCAGGAAGCAACATTTAGGGCTGAGGGGGTAAAATTTTCATTATTGAAGCCTATTAGAATAAATTTGGGTGAAAGTGTGAATCAGAATGTCTCAAATAAAAGAAATGAAAAATGTCTACTTAATGCCTCAAAATAAGTGCGGTCTACTTTATGCCAAAGTCCACCTTATATATATATATATATATATATATATATATATATATATATATATATATATATATATATATATATATATATATATATATATATATATATATATGACATATGTACAATTTTTACAAAATAAAATTGGGAGGGGGTTGCAAACCTTACCTTAATATACATTGAATACTTTGGGGGAAAAAATCTTATCTTAAATTCATTTAGATTTTTTTTTGGGGGGGGGGGGGGTGAGACAAGATTTAAAAAACATCAATCTTTAAGGTTCATTATTTTATTTGCAAATTTTCACAGGTAGTTAACCATATTAAGGAAATATATCACATATTTTACTTTTAATTAAACCCATAATTACTTCTTATTTTCCTCAAGGTCAGTCCGATCTATGATTGCATCATTAACAGAATCAAATGTTTCAGCACTTTTCTGATGATTTTACAGTGTAAAATGTTCCAGTGATATATAAATAGTTTTAAATTATCAAGAGATTTTCTGTGTTGTGGAAAAGTTCATATTTTAAATTATCAATTTTTCTGAGGTTTATTATCTGTTCAATAATTTCTACCTGGTTGGAAAGATTTTGACCTTTTTTGTACTTTTGTACAGTTGTCCAATGAGTCTAAATTGGTTTATAATTACAGTGAAGCTTTTGTAATCCGGATGTTGTATAATCAGAAATTTTGTCTAATAAGGTGTGAAATTTAACTTCTTTTGCAGTAAATTCAATTGTTCAAAGTGTTGTCTAATTCGGAATATTGCACAATCCGACTAATTTCTCTGCAACCAGTGATGTCCGGATTAGACAAGTTTTACTGTAGATATATACTAACCAATAAAGTCTCATTGAAGTATAATGAATAATTATAATGAAAAAAGGTGAAGACAACGAACAGTGATCTATCTCAAAAAATCTACAATCAATAAAAAGTTATGTATAATTAAAGGAAAAGAAAAAATATACATAATAGATAAACTCTTAGCTACATTTTTAAACAACACTTGTGTTGTATAAGAAACAAGAAGAAATTGTAATTTAAAACCTTAACCAAGCAGTATAGGGATAAGTACTTTCTTTATTTCTTAACCGGAAGGCCAACCCTATTTTAGGAAGTATTTATTAGGACCAATTTTTAATCTATTCAACAGGAAACCCGAGCTGACCCGGCTTTTTCTGGTGAAATATAAAATTGTTTGAAGGGCTGTCCTGATACATGTGTATCTAGGACCATTCATATTCACTAAAACGCTACGGAGAATGAAATTTTTGGACATCCCTCATATACTGAGTTTTCCTCTCTTTTTTAATATTATTTTTCCATGTCAAAATATCAAAATTAGTCAGTTGATGTAAATTCTGTTTTTGATACAGGCGAACTTAAAGTTAACACTACAGAAACATTGTCAACACTGTGAATTTATGAACATATTTCATTATATGTTAAGTGTTTGTTTTGTATCAATAAATTTTAATACAAACGAGATTTTTCATAATCAATATATATACACGAATAGATATTTTCATTAAAAATATTTCAGGAACTTTTCCAATTGCATGTTTTTATAAAAGTAGGGTTTGAAAGATTCATGCCAAACTCCTATGTCCCAATAAGGAATAGAAGAAGAAAAAGAAATCAAAGTCAAGAAATGACTGACTATAACGTCGAAATTGGTTAAATAAAAATCGAATCTTAAAGTAAAATGAATCATAAAATCCCATTCCAGAATTTTTCACTCATATAGAGAGGTACCACCATAAACAGTAAGGGGCTTCAAATTTAGACCTTTACTCGGCTTTCAGGGCCATCGAGCAGTGAGGGATTTTTATCGTGCCAACTCCTGCAAACCTCCTTGACACGGGGCCTCATTTTTTTTTTTAGGTCTTATTCGAAGGACCTGCAAATTTCACGTCAAAGTGCTGAAACTTGGCGAAGGAACATTTGCTATCTATGTTTTATCTTAGGTCAGATGTGTTCGGGGTTCGAACCCACGACCTTCCGATCACGGAGCGATTGCTCTACCGAATGAGCTTTCATGTGGTTAGGATGCAAGATATAAACACCAATGTTCAAACGTTTACTGGAAAATATGCTTGGTTGGTTACGCATCAAATGCTGTGATTCGATAGATTTGATTATACGTACCAACAATTTCATTTCCCTTACATTGTCGTTTATACATGCATTTACATTTGAGGCGATGAATTAGAATAAAATATTACATCAACGACCCCTCAGCTTACCAGCAATCAAGAGAAATTTGGGTTAAAGAGGTAAAGGAAATTTCTTGGTGATAAATAAATATCAGTCATTCAGTGGTTATCTGTTTAATTGAAAAAATATTAATATTTTACTCTCTCATCGAGGTCAATTCGAAAGGAAGAAATATATCAAGTTTAGAGAGCTATTTCCACAGTGACAGTGATAATTAGTACGAAATGGTAGGCCAAGTAGTCTTGTGTACATATGTGCTTGCCACGAACTGCGTCAGGTTGCCTCACTCAGTCCTAATCAACTTTTACTTGAAACAATACATGCAGAACCAACAATCGCTTACAAGGCACAGTGATATAAGTATACATGAAACAGGATAATGAATTGTGCATAATATTGGAAAGATATATAAATTTTGAATTCAAATCTATGTGTGTTTCATATTCAAATTGTTTTCCACTAGTGACTTTAAAAAAGACATGTGAATATCACTTCACCCTGTTAATTAAAGAACATGAACACAAATTATAAAACTTTTCATTAACACAATAACAAAAAATACTCTAGTACTTTGATTTACTGTAGTAAAAACATTGATTTACTATAGTTAAGACTTTGATACTATAGAAAACAATAGTTTACTATAGTAGTTTTTTTTTTTTGTTAGGGAAGTTATTAAAAGTCCATAATGGAAAGTCAAGAGTTCCTTTTTCTATAGTAATTCAAGAAATCAAAGTTTTTACTATAGATGGTTTTCCATCAAGGTGTTTTAAGCAAGAGTTATTTCCCATGGCCGCCATATTGTAGGTCAACATCCCCAGATCCCTTCATTTTTCAACCAAGTTCAATTTGTTATACTGGGCACTGATATGAGGATAACACTGTTTTTTCTTATGAATATATATTTGTTAAAGCTTCTTTTACTTCATAATTTTAATATTGTTAATATTTTTTACCATACATTTTTGGCATGCATTTTTAAAATTGGTTGCTCAGAGAGGAAAATTCACTACTTTCACAAACAAGATGGCGGCCAAGGGGAATAACAACGAGGAAAAATATGTCATAGGAAAACCATCTATAGTTAATAAAAGAATTATTTTACATTTACCAAAGGTCTCCTGTTTGATAAAGAAAATCAAAGTATTATGTTTATTTTCACTTTATAAAAAGTTAACTATACTTTAACGCAGCTTAATGTATACCCATTATTTTACTATATTTACATTTGCTGATGTCTTTCCTTATAGGACAATACTAATTAAATTGACATTCAATTTTCAATGACATGCAGTTGGTCACATGATCAGACTTTCTTGTGTATGGAAAGCAGACTGCACGAGCCATTTGGAAAGTTCCGATTGTGACGTCAAATAATTACGTCGTAGGTACGTTATGTAGCATTTCCATAACAAAATCTAAATACTGCCAATTTTTCCTTGTAACACGAATAAAAAGTAAAATATAAATATCAGAAATAAAATATCATTTTTTTAGTTTCATTGGGATATGACATGAAATCCTTCGGTCGTTACAGGGTTTGATCACGTGGCCGACTTCATGTCATATCCCAATGAAACTCTAAAAATGATATTTTATTTCTTAAGTAATTGGTTAAGACTAAAAGCTCTCATTTCAGTTGATGGAAGAGTAAAAAAAATTAATAGATAATAATTATAAGTATTACAGTTTGAACCTACCACAGGATGAGATCAGCCACTTTCTGAAAGGTGAATGAAAATGATCTGCTATTGGGTTTAGTTTTCAGACCTCTCAGTGACCATTGAGTTGATTGAACAGCACAATTTCATCCAGTGTTAGTTTATATTTGTTTTGTTTGCATTTTTAGATTTATGAATCAAAGTGTTAATTTTGAAAAACCTATGGGTTACTATAGAGAACTCAAGACTTCTGTCATAAAGTTTACTCTGTTTATTCAGATTCCCATAGTATTTGTCAAAATATATAAAAGCATCAAAGTAGTTTTTACCAAGTAAATCTATGCTACAAAGATCTCACGGAATTCAATAGTTTTCACTTATGTCAACAATTGGTTTCTATAGGATTTTATTTAAGTAATAAATAATCTGATCTCATGTTTTACTCTTCGGTTATGTTTCAGTAACTATTCGTTAATTTATTTGTTTGATTCTGTATTATCTTTCCGGTGGACAAAATGTATATTGTTGAAAGTCCATTTCATGGGCAAATGCACACATTAAAGCAAGCCCGACGATTTGTCTGATAATAGATTTTTCTTAACGCGAACAAGTCGTGCAAGGTGTTTACTGAGGAATCATCATTGTTCGTGGGGGGTCAATGTTCGTGGATTTCGTGGGTAACCCTTACCCACGAATTTACATCCCCGCGAACAATTATTTTGTCAACGTACTGATTAATTAAATCTACCAAATAAACGAGCTGCCCACGAAATTACATCCCCACGAACCAATAAAATTTTGCTTGCCCACGAACATTGACCCCCACGAATTTAAATGATTCCACAGTAGATGTCCGTGTGTTTCAAATTTTCATTAACGATGTGTAATGATCGAAATTAGTAAAGTCGGCACATCTATTTACTAAGCCATAATTAACAAGATCGTTTACCTCGTAATATTATAAATCAATTACTCAAATACAGAGTCATTGATTAATTAAACTAATATTTTTATAGAACGTCTTCCAGTATTGGATCTTTCTAAAGAGAACGGTCATGAAAATAGCGTGTTTCAATTCGTATTCATTAGACCACAACTTCTATATAATTTTCTTCATTGAAGATGAATTGACCAAAGAAAGGTATTTCACACTAAATACTCGAAGGCACGCTGAAGCATTCCTATATCGAAAGTCTGTTCAAAAGAGTGCGTGGATATTGAATAAACAGTAAAACCCGAGTCAAAGTTATTTCAAAAAGTTAGCTTTGGTATTTTTTTTATTTAAAGTGTAAGTAAATAACGAGGCAAAATATTCTTTACAAATTGTGGAACCATTTTTATTTGCTTGGATCAATGTTCGCGGGAAATGAATTTTTCACTGGTTTGTGCGGATGTAATTTTAATGGTTCGTGTGGATATAATTTCAATGGTCGTGGGAATGTTATTACGTAGAAATATCCATATTTACCGAGGATTTAATGAACCAATACTTTGACAAATTTATTGATCAAATTTGTGTGTAAGGGTGATGGGAAATCCACGAACATTGATCCCTAATGAAAAATTGATGATTTAACAGTACCTATAAATTATCATTCAACATAAATTTCAGACAATCGTATTCTTAGTTTAATATCAAAGCTTTGTTGCTTTTACAGTAGTTATGGCTGGAAACAATACAACAAGAGAAGTTCCGAGTGTCGTGGAAATCTTTTTGCCACCTTTCTTTATGCTGACTTCATGTTCATTGGGTAAGTAAGCTCAAACTTTTTTTTTTTTTAAATTTCATGATACTTGTACTAAGTTGTAGTAAAATTTTTTCCATTTAAATATTGATAATAGAACTCATTTACAAACTGATATTTTGTTCATAAAATTAAAGCAGTGCTATGTAGCAAATATAAACTATTGTACACAATGTGCAAATATTTTATTTTTTCCCTAAAAAACGTTCTTTTACAAGATTACTAGTGTTCTCCCATAAAAATACGAATTTTAAATATATCTCATAAAGTACCTCAGCAAAATTATTCATTTTTCGCAATGTTTGGAAAATGATATTTTTGTTAGTTGACCTAAGTACATGTAATATTATGAAGTTATAATCATATTTGGATATGGAAACGGTATTTAAAGTGTATCAAAAACAGTTGCTCGTCGCAGGGCATTTTTTTTTCTTCTCTATTTAAGATAACATTGTCAGCAATGATTTGTTTTGTACCTCATTATAAGGAATATAATATGATGAAATTTACATCTTCAAAAGATCTGTGAAATTCAAGATTAAAAAAATTCATTAGTTTGACATCATAAATGGGATAATGTAAAAAAGAACAGTGATCAATCTCAGACAAAAGGAATCTTTAACAGAGCAAAATCCCAGACCCCTAGAAACACCCCAGGTGGAATCAGGTGCCTAGAAGGAGTAAGCATCTCTTGTGCGCACCCTCTGTGAGCCCTGTGTGGTATACGTAGTACTCCAAAGTAAATATTAGTGTATATATATACATGTAGATATCGGCTTCCTTAATTTAGGATTTTTTAAATTGAAAGCTGATAGGTTGTGTTTTTGAACTATATTTATATCATTTATAATGATGATTCTAAGTGGACTATGTTGAAAGAAGAGGAAAAACAAGAATTCTTAGGAGGATTTTGTTTTAGATGGTTGATATATCTATGAATTGTAGAGAGTGTTTATAATTAAACTATTGAATGCAATGCCAGGAAATATCTTAAGAAAAAAAACAAGGAGTAGACTTCAATTTAAAATATGGTGGAATTCAAGATTGAACTCTTTTATGATTTTATGAGGTTTACTGCATAACCGCTTTTTGTTACATATTACCAAAAAGGGAGAAGTCAAGTGAAAATGCTGCGCATTAAATTATCACTTAGTAACCGTCTAAAGAGGGAAATGACTCTTTTACCTTAGAAAAAAGGAATTGAAACGTTGATACGACAAAAATGTATCTGACAAATGATTCTAACTTTTAAAAGAATGTCACGGATTGCTGGACTGGTTGTCCAAAGGATGAGGAGCTTGGTAGACAATCAAAATGATGACCACAAACCGAAAAGGAAGAAGCAGGAAAAGTCGGTTGAATAAAAAGTATATTTAAAGGATTTAGTATGCGATCTTTCGATGACTCTATAAATTTGAGATAGGTACCTCAGTGACTTACTGAAAATTTTAAATATTCAGTACAATTTCGGTTTCAAATGAAATTTTAAAATTCGAAAGAAAAGAAGCATAATACCTTAACAGTTCAACGAACGCCACGAACTACGTTTTGACGTTGTCCGTGCTGCATCGAAAGCTTTTTTTTTTTAATTAAAAGTTTAACCGAGAGAAAATGTTTTATATTCTGTGTCTTGAGAAGCAAGTTAATTTTAACAGCAATATGAATTTTAATGACAAGTAAGTATAGCCCTTTTAGCTTCTCGTATTTAAAAGGATATACATGTACTATATAAAAATCATGGAAAACGCACCTTACTTGATTTGTCGAATAAAAAGTGATCAATGTTTTAAATTTTTTTTTGGTCATTTCCAATCGATATACTTTCTTGTTGCGCTAACAACATGATGAAGAAATCTAGTCAAACCTCGTTATCTCAAATTAGATTAGACAGAGAAAAAAAGCCGAGACATTTGAGAATACGGGATGTTAAGGTAATAATAAAGAGAGAAGTTGGTTGAACTCTAGTTGTCATATATAGCAGTTCAAGATATCGATGATTAACTGTTTTTGATATGCTATATTTAGAAATATCCTTTCGAGAACATTGGGGACTTCATCTGGCCTCTAGTATCGATATTGATCAACTTACCTGAAAAACTTTTGAAAGCAAAAACAGAAAGGAATTGTCCTAACTTGAAAACCCTATTGTGGATTATCGTTTGACAAGAAATTATTTTTGAATACATTAACATGGGAGGCTGACTATGTTACAAAATAAAGGGGGGGGGGGGCATTGGCGTTTCAAGGAACATTGACTTGTTACCATTGTAAAAGATTAGAAATGCCTGTTTACACTAATAAAGCATATTTTCTTTAGTTTATATATAAGTATTTCTTCTTTTGTAGGTGTTTGTATATTGTTGCTTTGCCGGTTCGAAAGATTTGTCAAACGATTGAGATCCCAACACTGCATTACCAATAAAGATTTCGAGGTTTACCACATTGAAACTTTCTCAGGCCAACAAACATTTGACCCATCCAAATATAGAAACAATATTTCCAATTTCTCATTCCTCTCAAAGTTTGATCTGGAGGTGTTGAAAGTCCTTCAAACCTTTTCTAATAAACCTTCAGAGATACTTAAGATAGGCCTTCCAGGCTTAGTAACCATATGTTTAGGACCCTTTGCTATGCTTTTCTATCACTCTACAACAGATTTCTTTTGGCCGAAAAACAAGTATCCTCAGCTCCCAAACAATAACCAGTGTGTTTCCTGCTTTCTTACTCCTGCCGGACTTGTCTACGCCATCTCGTTTGGTTTTGCCTTTTCTTCAGCCCTTGCTAAGCAGAGTGATATTTTAACAAAGGTCACAGAAGAAATCAGCTTTATTGACCAAGCAGCTACTTTGACGAGTAAGCTGAAGTTAGCAAACAATAAAATCAGGATGGGAATTTACCATGCTATCAAATGTGAAGCGATCTACATGATACTGCAGATTGAAAATAGGAAGGCGTCTTCATTTGTCAACAAGCCAACTGTTGATGTTAAAAGTAATTTAGCACAAAGTAGTGATAAACTTTTAACACTAGTCAAAGGTTTCAAAATGTTCATGAATAGCGATTTTTGCTATGCATTTCAGAGAGTTCTGGGTAAAAAAATGCAGAATTCTCTATGCACGACTGCACATATTTTTTTTATCTTTCCTTAAAAAATGTAAAAAAAAAAAAAAGGGGGGGGGGAACATTTGTAAAACTAAATTTAAAAATCATGCTGCTGAATTTTTATTGATTACATTGCCTTCTTTAATAAAATATTTTTTTTAATAACTGTTAGAATTTCACCCGTTTGTGTTGAAACATTTTTAAAAATAATATTGAAAATTATTACTTTCAATAATAGTTTTTCATGTTGATACTTTAATAACGTTTCAATATTAGTATTTCATGTTCATACTTTTAAAATTTTTATATTTCTGGCAGTTGCAATATGGGAAGTTCTCGGTCTACTTCAAAATCAAAATCACCCAAGTGACCACCATATTGATGACGTC
Source organism: Saccostrea echinata (assembly GCF_033153115.1). NCBI lineage: Eukaryota > Metazoa > Mollusca > Bivalvia > Ostreida > Ostreidae > Saccostrea > Saccostrea echinata. Next base: position 7,612,097 of record NW_026889795.1, on the reverse strand, counting down.
ATGAAAAAATACCTAATAGATTATATATCCAGACTCAACAATATATGTTCGGATGACCTCAGTGTTTTACATTCAAGGACACACTGGTTGATGTGAGTATCTTAAACTATAGCAGAAATAGAAAGGTTGTTCTTCCCTTATAGTAAATACCTTCTGATAGGGAGTTGTGAATTTTAGGACTCTTTTTTAATCATGAATATCATAGGTGATGCAATTATGACTAATAGGGTTTTCCATAAACCTGTTAAATTCAGATAGAAAAAGAATGAGTGGGGTCTGTCAGCTAACATCCACAACTGTACTCGGCAGTGCTGGTACCGGACATCCATGACTGTACCTGCTCACTAATATCAAAAACGGAATGTCAGAGCAAGATTTTCCGGATTGTTCAACATATTAAACTATATGTTGTTTATTAAGTATGGATTGTTTTTTAATGAAAAATACGAAATGTGTTAATATGGAGGAAAGAAAATTTCTGATTTTAAATAAATCTACTTTATGGAAAGCTGTAATCGCCAAACGGTAACGATAACTGGCTTAGTGAATATATCGCGGAAAATATATGTAAACTTGACTATGCCTACATTTTGTATATCTATGACTGTATCCTCTGCCTGGTATACAACATCTGCGACTGTACCTGTGCCGTACATACACACTACCACTGGCTCAACCCGCGCTTGATTAATAACATCCACAACAAAAAATTCTGTGGATTTTCTCCGATTTAGATTTAAACTGAATTCAATCAAAGCGCAATTAACGCTAATCTTTATATTACCCATGACAGTGATACCGAGACAAACGATGTCAGCAGTAATTAGGGAAAGATCCAAAACTTTTACAGATTTAAATTTAAAGCTTTATGTTAAGAGAACAATATGAACCAGGTCTTTATTTATTTATTTATTTTTTTTAGGGGGGGGGGGGGGAGGCTGGGGGCATGATTTCAATATCCCACGTGCTCAATAATAATGATGAATTTAAAAATGAAACATGCTAGTATAAATATAGAAAATATACGAGTAAATAATAAACAAAATAAAATAAAAAAGGAAATTAAAATAAATGTCGGAATTAATTTGTAATCCTTAATTTTATGTTAGAAAGTATAAGTACTTCACAATATTATTAATTTCACCCATTTCATTGATCACGCAAGTGGTGTCAATGAAAAACACAGGTTTTATTTCCCATAAGGCCATTCCAAGTTTCTTCTCTGTTTAGTGTCCACCCATCTTTCAAAAACCTACCTACCTATGCGCAAAAAACACACAAGCCAAAAAATATAACACAGACTTTACAGTAATAAAAATGACACCATTAAAAAAATTTGATTTCATGAATCTATTTTTCTCATAGAAATATCTTTTGTTTTGTAAAATTAAGGTATTAAATGCTTAAAATATACATAATATGACATACTAGAGAGAAATATTTAAAGAACCTGACAAATTTCCGAGATTTTGACCAAAATAATCAATTTTAGGACTCCTGAATTTGTTTGTTTGTTGTTGTTTTTTTTTTTTTTTTTTTTTGAAATTGGGTGCCAAAAACCAAGGCGCACGCGGACGCTAAACATAGAAAAAACTTGGAATGGCCTAAATATACATTTGTATGTCTTACGATATATACGGGTGGAATGGGCTGATCCACCCGTTTTCAATGTGTTATATATAAACCTCTCAAGTGCACCCCAGGAAGTAGCCTCCTATGCCCTGAAAAAGAATAGTTCCTGACAAAACACCTTTCTTTATTTACAAAGTACATAAAATTTACTAGGCACAGGCATCAAAGTTGTAAAAATAGGCTGGAAGAACTCCCCCCCCCCCCCCCCCAAAAAAAAAAATTCTTAAAAGAAATAAAAATTAATTTTATATGCATGGAACAATTAACATCTTGACTGGTCGATAACCGTGGTGTGATACCTGAAATATGCAGGGTATGGTATTAAAATAATTGATCATATTAAAGGAAATTTATGCTAAAATTATCGATAACATCCAAAGTAAATATTTGTATAAGTAAATATTTTTTATTAGATCCACCTCTCTAAGATTCTGCTGTACTGTCCAGACAACTCTAGAAATTTTACACCATGACTGTACCGGTGTCTGATTGACAACATCCACGACTGTACCTGCCCAGTACACACACTTTATTCTACATCCATGACTTTACCAGTGCTTATAAACAACATCCCTGACTGTACCTGTCCAGTACACACACTTTATTCTACATCCATGACTTTACCAGTGCTTATAAACAACATCCACGACTGTACCTGTCCAGTACACACACTTTATTCTACATCCATGACTTTACCAGTGCTTATAAACAACATCCACGACTGTACCTGTCCAGTACACACACTTTATTCTACATCCATGACTGTACCTGTGCCTTATAAACAACATCCACGACTGTACCTGTCCAGTACACACACTTTATTCTACATCCATGACTGTACTTGTGCCTTATAAACAACATCCACGACTGTACCTGTGCAGTATACACATCATACTCTACATCCATGACTGTACCTGTGCCTTATAAACAACATTCACGACTGTACCTGTGCATATATACATACTTTATTCTACATCCCTGACTGTACCCGTGTCTTATAAACAGCATCCACGACTTTACCTGTCCAATACACACACTTTATTCTACATCCCTGACTGTACCTGTGCCTTATAAACAACATCCCTGACTGTACCTGTGCAGTATACACATCTTACTCTACATCCATGACTGTACCTGTGCCTTATAAACAACATCCAAGACTGTACCTGTCCAATACACACAATTTTTTCTACATCCCTGACTGTACCCGTGCCTTATAAACAACATCCACGACTGTACCTGTCCAATACACACAATTTTTTTTACATCCCTGACTGTACCTGTGCCTTATAAACAACATCCACGACTTTACCTGTGCAGTATAAACATCTTACTCTACATCCCTGACTGTACCTGTGCCTTATAAACAACATCCACGACTGTACCTGTGCATATATACATACTTTATTTTACATCCCTGACTGTACCCGTGCCTTATAAACAACATCCACGACTGTACCTCTCCAGTACACACACTACATCTATGACTGTACCTATGCCTTATAATCAAGATTTACACACAATAAACCTCTCAGGGTTTAAGAGGTACGTATTGTATACTGTATTTGGACCATCCTACCATAAAAACAACAATATTTAAACAATTTTATTTCACTCACAAATTTTGATCTTTAAGTGTGTCATTGACTCTTAAAATTTGACCATGAAAATCAATTAGAATCAAGTTCGAGACACGAATAATCATCAGTGTACAGGTGGAAAACTCAAAGCTATAAGTCAACTCATAGCCAATTACTATTATTAATTTTAATTAATTTTAATAAACATTTGTCGTATACGTTTGACGTATAATCAGTTGTAAACTATGATAATAATACCCCGCAACTTTGGGATTGGCACAGAAGAAGGTGTAAAAATGTTTTCATAGTTGAAAACATTTTAGGATGGAATAGTGCATTTTATCGTGTTAACAAAAAAAGACCTATTGAAATTGATTATTGCAGTACATGTAATGCTACATGTATCTACACTTCACAATTCAATGTTTAAATGGCATTCAAAAGAATTAAGAAATAAGCCAATGATGAAACATGACATAAACAGGAGAGGAAAATGAGGAAAAAAGTTGGATTTTTTTTTTTCATGTGCTTAAGAGCCCTCTATACACTGCACACTAAAGAGTTCTAATTTTGTGGTACATTTATGCAAATAGAGTAATTAATCTGCCCTTTCATCAAGAACAAGCATTCTGAGAGTATTGCATTAGCAATACTAGTCCCGTACCGGCAAGTGTAATCTTGTTCCCGTTAAAAATTGAAAATGCCACAATTCCGTCAAAAATCAATGAAGCGGAACGAAATAAAAACTTCATCTATAACTCATCATGGTTAATCACATACCAAAAATCAGCTTAATATCTGCAAACGTTTAGAAAAAATTGCGGAAAACCCTGAAAAAATGAAAAGGTCGTAATTCCGTCAAAAAAGCACTGAAGCGTAACAAAATGCAAACTTGATCTGTAACTCATCAAGATACACTCACATGCCGAAAATCAGCTCAATATCTGCAAGCGTTTAGAAAAAAGTGCGGAAAAACCAAGTGGGACAGACTGACAGACAGACCGACAGACGGACGGACAGACTCAGAGGAAACCTATCGTCCCCTCCGGTTTCTATAAACAACTAATAAAATAAATTGAAACCGGGGGGACGATAGGTTTCCTCTGAGTCTGTCCGTCCGTCTGTCTGTCCGCCTAGCTGTCACTCTGTCCCACTTGGTTTTCCGCATTTTTTTTTCTAAACGCTTGCAGATAAGCTGATTTTGATATGTTAGTGTGTATTGATGAGTTACAGATCAAGTTTTTAATTTCGTTCCTCTTCACTGATTTTTGAGGGAATTACAACCTTTTTAATTTTTAAGGGTTTACCACATTTTTTTAAAAACGTTTGCAGATATTGAGTGTTGATGTTTGGTATGTCAGTGTATCTTGATGAGTTATAGATCAAGTTTGCATTATGTTCCGCTTCAATGATTTTTTGACAGAATTACAGCATTTTCAATTTTTAATGGGAACCAGATTACACTTTCCGGTAGGGGACTAGTATTGCTAATGCAGAAGGCTTGTCTCAATAGCTTTAATACGCATGCTTGAATAAACCATATGATAGCAAGAATGATAGTAAAAATCTGCCACCTATCGCAGAGTTGATTTAGAAAGTTAACATATTGGAATGATTTTTCATATTTATATACCGAATTTTTATGTGAATTTTATCAGAAAACATAACTTATTTGGGAAAACAAAGAGAGATAAGTTTATAATTTTGGTAAAACTCCATCTCTATAGAAATCAACGGAAAATATTTTTATCCCCCCCCCCCCTCACTGAAACAACAATTCCTTTTTCAAGTATTATGAATTGTTATTTCACAACTTCAAATTTATACCAATTGTTTTTTGTTTCAGGGAAGTGAGTTATTTGGGGGGGGGGGGGGGGGGTGAGGGGGTAGAACATATATTTACAGACTAAAAGCAGCAAAAATAGTCATTTTATTGCCAATGAATCTAATATGTCAGTTGACTTTTACATAAGTTAAACATACGGAGAGATTTGATGGTTATTTATCCATTTCCATGAGTATTTGAAAATCTGGTTCACTCGTTATGTTTAAAGCCCGATTTCAATTTATAAAATTGTCTAACCCTTCCCCCTCTTTATGAGAAGAGTTTTAAATGAGCAGTTAACTTTTTGACACTGGTTTTAAAATAATTAATCCATTACTTATAAACTCTTCTACAATAATAATAAAACTTGGCAAAAGTTGTGAAGGCGAGGATGGAGTATATCGAAAGAAGGAGTATTTCCTCTTAAAAACAAAAGCCTAAATCCCACGCTTTCTTGCAGGCATATGATTCAATTTTTTTGACGGGGTGGGGGTTGCATTGGGGGTGGGGGTTCGGGTCACAAACGAAAAAGAACAAACTTTAAGTAGAACCTTGAATAACTTTTCTTGGATGTTGTTAATAAAGCAAGATGAAGTCATGGAAGTAGAATAATGTGTGTGTACTGGACAGGTACAGTCGTGGATGTTGTTTATAAGGCACAGGTACAGTCAGAGATGTAGAATAAAGTGTGTGTACTGGACAGGTACAGTCGTGGATGTTGTTTATAGGGCACAGGTAAATTCAGGGATGTAGAATTAGATGTGTATACTGCACAGGTACAGTCGTGGATGTTGTTTATAAGGCGCAAGTACAGCCATGGAGGTAGAATAAAGTGTGTGTACTGGACAGGTACAATCGTGGATGTTGTTTATAAGGCACAGGTACAGTCATGGATGTTGTTTATAAGGCACAGGTACAGTCATGGATGCTGTTTATAAGGCACAGGTACAGTCATGGATGTTGTTTATAAGGCACAGGTACAGTCAGGGATGTTGTTTATAAGGCACAGGTACAGTCAGGGATGTTGTTTATAAGACACAGGTACAGTCAGGGATGTTGTTTATAAGGCACAGGTACAGTCATGGATGTTGTTTATAAGGCACAGGTACAGTCATGGATGTTGTTCATAAGGCACAGGTACAGTCAGGGATGCTGTTTATAAAGCACAGGTACAGTCATGGATGTAGTTTATAAGCACTGGTACAGTCAGGGATGTAGAATAAAGTGTGTGTAATGGACAGGTACAATCATGGATGTTGTTTATAAGGTACAGGTACAGTCAGGGATGTTGTTTATTAGGCACAGGTACAGTCATGGATGTTGTTTATAAGGCACAGGTACAGTCATGGTTGCTGTTTATTAGGCACAGGTACAGTCAGGGATGTTGTTTATAAGGCACAGGTACAGTCAGGGATGTTGTTTATAAGGCACAGGTACAGTCAGGGATGTTGTTTATAAGACACAGGTACAGTCAGGGATGTAGTATAAAGTGTATGTACTGGACAGGTACAGTCGTGGATGTTGTTTATAAGACACAGGTACAGTCAGGGATGTTGTTTATAAGGCACAGGTACAGTCAGGGATGTTGTTTATAAGGAACAGGTACAGTCAGGGATGTTGTTTATAAGGCACAGGTACAGTCAGGGATGTTGTTTATAAGCACTGGTACAGTCATGGATGTAGAATAAAGTGTGTGTACTGGACAGGGACAATCAGGGATGTTGTTTATAAGGCACAGATACAGTCAGGGATGTTGTTTATAAGGCACAGGTACAGTCATGGATGCTGTTTATAAGACACAGGTACAGTCATGGATGCTGTTTATAAGGCACAGGTACAGTCAGGGATGTTGTTTATAATGCACAGGTACAGTAAGGGATGTTGTTTTAAGACACAGGTACAGTCGGGGATGTTGTTTATAAGGCACAGGTACAGTCAGGGATGTTGTTTATAAGGCACAGGTACAGTCATGGATGTTGTTTATAAGGCACAGGTATAGTCAGGGATGTTGTTTATAAGGCACAGGTACAGTCAGGGATGTTGTTTATAAGACGCAGGTACAGTCATGGATGTAGAATAAAGTGTATGTACTGGACAGGTACAGTCAGGGATGTTGTTTATAAGGCACAGGTACAGTCATGGATGTTGTTTATAAGGCACAGGTACAATCAGGGATGTTGTTTATAAGGCACAGGTACAGTTGCAGATGTTGTATACCAGGCACAGGATACAGTCATAGATATACAAAATGTACGCTGTAGTAAATGTTATTTTTTAGAGATAATAGCGATTCATACAATGGATTTAGGCATAGTCAAGCTTACATATATTCACTAAGCCAGTTATCGTTACCGTTTTGGCGATTACAGCCTTCCATAAAGTAGATTTATTTAAAATCAGAAATTTTCTTTCCTCCATATTAACACATTTCGTATTTTTCATTAAAAAACAATCCATACTTAATCAACAACATATAGTTTAATACGTTGAACAATCCGGAAAATCTTGCTCTGACATTCCGTTTTTGATATTAGTGAGCAGGTACAGTCATGGATGTCCGGTACCAGCATTGCCGAGTACAGTTGCGGATGATAGCTGACAGCCACTGTTGAAAAGAATCTTTACTCAGGAAGTTGGCACTTAAAAGAGACATTTTTTACCTGTTAGCATTAGCACAGTCTTTATGAACAGATGTTTACCGATATGCATGTTATGTACATTAAGAAGATTTAAAAAAGGTTTTTTTTTAAATGATCGACTAAAGTTCTTCTTATGACAAGAGGTCAAAGAGCCTTAACTGTCGCCTGACTAACTTATTATCATACGTGAATAATCAATGGAGACTTCTTTCAAAGTACAGTACCGACCAGACACAACCTAACAGAAAGCAAACCCAAAGCGCACCCTGGGTTTTCTTCCTGGGTTCGCTTGGGGTTCGCTTGACTGACCCCGAGCGAACCCGCAGTGGACCCAGAGCGAACGCCGAAAGCGGACCCCAAATTCAGTAGCGAACCCAGAAAGCGAACGCGCGTTCGGTGTTGCGTAACAGAACTGTCAATCAGGATTAGCGATAAGACGTGTTAACCAATCAGCGCGTCAACCGATCAGCATGCCAGTTTGTCTTTCGATGTAAATAAAACATGCTACAAGCAAAGCGTGTTAATGTACGGTGTAAAATTATTATTAACATGATTTAAAAAATTATTTATATTTATATTCTAATTATCCAGGTAGCAAGTTATATTTACACATTTATATTCTTTATTTTTTCTTATTTTTTAAAGTCCATTAATTTATATTGCGTAAATTTTTCAGACAAAACGTTCTTTAATGTGTAAAAGAAAATAATGATTATCACAATTGTTACTATAAAATAAAGAAAAAAAAAGTATTTTGACAAATTAATAGCATTTCATCATCTCAAGATACTGTACAAGATTATGCATATGTTGATTTTTCTTTTACAAAAAAAATTATGTAAAGCCTGATTTACCTTGTTGTTTTTTTTTTACTGAAATAAAAAGAAAAAAAACAAAGCGCGATTTACATGTACATTACTGAACGAACAAATTATCGGTAGTAAATAAGCAATATAATAAGTCGTACAGTATTGTATTCTTTTAAGAAAGCGTAACTTTAAATGATAAAGCGTATTTAAGATGTTTAACGATTTTTTGTTCTCTGATGATAGGCCCCGTTAACTGCTTATTGTGATGATGATATTTTTATATCAAAACATCAGAAATGTACATTTTTACAAAAAAAAAATAATAGTAATAATTAATAATTCCCAATACTAACATAAATGATTAGTCGACAAATGCACATGGCATGATTGTTGGGATTACTTTTTATCCCTGATACTTATTATTATTTCAATTTCTGCAGATGGATGTTTTTTTTTTTTTTTTTTTTTTTTTTTTTTTTTTTTTTTTTTTTAATGCTGATTTTTGAAATTCATAAATGGAAAGACGGATATAAGTATTCATTCATTTTTTAGGTCACTTTTAAGAACTTTTTACCCCCATACTGCATATCATAAAATCCAATTGATTCAAAACTCACAGACAACCTATATCATGTGATAGAACATGCCGCATTCGATCATTAATGACATCTTTACATATCAATAAGATAAAAAAGAAATAAGTCGGAGAATTACATTAATATTTATTTGTAATCTAAAATATATATTAAAGCTTATTTACACGTAGTTTCAAAAATATTTATTTCTTTTTTTTCAGTTTTCCAAAAGTCGATTAATTGCAGCAGTAAATATTTTTAATCTAAAATATCTATTCATAAATATTTTTAACTTTTTGTGTAAAACGTGATCATTCGTGTATGTTGTCAACAATAACGTTGCAGCAACTGTATATGCACATGTATCGATCGCCGAAAAAACAACAATGATCGATTTCACTGCTGTATTTGGAATAAACAAGGGTCGGAGCTTACTGGCGGCGAGATTAAAGCGGGGTCCGCTTCACGCATGATTGTGTATAAGCGAATCCAGAAAACGAACGCCGGGTTCGCTATAGCGGACCCAGAGCTGACCCAGAGCGAACCCGAAGCGAACCCAGGGCGCACCCAAAATTTCTGAAAGCTGACCCGTAGCGGACCCAAAGCGAACCCAGAAAGCGAACCCGGGGTGCGCTTTGGGTTCGCTCTGGTGTTAGGTTGTATCTGGTCGGTACTGTAGAGTAAAAATTTCCCAACATGATAGTTCCCTGTCCTAGTAGCATCATAACCCTCGACCAAGTGGTTATTAAAATCACTTCTCTGATAAAAACATCCTTTGCTTATTACAACATTCCCTTCAGCCCGCAGATGCTATATATCAAAATTAGTTGAAATTGGTTCAACATTTCAAGAGAAGAAGATTAAAGTGTTCAAAAGTTTACGACGATGGACGAAAACAGATACAAAGAGGTTCTCAGAAGACCTTAAAAAATACCTAACAAATTAGATGTACATGTATGTAAATAACAAAAATACAATTCATCATTTACTATTGTTTCACGAGTTTACAATTAAATCCTTTCATTGACTAGGTGGGTTTTTCTGATTACTCTGGGATTCTTTTCTCTTTATGGTGTGTTACTGATCCAAGCGTCATCTTATCGTATGGAACTCATGATGTGCACTTTGACACTTTTCTCCATTAGCATGCTTTGTTACATCGTCTCTGATCTAGACTCTCCATTTTCCGGTTTCTTCCGTATCGACATTTCTATCATTGTTGACGTCATATACAGGTTAGAGGTCATGCACAAGATGGCGTCTCTTGGATTTGAGGAGACTGTATGCTATCCCGACAGTTCACGTTTTCAACAGAAGAGATATAACAGTGAGGAGAAAGTGAATGACCCTACCGTGTACATTTAGTCAGTGTGTTAAATGAAGTCAGAAATCTCATTTACACAAAATTAATATGTTGTAGATAATAAATTGTTGATATTTCTAGGTGTAATTAAGGATATTCCTTATAGAATAAAGAATAAAGAAATAATGATTGACTTATCTATTTTGTTTAGATTAAAACATTGATACCAACAGAAAGATTTACATAACCTTGAAGTACTGCCAACCTCAGTACTTTGTTAATTGCATGAATCAGATTTGATGATAATATAGGAAGTACTTGTACGTTAAATTAAAGAAAAAGTAACAATGGCATTAAATGCACATATATTTATAGTGTATAAGGATTCTGGGCTGAAAATGATCCTTATCGTGGCGATAAAAATACTCTAAGTTTACTATAACTATTGCCTGTGATACTTATGGTACTGATTTGTAATGCGGGTGTTTTTATGGTGCCGATGATTACACAACAAAATGATAAAACGTTAACGTCTCTAGAGATGTACATGAAATGCTTCTAATTGTATTAAAGCATTCAAGAAAGAAGATGATCATTTATAATATTTTTTTTTCTAATTCTTTTGTTTTAATGAGATGAATTACAAGCTTTCATATACAAAGCATGAACAGATTTACTTTGACGTCTCTTTTAGATGACCAAAATCACGATCGTTTCTTTATAAGTTGACAAAAAGCTAGTGTTATTTCAGCTGAACTAGCCACTTGGGCATATAATGCTGATGTCAGTGAGGGTGATGATTATATAACAAAATGATAAAACGTTTATGCTTCCTGAGAAGTACATAAAATGCCTCTAGTTGTAGTTAAGCATTTAAGTAAGATGATCACATATAATATTGTTTCTTTTCCCTATTTCTATTCTTACAATGAGATAATTTACATACTTTCATATACAAAGCATAAACATAATTACATCGATGTCTCTTTTAAATGACCAGGATCGAGTTGCTAATTAATAAAATCTGATATAATTTAAGCTGAACTAACCATTTGGGGCACTATTCTTTAGCCTGTACAAGGTGAATGATTGTTTATTATTCCGTTCAATGTAGTGACCTTAACCTGTATTCTGAATACATCTATTATATCTCATCAATGACATTAATTGTACATAATTACATACAGAAACTACACTGTTAGAGGCTCAAATTCATGGATAGTACATCCTATGTATTCAAGTAGGCATTTTTTATGAAGCTTGTGTCAGACCTACAAAATACATCTATTTAGATAATCATATTCAATTATATATTTATTATATGGAGATGCAGTTTTTTTGTTAGCTCACTTGAGCTGAAAGCTCAAGTGAGCTTTTCTAATCACCCATTGTCCGTCGTCCGTCCGTCTGTCCGTCTGTGCGTCCGTCCGTCTGTAAACTTTTCACATTTTTAACTTCTTCTCAAGAACCACTAAGCCAATTTTTACCAAACTTGCCACAAAGTATACTTGGGTAAAGGGGAGTTTAAATTGTTAAAATAAAGGACCAAGTCTCCGTACAAGGGGAGATAATCAAGAAAAGACAAAAATAGGATGGGGTCATTAAAAAATCTTCTTCTAAAGAACCACTGGGCCAGAATAGCTGAAACTTATATGGAAACATTCTGGGATAGTGTAAATTCTAAATTGTTAAAATCATGACCCCCGGGGGTAGGGCGGGGCCACAATAGGGAATCCAAGTTTTACATCGAAATATATAAGAAAAATCTTTAAAAATCCTCTTCTCAAGAACCACTGGACAAGAAAAGCTGAAACTTAATTATTCAAATCATGACCCCCTGGGGGGTAGGGCGGGGCCACAATAGGCATAACAAAGGGGAAATCTGGTAAAGAACAGCATGGTCAAAGTTACTCAGATGAGCGATGTGGCCCATGGGCCTCTTGTTCGTTTAAATTTTGATGTTTTACCACATGGAAAATATCTTACACATGTACATATTATTTTATAAAGTATAAATACACTTAATGATTTAGATTTTCAGTTGTCCTGTCAAAGCAATCACTGTTTTGTCCAGAAATTCATTCTGAAGACAAATACATTGGATTTAATCCATATACATCTACACGGTACAAGTTACAGACGGAACAACCTCATATAATTAAGTTGTAGAATTTATTTTGGAAGAAGGGATAGTAAATGGAGTCATTGCAAAGAATAAATCCAGATGACAGGATCATAATTATCTTCCGAAATACGCTGCCTTTAAAGTGACAGCGGCGCATCTCATCAAAAAACGGACTTGATAAAATTTTCCTACAAGATTTGGAATTTTTTTACTACTCATAAATATATAAAATTTCAGAAAATTACAACTTTCACAATTAAATATTTTTGATTATTTCATTAAAATTAATAGTTATTTATGGGACGTAAATATATACATCGCAACGTGTTCCGGGTTCTACATTCCATGCCATGCACGCATGCGTAGTTTTCATAAACAAAACAGCATGGTAAGAGAGGGAAGCCCGGTAGGCCTGCTACATTCACAAAGTCGACCAAAAAGAAAAAGAAACTGAAAATAGAGCTTGAAAAAGCAACTTTTCTGACTAAAATTTAGTTTGGGGATTAATATAATCGTTGAATAAGGAAGAAACGGGAACTCGGCGACACTCACGCAGAGCTCGCGAGGGTTCTACTCTACAGGTTTGTTGATACTTGTTATCAGTTCTCATTTTTCCATCGCTTTCAAAGGAAAAAAAATAGTGTAAACTCAACATAAAAATACACCTATGACTTATAAACATTGTTGCCATTTGAAGTGATAATTTTTTTAACTGTGCAGAAAAATATTTTGTTTGATATTTGCCGCGATAACGTATGTCTTGGTTGTTTTTCCTTTCTCGGACCCCAATACACCAATACACCCCAATACACAAAACGTCAACATTTGTACTTTTAATTCTTTAAATTCGCCTGAAAGCAGACTAAAATTTTTAAAATTATTTTAGATTATTTCATCAGAAAGATATGATAATTTGCTTTTGACAATTGCTTTTACCTCATATTCATTATAATTGTAAACTCTACAGTGTAGGCACATGCTGTTTTAGAATTCACGTGGTACAAAATATAAAGATCTAAGATTGCTCCAGTTTGTACGAACCTTGATTTTCCGGAAGATTCTAATTACGTTACTTTTGTATGAGGAGAGAATATTTTTGTTTCTCAAACTGCTTACTTTATTTCTTATTGATATATATGGTAAATTTGAATGAAAAAGCACACGTTTTGCAGCCGTACTGTCGCTTTAAATGTGTGCATCGGTGATATAAATATGTATGCAAGCTCCACATATGTTTAGATCTATTGAATGGATATGTAATATCATGCTCTACGTACGAACAATTCTAAAACAAGGCAATCTATTGACAAACAATTTGATGAAACAAAAATATCAACAGTATCGTTTAAAGTCATAATTAAGTAGGTTCTATGGTCGATACAATGACCTAGTCAGCAAACACAATCTATCGTTAAGTCAAATGCTGACTGACTTTTCTCATATTAATTGTGAGGCCTTTTTTCACACAATGAATTTTCTGTTGATTTTTCCGTTTCTCCCGATCATGACAAGGAGCACAGGGTGGGTGTGACCGGTCGGCAGGGGATGCTCACTCCTCTATGGCATCTGATACAACCTCTATTGTTTTAGAGGTTCGTGTTTGCTCTGCTCCTGAATTGTATTGTTTGAATGGACTTCTGAGCTTGAATACTGTTCGTTATCTTCGTATTTAATAGAAATTATATTCTTGCATCGGACCTCTAGAAATAAGCAGTACAATGTATCTCTTTCCAATTGCATTATCGATGGTGTTTTCCATTTCTTGTTTCACGTACCTGTCTTACAACTAAAATTTATTTCAGTGATCAAGAAATTGTCATTATTATGCTGCGTACGTAATAAATCTACTTAGTTATGTTCACAAAAATGTTTAGATATAGGCAGTGTTAACCCCTCTATAAATGTTTAATTGTTTAAACGCCCTTGTTCATCCTCTTTTTCTCTAATAACCTTTGTGCACTGTTTTCTTTCCCTCATTGTCCATTTAGATCCTTAATACTATATTTTTCTTGTGGTCTGTTTTTAACCTCACTTTCAGTTTGTTATTCGTTTTATAAATTGTAAAACTAAAATGTTATTATATAAGTTTCTGTCCCGCGTGTTCTTGTTTGTAGTCCCTTTTTACTCAGTAGAGTCCGTATTTAAACACGAGGTGAAGCCCGATTGTGCTGCTTCTGAGAAGGAATGCTCTTTTGACTTTCACGTGAATTACATTACGAGTATGGTCTCTTACAACTTGTCGACTGGTGAAGGATATCCTGTTTTTATACGAAACGGAACTTTTTTCAAGAAATGTTCCAGTGATGTTGTGTCTATAGCCCGTCCTTTTGCTGAGATTCCATTGACATACGAAGGTAAGCTTACTCGGATTTATGAAATGTCAATTTTTTGTTTAATGAAATAATGATTATCATAAAAGATGCAGTAAAACTTGGTTATATTGAACTCAATTATAACGGACTTTCGATTATAGTGAACTTTTATAACAATTCCATGGAAGCCTTTTTCAATATGTTCCTTGTATAGATATGTCGGCTTCCTTAAAGCTGAGTTTTGCTGTTTTTATTTTTGGACTTCCAAGGTATATTATCAACTTCAAGTATTCTTTAAATGATATATGTAAATCTCTTAATCTTTTCTCTACACCTATAGCTTCATAGTAATAATTTGAACGAACATCTCACTATATTACATGTATCAATACAACAAAGACCTCTTGAATATTAATGTGTTGATCTGCAGTCCTGTTGATCTTCAGAAAAAAAATCAAAGTATTTTTGTGTCACAAAAGCAGAAATTAATCTTCATCTTTTAACTAGAAAAATGAATTATTAAGTAAATATTGAGAACAAGTGGGAAAGATATAATTTTAATATATAATTCATTGATACATTGATACATTCATTAATCCCCTTTACTATGAATTACCTTGGCCTTTCTTCTTTCTTTTTATAGAAATGGAAGATGTCGTAACAGCGGATGGAAACTATAAATTCATGTATTCCATAAACAAACAATTCCCGGCCCCAACAATTGTTGTAGATGAGAATCAAAAAGTAAGAAATTTTAACACGTGTGTTGATTTACTCGAAGAACTAAAATAGAGAAAACTACAAACCCTTTTCTTTATCTCATCCTGTATCAGCCAAAGACAGCAATATAAGCCAGTTTGAAAAATTACTGGAAAAAATACTTTCACAATTATTAACTAATCACGAATTATTTTTATAATATCAAATTACAGAATTTAAAGTACTTTTCTATGAGAATATGAATGAAAATGTGTTATTACAGTTGAGTTTTTTAAAGGTTAAATTTAAATGGGGTGTGATATGCATCTATCAGCTCTGCTAATCAATATCAGTGGTGCTAGATAAGTATCAGCACTTAAAGCTGATACGGCCATTGTACAGTAAGTTAAAAAAGCATAAAAAAAACAATATATTTATTACTAATTATGTACTAATAGATTTAAAAATTCATCTTATGGACTACTACCCAGGTAAAAGTTCGTATTCACAATGACCTTGTGAATGAAGCTGTGACCTTTCACTGGCACGGAATGTTCCAGAAGGAAACACCATGGATGGATGGAGTCTCTATGTTAACTCAGTGTCCCATACTTCCGGGGCAGACCTTTACTTATGAGTAAGTAGGTTAAGTAAAACATTATTATATTATCAGAATAGATAGAAATATTGATGAAATAGTTTGTAAGATACTTGATATATATTAGATTATGTTTGTCTTACGGTATCGTTGTAGCTTAAGTGTGAAATGACAAAGTGCCAATAAAACCTTTATTTATTTTGATATTTATTCAGGTTCATAGCTAGTCCACGAGGAACACATTGGTACCATTCACATCATGGAGCGATGAGAACTTCCGGTCTAGCTGGTGCTCTCATTGTACTTCCCCGACAGAAAACGGAGGTAAAGGGTTTTTTTCCTGTGTAGAACATTGCACGTTAAGAGTCTGTAGCAAAACACATAAAAAACACCATGAGTCAAAAATTTGTACTTTTCATCTTTATTTAACTATTTATAATTTATTATTTTTTTTCAGAATGTTATATTTATAGGAAGACAAATTATACGTACAATTTTCCTCCAAAACGGCTATGATAGGTCATTTTATATGCAAGCTACATCAGTTACTACACATTTAAGACTGATCAAATGATAGCCCCTGGGGTAGGATGGGATCAAAATTGAAGGAGAAAATTTTAAAAGGGAATGACAAGTATAAAAAAGCTTTAAAAAAACAAAAACAAAAAAAAAAAAAAAAAAAAAAAAAAACACCGAACCAAGGTTATACAAGAATCTGCATGTGATGTACCTTTAAGTTCATTTCCACATGAAATAGGTTGCACAACAATGGGAGAGTATCAATTTCAAATCATGGCCCCTGAGTGCAGGTTTTGATCACAATATGAAGATTTTTTAGAAATATACAGGAAAAAATAATTCTAAAATTTTCTTAACAATATTAGAGCGAATGAAACTTAGGTGAGCATTGAGGCTCATCGGCCTACTATTCTGTAATTATTTTTGAAAGTTGAGGAATTTGTTATGTGTCGAGAATAATAATATTTCAGAGATACGACATTCCCAAAGTTGCCAACGATGTTGTTCTTATGGTGCAAGAATGGAATTCTAAGATGAGTGATGCACAACTTGTCAACATTCAGAAGTGGTACATGCTATCGTAAGTTATCGTTAGCTTTTGTAAACTATCGTAATATATATTAATATTATAAACTATCATAAGTTATCGTAAATTATCGCAAAATATCACGCGATCGAAACTATCGGAAAGTTATCGTTATATTCCCTACGCACAAGGATTGTACGTTGTTTAACATTCCATTCGAGACTTTTTTACTCAATTAGAAACGTGACCATGTACCGGTGAGTGCTTCAAATTTAGATCTTTACTCGGCGCTCATGACCATTGAGCTCTGAGAGATCTTGATCGTGCCAACGCCTGTTGTGACACGGGCCTAGGTTTTTAAGGTTTTATCCTAATGATCAGCAAATTTCACTTTAAAGTGCTGAGCAGAGCACATGGTGAAGGAACAGTTAATACCTATTTTTTGTCGAATTAGGTCAGTCGCGACCGGTGTTTGAACCCACGACCTTCCGATCACTGAGCAAGCGCGAAGGTTTAGGAAAAACCAGATTACTTTATTTATTAACCATGGTTATATGTAAAATTCTACTTACAACAAGCATTCTAGGAGAAATAATGAATACTACTTCCTAACATGTTTGTATAGTTTGATTCCCCTTGAAAATTAAATCTTCAAGTTCAAAGGCTGCATTCCGTAATTAAAACATGATTGTGACGTAAACCTTTTGTTTGTGTTGTCCATTCTATAGCTTAATGTTGAGCTAACTCCTCAAACAATCCATTAAGTTACCTGTAAGTGTCCATTCTTTTTGGAAAACTGTCCATTCTTCTAAGAATGGATAGTTAAAACAAACAGAATGGACAGTTAAAACAAACAGAATGGAGAGTTACAGGAAAACTTTGGAATGTGTTCAAGAGGGAGACAAAAACAAATACATTAAATACTTTTTAATTCACATGTAAATAACAAAAAGAACGCCGAGATCAAAGTTAATCCAGAACACAATGTCTGCACAGCATCCACTCGATTTTACTCTATTAAATCCATGAATGATGCACATTAATTCAATACCCAAAACTTAATTTCCACAAAACTTGAATTCAAATGACACAATTTCACATTTGATTTAAATTTTGGAAAAATCATTCCCTCGATGAGAATTCATTTTCAGATAGAAGTGCGTCTAATATTAAATTCTCCACCCAGAAAACAGTTTGCACCATGAACACTACACTGCTGCAGTTAATATTTCGGTAGAAAATGAATAAAAATGAAACACTTCCAGATTTGATTTGAAAAATATTTCAGGTCGAAGATTGGCTCGTGGCTAATCCAACACTCGGAACACAATTTGCATCTCACCATTATACTGCTGCAGTTATTATATCCTCAAAAATAGAATTAAAATAAAACATTTCCAGGTTTGATTTGAATTTGATCATCTGTATCTGTCGTCGAAGTTCATTTTGGGGTCAAAATTTGGCTAATATTTCTTTTACTCTTACTTTTCTGTTTCCAGATCCAAATATCACTAATTTTGTGCATAGTGCAAGGTTTATACTCTCTCCGTCACAGGAAAACATGTATGCTTTTACAACGCAAACTGTAAACTGATTTTGAAGCATCGCATACTTGTATAAATACTAGTATCCCACAAAATCCACCTGTAGCTGTCCATTCTTAAGATAAAGACCTTTTGTTATTTCCATCAGGAAACACAATGGCTATTCAACAAATTGCTCTGCATCCCTCACAGGTACTTGTGGACAGGAACCCCCCCCCCCCTCCAATATGCCCCACAGGTCAAAAAATATTTTTATGTATTTTTTTCATAAATTATTCTTCTAGTACACATTTACAATGCATTCCATAAGAAAAATCCAAAAAAATAACGCAGAATTAACGTTTTACTAAAAAATCATACCCGCGGTATTATAAAATAGAGAAGGTAAGTCACTTCCATTTGTTTACACTGGACCCCTCTTGGATATCAGGCCCGAAATATCATTTACCTAATACATGTCACCGAAATGTGTCATGATATCTTGTTTCGGTAGATATTTTTGTCTTTAATCGTGCTATTTAATTGCCCAGGCATCCCATAATAATCCGAGTATTCATCGTCAAACGTGAAAAATGCTACAAGATTTGGAAATGTCAGAGTAGAAATTAGTGATGCAAAAACGACACCTAGCGTGTAACTCTCGAGTTCCGAGTGTTATAGAACTAAGGGAAAAGTCAGAGGTCTACGAAAAAGTTCGGGAAAATTTTGATAAAGAAGTCGAAAGTGATTCATTAGAATTAAATTCTGCTTAAGATTTTCGAGATGAGCGAGGGTAGTCGTCAATATTCCCTTTAAAGGATGTTATCATTGATACCAAGTAGCGGTTTAAAAATCGCTTAAAAATTTATTTACAACTTACAAGATATGTAACCCCCCCCCCCCACTCCACCTCGACCGTCTTCCCCATCTGCGTGGACATGGATTTTTCATTAAATTGTGTCTTTGGAAAGGTGGATATCCGTTAAATTAATGTGGTAGTAAATATAATATTTAGAATGATAAACTAGTTTTAAAAATAAGTAAAGACAGAAATGTGATTAACTGTACAAAAAAATCTCTTTGTTTCCCCATTTGGTATGAATTCGCTACATGTATTTAATCAATATTGATTAATTTGGGGACGGGGGCTGTGCAACGTCATTACAAGTTACAGTTTTGGAGAAAAACAAATTGACCGGTTGATGAATGGTTGTACAACCCATGCAATATTTAAACGTCAATTGCTACGTAATACAAGTTGCAATTATCTAACTATGACTGTTAGAAAAGACGTACCTAAAGAACTTTTTTAAAAGTCTTTATTTTATAGAAGTTAAGCTTCCGTTTGTTCAATTAAAATAATAGCAGCTTGATATGTATTAAATCAAGACCAGAAATAAACTCAGCAGTGCGACGCGAAAGTATAGAAGAGCATGAAAATTATTTTTTTAAAAGAATGGGGTTCTGATTTTCATTCTTAAGAATTAATTTTGAAAAGACTCACATTTAAATTCCTTGGCATATGATAATCATCGCATAAGAATATTAAAAAATACTAGGGATGGCAACGAATATTCGAACATTCGAATATTCATTCGATGAGTTGATATTCGAATATGAATTTAAGATTCGAATATTCGGTGTTTTTCATATTTCATAAAAAGAAGTACTGTGATTAATAAATTTTGATTAGAACAGTGCAGAACAGTGCAGAATTATCCCTGTTTAATTTACTAGCGATCAATTTCGATCGCCTGATTTCTTTCACAACTTTCTTATGTAATAGAATTTCAAAATTACATGGATTTTAGTAGTATATAGTGATCGTTTTTATGCTACTTTGAGGTGCAAGTTTTTGAGGTGCACATATCTATGGTGAATCATGCTCTAAACAGGCCCACGGATGTTATCCGGATGTTAATTATTGATGAAAATGAGGTAATGAAGGAAACAAACCTGGTTGGTTATTGGCAATAGTTAGGTGTGATTATGAATATAGTGATGATAATTAGGTATATGGGAAATTAAACCCGGATGATTATAAGTAATTAAAAGAAAAGAGTCAGTCTAATTATGAACAATGAGATATAATGAGGATAAATACTATAAGGTTATATAATTTGATAACGGATATGACATCATAAAGTTACTAATTTCCGTAAACGTCTCCAGTATTTTGTCATTTAACCGCTAGCATTCACAGTGACAACATGTTCTCTTCTTGTTGTAAGTTAGCATTAGAAAATGACCGCTTTATTGAGGTATACACTACGAAAAACAACGAAAAAAGAGAAGATCTACGCGAATGGAAAACGGATCGCTATCCAACAAAGAAGGGGATTAGTTTAAGGCTGGACCTTTTTAAATCATTTGCACTCGCTTTCGACATGATTGATGCAGCTTTGAATAAAAAAGAAGAGCTGAACTACCACATGGGTTCTAACATTTTCTGTATAATTCAACAAGACAATCCGTGTGTGGACATCAGGCAATACTGGCGACCACCGGACAAAGAAGTGCTCGTTCCAACAAAAAAGGGACTGTGTCTTCGACCTGTGGAGTACAGAACACTTAAATCCCACATGGATGAAATAGAAAAAGTCATCCCTGAGCTCGAATCGCTTGTTCCTTGTTTTTTGCGCGAGGATCATATGAACCAATTAGGCATGCTCCGATGTCCTAATTGTAACCCGCTGGAGTATGTGAACTGGTGAGAAGACACTTTTTAAAGACTTTCATAACTTAATATTCATCATTATTGTTTTATGTATCATTTGTAGTAAAATCATTGTAAATATGTTGCATATTACTTGTGTGTGCGCATGTGTGAAAAGACGTACAAGATTCTGAAGGCAACATTCACAAATGACAATGATTTAAACAATATGAACATTGCTTGTGAGTAAAAGATATGGAAATATAATTATGTATACAGATGTAATAAACATGTTAATTTAAACGTTTATGAATCTTCATTGTTATTTAATCATATGATTCAGCTAGGATATACATATACATGTATGTATATATATTCCTCAATAACTTATGGTCGATTGATTTGCTTGAATAATGAGGCTGACAAACGTCGTATACCAAGGAGACATGAATTGTGTTATTAATCTTAAACAACTGGCAACCCGTTTAATTAACGTGCGGTATGATCCACTCAAATTTCCAGGGGTTATTTTTCAACATAGAAAAATAGGAGGGAACTGTTTAATATTTTCAAATGGAAAGATAAATTGCAACGGAGCATGCGAAAGTTTTAATACTGGACTGAAACGACTGAGAAGGTATGCTCGCTACATTCAACGAATTGGATATGACGTCGTACTTACTAACGTACACATTGTCACCGCTTCCGCGTTTCACAAACTATCTAGTCGTTTAGATGTAAATTCAATTTCTCCCGCCTTAAACTTTTCTTATGATCCTGAATTATTTCCTGCTGTAATGTTGCGACGAAATGCTATTCATTTTACATGTCACTTAAGTGGGAGCGTGTTAATTACTGGCATAAAACGACTTAAGGACCTAGATGAGATTGTGTACCCAACTATAGTAGAAATAGAAACCTCATTATAAGAAGAAAAGTATCAGTCATTTATAATTATTTTATACCATAATCATGTCGTACGAAGACTACTTAAAATCGATCTATTACGATGCAAAACACCCTGGGTCTCTTAGTGGATTGGAGAAGCTATATCAAGCTGTTCGAAAGGACGGCAAGTACGTACTCAGTCGATCTAAAATCAAAAAATGGTTACAAAAGCAAGAAACCTTTACGTTACACAAGCAAATCAATAGAAAATTCAAACGCGCGAAAGTCATTGTTCCGGAAATCGGATACCAGTGGGACGCAGACACAGCCTTCATGACTTCCTATCGAAAAGACAACGACGGATATGCGTATTTTTTAGTACTTATAGACGTTTTTTCAAAATTTGTTTGGACTGTTCCCTTAAAATCTACGAAGGGTTCTGAGATGACTAAAGCATTAAAATTCGTATTTTCGCACTCTACACCCCCTGCAAAGATTCGAAGTGACAAAGGAGTTGAATATGTCAGTAAAGAGGTTCAACAATTATTAAAGCAAAAAGGTATAAGTCACTTTTTTACTCAAAACGAAATGAAAGCTAACTATGCCGAAAGAGTTATAAAAACATTAAAATCTCGATTGAGTCGATACATGACAAAACAACAGACTCATCGATGGGTGAACATCTTACCTAAAGTCACCGAAAGTTATAATTCTACCTTTCACCGTTCCATCAAAATGGCCCCGAAACAAGTGAAAAAGAGCGAAGAACCCTACATTTGGATGAAGAATTACGATTATGCTTGCAGTGAGAGTTCAAATTCAACACAGTCAAAACTCGTAAAGAACAAACAATTTAAGTTTAAAATTGGTGACATGGTTCGCATTTCTCGGCTGCGAGGAGCGTTTGATCGGGAATACGATGAACGATGGAGTGGAGAGCATTTTGTTGTGAAATCTCGCTCTATCAAACAAGGTATACAGATTTACGATCTACAGGATATCGATGGAGAAGACATAAAAGGCATTTTTTACCAACAAGAGTTGCAGAAAGTAACAATCACAGATGACACCTTGTATAGAATCGAAAAGATTATAAAATACCAAGGAAACCAGGCTTTAGTCAAATGGTATGGATGGCCCAAAAAATTCAATAGTTACATCCCTCGATCATCGCTGAAATATTATAAGAATTCTTAGATTATACGATTAAGAATGTTATAAAAAATGGAGCAATCTCGGGTGATGCAAAATGCTGACTTTTTAAGAGAACTCGGACATGCGAATTACAATCGACAAAGTATCATTGTTCAAGAAGCAAATCAACGACAGATTTCCGGTCTCGGAGATGTCGTTCGCCACCTGCTCGATAGAACAGTACCCATATTAACTCACGATCGCAATTTTTTCCATCGTCACAAGTTGGTAATGAGAACTTTAACAAGTTCTAAAATTTCAGTGTCGCGTAAAAAAAGAACTCTGTTATCAAATCGGGGTCTTATTCCCAGGCTTCTAAGAGACTATTACTTAGCCAGGATACTCATTTTAACCATCAGAAACAGCGAGTCCTAAGGTTATAAGAGATTGATATACGTAAAGGAGAAAACACAAAAAAAACAAGCTATGGCAGTATATCTTTTCATAGACAGCAGAGACTCTAGCGTTTTCCATCCCTCTAATACTCCTGACGACTTTCTTGTTACACTTCCTAAACCTTACGTGATAGACGGCTCGTGGGAATGTGCTATCTTAGAATTAAACATTGATATGCATGATGATGTAAGTACAGCTAGACTGTATGTATGTTGTGATATCGTAGGCGATAGTTACGTTCAGAATACGATGTTACCAATTTTAAGAGCCATCACGTTAGAGAGGGGAGTTAATCAGATAACCTACACAAATCCCTTTTACATTACAGTTTCTAAACAGGAAATCTGTCAAATAAGGATATTTATAAGAAACAAAGACTTGAGTGTTCTTCATTCTCAAGTTAATTTTTTCAATTGTACCTTGTGCTTGCGTAAAAAGAAATTATGGGATCAGTAGAAGTATACGACTACAAGAAAATGCAATGGGTACCATACATTCCGAATATCGATAAATGGGTTCGCCATTTTGAAGATATTTCTGCTGGAAGAGTTCGACCAGACTACAAGGGGCGTTACATTGTAGGGAGTGGTTCTCATAATAGAGTGGAACCTCCGAGTCAAGAACATAAACCCACTGTGAAGCTTGTGACGCCAGTGGCACAGGCCGTCGAAATGGCCAGATCCGAATTAAAGCGCGAACAGGAGGACAACCCCCCGAATGAAGATAAATCTATAAGAAAGAAACGATTCTTAGCCCCTCCTGGCAAACGCGTTGATAAACCTAGGTCCAAGAAACCTAAATTCGATACACAATTTGACGATTAGCATGGACGAAAACCATTCAAGTCAGCTTTCTATTTTTGAACCCCCTCCAATTGACACGACAATCCAAACAAGAGAATGGGTGGAGTTTAAACCCATAAATCAAATTTCGGAGTATTCTGCTTTGGAATTCAACATACCGCCACTCTCTACCGGTTACATGGATCTAAAAAACAGTCGCATGAAAATTAAATTGAGAATACTAGATCGCATGAATATCCCCGTTACAGAAGGGGATTCAGTTGGACTAACTAACTTACCTTTGCACACCATTTTCTCTCAAGTAGACACAAGTCTACAGCAGACGCCTGTGTCTCAATTGGGAACAAACTATCCTTACAAAGCCTACATTGATACCTTACTCACGACTTCTGGTGATAATAATGCAGTGCGCCAGTCTGAACTTTTTTTCAAAGACATTTCTGATCCGGATGATGCTGACGCAATTAAAGGTATTAACATTGGTTTGTATAAGAGGTATCAATTCACCAAAGGAGGAAACATATTAGACCTGGAAGGACCCCTACATGTAGACCTCTTTCAACAAGATCGACTTATTTTAAATGGAGTAGCACTGCATCTAAAACTGTGGCCTAGTAAGGATCCCTTTAGATTAATGACAACCACTGAGACAGATTACAAAGTTCAGATAGTCGATGCTAGTTTTAAATTATGTATCCAGAGACCGAATCCTGCTCTGACCATGGCTCATGTCAAGATGCTAGAAAAATCTCCAGCCATATACCCGTACTTATTTTCTAATCTAAAAATAGCTTCCATCGCCAAAGGAGAATTCAGTTTTACCATGGACGACGTATTTCAAGGAGAAGTCCCCTCCACCCTCATTCTAGGATTGGTATCAAGCAGCGCATTCAGTGGAGATTATAAGAAATCACCTTTTAACTTTCAGTCCTTTGATTGCAATTTTGTGGCCTTCTATGTCGACGGACAGTCGTTTCCGACCAGACCTCTTCAGCCTAACTACCAGTCTCATACTTACTTGGAAGCTTACCAAACCCTAGTTTCGGGTAGAGAAAACGTTTATGTAGAACGGGAAGAATATCCTAAAGGGAATGCATTGTACGTCTTAGACATCAACCCCTACATAGATTTTAACACAAGAAGAAAAGGACATTGTCGCTTGGAATTGAAATTTGCATTTCCATTACCGGAAAGCGCAACATTAGTCTTGTACGGAAAATTTCCACAAATTCTTCACATAGACCAGTCTCGAAGCATTATTTTCAAATGAATAACTTTGAATTGAAATCTTATTTGTCGAGATATGACGTAAAAATTACTTGTGCTGATGAATTTCCAACCAACGCCAGGAAACATAGGTTTTGGGTAGTGAATACAGACAGATGCGGAGGCAGAGGATTACATTGGGTCGCTTTTCACTTTCCTTTAAGAGGCCCAGCAGAATTTTTTGATTCTCTAGGAAATTCTCCTGAATTTTACAACACCAGATTCAGATACATTTTGACAATTAATGGACCTAAATATCAATACTCCAGTTCTAGAATCCAATCAGAAACATTTAGTGTGTGTGGACATTATTGTATTTATTTCATTGTTAAAAGAAATGTGGGATTTTCTATGAAAAACATTATGCATGATTTTAGTGGATCACGTCTGCATGAAAACGACCGATTGGTCTCTGACTATGTAAAACAATTACATCAATAAAATATTTTATAACAATTTTCTTTTACGTTGAGTTGTTTTAAATATCAAAATATTTTAATGAAAAATGAATAGAACTTATACTGGATAATGCTGCTAACAGAAACCTTCAAATTGAGTTTCATAGTTACTGTTTCGATAAAACAGAGTTGACCAAAAAAAATGAATATGGTTTCTTTGCGGTTTTCAAAATCTTTTTTTTTTTGCGATTTTTTAAAGACTTTTGAAGTGCTGGTTGTATCTTCATTAAAAAGAAAACTACTAGTAATTATCGTATAATAAAAGTTCACTTATACAAAATTGGTTTATTTCTTAGGAATAAACTTCTACAATAGAGAATTACCTGTAAATCCCGTTGAATAGATAACAAAAGAATAATATTTTATACATAAGTCTTTATTTGTATGCAGCATTGATAATCAATAATAGAATAATGAATATGGTTTAAAATTGAATCCAAGTTTTATTAAGTCTGTATCGAGAATATGGTTTCTTTGCGGTTTTCAAAATCTTTTTTGCGATTTTTAAAGTCTTTTGAAGTGCTGGTTGTATCTTCATTAAAGGTACAGGGGATTTACGCAAAAAATCCTCTTTAGTTTCAGAATCCTCCAAAACCTCGGTCTGTGAGCTTTGGTTGTTTGTCTCCGGTTGTAGCTCATCAGGTTTAGTCATATCTTCAGGTTTGTGTTCAGGTATTTCTGTAGAACTTTGTTTAAAATCTTCCTGATGCGACTCTTGGAGAGACAACAGACGTTGGTATTTGTCGTAGGGTACCAAAACAGATTTTTGCATTACGTCCACCATCTTCTTAGGAAAGGTTTTACGATTTTAAGGAAAACAGGAACGATCCGATGTTTTCTTTTTAAAAGAAGTAACTTGCTTTTTCGCGACGTCTTCTTATCCCCCAAAACTAGAAGAAATGATTTGTGCTTTTTAAGTATATTCTTCTCACTTTGGTTAAGTACAATGACATTATGTATGACGTTTGCAGCTATTTCTCCCAACACTTGTAACTGTGGTTTCGTCACAGAACTCAGTAACAGCTTTCTTTGAGCGGGAGTTGTTTGCAGTAAGAGTTCTAAAAAGGATTTCTGGTCTCTAACCAAGGAACTCATTTTTAAGACAAACTAAATTCTTATAAACCGGTGTAAACTATGGGATCTTCATCCGGAAATATGTTGGTTCGGAGTCTATATTTGTCGTTGCCTTGTGGTGACGTATCAACTACGAGGTACCCAAAAACTTGTTTAGTTGCATCTGTGTAGGCGTCTATCAATAATTTAGAGCGTCCTGGGTATAGTTGTCGACCTAGCATAGATATCTGCGAGGCATTCCTCATGTTTTTCATGAGTACTAAATAATAGGTATTTAAGGCTATGGTTCGAGATTTAGAACCTCTCGGAAAAATATTTTGGGTAAATAAAAGAGACGTCGGTGATGACAGCCTTGCGTAAACAAAAGTTCCATGTCTACATCTTGTACGACTCTATGCATTAAATCGTCTAGAACTATCAAAGTGTGCTGACGATCGGAAGTCAAATCTTGAATTGTTTCATTAGAAGGTATCCCGTGATGTAATTTCAAGTTAGAAATATGTTGCTCCATTTCGTCAAATAAAGGCTGATGAATTTCGTAACAATATAAAATTCTTTTGGGGGGCTCCTTTGCATACATGTCATCTAAATGAGTCAGTAACCGATAAACAAATCTTGTCTTACCGCTTCCTGTTTGACCACTAATACACATGCTCGAACAAGGTTGAAAAGGAACACTCATCTTGTGTATGCATCTAATCCTTCTCCAATAGAGCAGGGTTCTTATATCTTATCAGCCTTTAAAGACGGGTTGGGTAAAACATAACCTATGGTACTACTCAACAAAGATATCCATAGTTCAGAGGAGCCGTTTGTTAATGACAGATTAACTATAGAAGTGATTATAATGATATATACAACTGTCATTTGACAGAAATATACTATTTCCGATTTCGGGAGTTTACTCCCTAGAAACCTCCAAGATTCTGTTGAAGTACTATTGGGTCTTTCCATAATTTAAAAAACCCATTACATTAATGCTTCTTATAAACTTTTATGAATAAGAAAAAAAGAATTACTTATAAACTTAAAAAAACAACAGCAACAACAACAATATAAAATCTATTTATCAACATTTATTATTTACATGATTATGTATATGTGAATAACAACTAGGATGTAACATAATATTTTCTCATAAATCTATATACAATGTATTTGGTCTATGTCTAACTCACGCCTAATTAGAGATGAACACAAATAAATAATCAATATTGAGAGAAACTCTATTTTAAATATATACAAGCGAGTAACGCAATTTACTTTTAATTATAGAATGATATATCTGTGAGTAATATGAAAAAAATCCTGTCAATGAAGCTAAACACAATCTAAACCAAGAAGCCCCCCCCTCCCCTCCTCCTTTCCCATTGTCTAAAATATCACATTTATTCAGTCATATTCGACAGTTAATTGTATATCGACTTTTTTTATTCTACTTCTGCTAGAAGATGAATAAGATTTAAATCAAAGTCATCAATTTCGATTTCATTAATCTTTTTAGGTTTTATAGGACACAGTTCTATATCTAATGGTTCTGTACTCACACCGTCAGCTAATACTTTTCTTTTACAATAAAAGTAGGAAAAACCATTCCTTACTTGACGATAAGTACATATTTGGTTATTGTGAAGTTTAAAACCCATATTTATACCAAAAGCTTGTTTTTGAGTTTTTAAAACATTTCTAAAAGTAGTCAGGGGTGCTTTTACTCTTTTCTTTGAAATGCCTTTGCACGAAAATTTAAGTTGTGTCACCAAACGTTGTGGAATGTGACGTGATTTCCTAGACCTATATTTCTTAGCGCGTTTAAGTAAGCGCTCCGCCGCTATCATTGCACTGGTATGTTTCTTCTGTATTCTACTAGAGACTATGTAAGTTTTGGAACAAAGACCAATTATTTCGTCCCCTTCGAATTCGATTTTAAAAAGTCCCGGCGTCCTGCGATCGTACTTTGCGTGTTCCTTACAGCAAGTGCGAGGAAACCAATGTCGGTCACAGTCCGCCTCGATCTCTAGGGCGCTAGTACAATAACCGTTGAGACCGCGATCGTAAATCTGTCGCAGTTCAGGTTTTATCACAGACTCAAAGGTGGAACCTGATATTGCCATGTAGGCAGAGTCGGTGTCCATCTCGCAGTATTCAAAGTCTGCACGGTCTACAAATCTATCCATGAAATCATAATAGAATTGTAACATGTGCAGTTTGGCATACTGCAAGATGAAGTAGCCGATCTGAATGGGCAGGTTCAAATTCATCTTTTTTTTTACTTCTTTCTATTTCGTACAATTCCTCATCTTCTATCAAAGTTGTTAATTTTTTAAATAGGGGCTCATTTATTTCCATCATAGCATTCCCTTCCCCTCGAACATATTTGACGATCTGAAATTTTTCCTGATCCATGATGGTGGATCCAAAGGCGCTATTACCTTCTAATTTCCGCGTGTCTGCGATAATAGCTTTAGTAGAATCTATATCACCTTGACGTCGAGCATTACTGACGTCGCTTACAAAAGATTGAAAACATCGTTGTGATGTATATTCCACGGTTTGATATATTTTTGTGATTTCCAGACCATGACTTATATACCACTTGAGCAACGGAGTCGCTATTAATAATTGGCGCGCGCGCATTCCCCCGACTAATAATCGTCTAGGTTTAGTAGACAGGTGAAAGACCTTTGCGTGGTGTTGCATGTGTCTACCTATTGCATCAAACGGAATGTCAGATGTACAGAAGAGAGGACTCATTTCAGAGAAATACTCGTAAGGTGTCATGGTTGAATGACTAAAATGAGCAGGCCATGTATCCGGCACACGAATGTCGCACTCGACCATTCCGAACAATTTATCACTCATCACGGCAACTATTACATCCTCCGAAGTCAAATGACCTTGACTTACATCGGGCTTACGTGAATCTGCGAATTTTTTAAGCCGCAAATTAGACCGGACATTATTCCGGAAAGTGCATTCGCGCATCTCTACTACTTGATAACCTTTTTTTTTTAAGATAAAGCGTTGTTTTGCGAGTTTTCTTTTCACGACTATTCATCAGCTTGTCATCTTGAACATGACGCGTCAACCAACAACGGTGGCCGTGCCAGTAACAGCCTTGAAATTGAAACACGGTGTTGGAGGCTTCGTCATAGCCGTCAACAGGATAACGCCCGATTTTCTTTTCCTTTCCTGAATTCAGTTTGTGTGTAATCTTGTACTGACCACTGTGGTTCAGCCACTCTAACCAATCATAGGCTAGAGAGTATCTATCGCGTTTCTGTGGTTTAAATCCATTCTCCACACGGCGGCGCACGAATGAACCCACAGGCATTTCTTTCCCTATACAGTGTAGATATAGAGCATTAGCATCGAAACCAATAATTTTTCCACAAGGTTTTTCAGAGTTTCCACGAATATAAGTTTTTCCGACCTCATGATAACGATTAAATATGATGCTAGGCCCCCCGATGATATTTTGCTTGATGGTATCATACAAGTCTTCGTTGGCTTGATCAATCAATGCAAAACTCGCCCCCTCCTTTCTACCGCTGTCAAACAACATCCGACGCGCAAGACCGGGGACTGAAATGCTACATTCAAAGATGTCAATTTTACGCTCAAAGTAATATTTTTGTAAATTTTTTACGGCCTGTACGAAAGGTTCGACATCGAGGTTATTATACCAGACCAGAAAATCTCGAAATGATGTCATATTTTTTTCCTCCCACACGTTCTGACAAAAGGCGTATTCTTCGTTCGTGATATTTAAACCTTTCAAGGAGGAATAAAAAGCTTCATGTGGAGGAAGCTCGGGGTAATTTAGTTTTTCAACAGAGTCTAAAAATTGGTAAGGAAAAAACCCTTTACATTCTTGTACATCGAAAGCACGCAAGAACCCTGAGTAATTGATGCCAGGACTCAGATACTGTGTAATATCTAAAAATTTAAATCTACGAGTACTTATGCAGGCATAAGCATTATTTCGCTTGACGGTGAATGCACTCTTGTTCGAATCTAACTCGAGATGTTTGATGAGATAACTTTTGATTAAATTAATGTCATATTTGGCGGAATTGAAACCGATACAAATGATCTGCTCGCAATATTCTTCCATTTCCAACTTTAAATTTTCTATGCATTTCTTTTCTTCATCAATCATTTTATTAACATCGTCTTCGTGTTCGAGGTACTCGGCCATGTCCTCGTCCACAATATTGTCGAAAACAAGGCCATCGAGAGCCTTGAACACATGGACAAATTTTGCTTTTGCTAATTCAGCAGCCCTACTAGCTATTATCGTCATACACTCGAGCATGTTCTTGACCAGAGCGTTTATGTCTGGATCAATGATACAATGCGGTTCAGTGTACCCATCTACGTTAGAACAGATACTAACAGAAATGGGTACATGATTTTCTGTGTATTGATGATTACAAGAACTTTGTACGTTCATTGGAACCAGCATAGACTCAAAGTCATACACTAAAAACCACTCGTATATTCTTTCATTCTCAGGAACACTTATACCGAATTGATCCAATTTGTCAAATATAGTACTTGGAGAATAATGAAAACCCCCTTGAAAATTTCTCTTTGTTTTTCCCGTGCAAACACGCTGATGTCGTTTCATATTCGTGAGATATCTGAAGTGACGATGACAAGTTTTGCACAGAAATTTTTCAGCATAACAATTAAAATTAGAAATGTAAGACAGATGATGTTCATAAAGATTTAAATGTAAAGTGTCTGAAAATTTACATGGGGATTTGTAAATGGACAGCGCCGATTGACTTTCGTTCAATGAAAATACATTTACATTGATTTTGAAGCATTTTTCAAAATAAACTATTTCGTTTAAAGTGATACCCGGAAATGTTCTAGGGTTCGAATCCACTTCTTTTTGATGAGCATTTTGAAATGAGACCCATTGCTGAAATAAAACATCTGTACGAGATTCCAAACCCGAGGGATAGTACCCTTGATGAACTGCCAAACAGCGAAAAGCACACAAATTATCTGTATATATTTGACCCTTCCGGTCCTTTGTCAGCTTGATAATAGATTTTGATTGACTAATATGAGGAGGTAAAATGACTTCCGCATTTCCCAAAACAAAATTCAAATGATATATGACAATGCGTACATTGGTTATTAAATAGGGCTTCCATTTTGTGTCGGGGCGCTGGCGTAATATGTAATTAGTAATATTAAACCGTTGCATTCGCTGCTGCAGTCGATTTAAGTGATCGCGCTGTGACACGTAAATGGGCCTTTGAAAAACTTCTTGATTGTGATAGGCTTTAAAATATCTATATTCTCTTGTTTCTGTATATATCAATATTAGTCCAAATTCTAGATTTAATCTAAAAGCTCTATTTTGGCGATCATAAATCTCGTTGGCTGCTTGCATCATTTCTTCAACAGAAAACTGATTGTCTATGGGAAAGTTATAAATACTACAAACAGTTCCCTCTTGATGACGTCTTAATATAATTGGGGCATTACTTTCATACACCTCTTTCAGTTTGTGATCGACTCTTCCACCTTCTTCCCAAGGAGGAGATCCATTTCCCCATGGTTTGGCTTGTAACCCTCCCTCTCCTACTTGAAAATGCTCATTCATCTGGTGAATAAACAGAGTTCGACGCGAGTCAAATCTCCGATGACATGTTCTGCATGTGTATCGTTCAATTGGTTCCTGAAATATAAAAATTTTGAAATTCCTTTATAAGCTGTCAAATATACAAATAAGTTGCTAAATACTTCACAATCATGATTCATATGTTTAGAAATGAAGAAAAATTAATGCATACCGCATTTTGATTTTCTGCAGAGCTTTGTCTCAGACTGGGTCCTGATACATTTTCTGTAATAAAATATTATGTGATTTAAGAAAAAGAAATGAAATTCAGTAAAAGTTTCAAAAATTTAATAAATATACTAAATCTAATTAGATATTTCTGAAATAATCATACCGCATTTTGATTTTCTGCGGAGCTTTGACTGGGTCCTGGAACATTTTGGTTGTTCTGTAATAAAAGTTTGTGTGATTTAAAAGAATTAAAAACTCAGAAAAAAGTTTCAAAAATCTGATAAATATCTCATACTTAATTAGATATTTCTGAAGTAATCATACCGCATTTTGATTTTCTGCGGAGCTTTGACTGGGTCCTGGAACATTTTGGTTGTTCTGTAATAAAAGATTGTGTGATTTAAAAAGAAATGAAACTCAGAAAAAAAGTTTCAAAAATCTAACAAATATCTCATATCTGATTAGAATTTGTGTGTGTGGGTGTTTTCATTTTGCCTTTGATCGTTAATCTATCTTTTTATTGCCTACAAAATAATTATATGAAGAATTTTATTGTCTGTGTTTATTTTAATATCCCAATTAGTTATATATTCAGAAATTATAACTACAGTAATCTGATTGAATGAAAGGTCTATATTTAACGCATGTCAAAATGCCATTACAACGTAATCATAAGTAGATGTCAACGATATGACTCTGCTTAGAGAAGTTTAGTTTACAGTGTCACTGATCATACTTTTCTTTTACATCCTTATATCGTCTATGAGATAAGAAGGAAAACGGATGCATATTGATTGTATATTGATGAATAATATTCCTATCTGGGGATAGAAAACTTACATATATATATATATATATATATATCAAACAATTTGAGAGAAAACATCTTCATTTCATTTGGATCTGGGATAAAATGACGGCATTAAGCGTAAGTAATGTTTTACGTCATTTATAATTTCATTTGAATATTTGTAAGCTTAATAAATATTTATTAATAATATTTAGTAAATCTAGTCTTTTGTCATTTATTATTATCGATAAATACTTTGATAATGTTTCATAGCAGGGTTCGTATTCACAAGTCAGTAATTTAAATAAAAATGTGTTCTTAATCAAGTAAATGAGTCAATTTTTTAAAATTCAGACCAATGACGTATGGCTTTGCTCAAGGGGTCCAGTTGTCTGGACCCCGAGAAGGGAAACTTTTCCAAACGCTCGGCGGAGGCTAACCTTTGGGGAAGGGGAGGTTAGTACTCACTCACTCTCTCTTAATAATTTCTATGCCTCAGTGCACTTTCCTTTGAAAGTGCATGTTATAATGTCTCTTAAAATCATCTTTCTATAAATTTAAAAGACCGACTTTCATTTTTTTATAACAGTCCGTGACTAACCCCATCATTATTGAGTCAAGTCCCAATGGTCAAGATTCAATCAAAGTAAGTGTTCTATGAACGTTAATTAAATCTTACCCTACATCTTGCTCTGTGTTCCTTTTCACAAAAGTAATCTTTTCCACACCTTTCACAATTTAACAGTTTATCCCGGTGATCTTTCAGCATATGCATGCGTCGTTGAATTGTAGTTTTAAAATATTTCTCGCAGTGAGAACATTTTGTTTTCTTCTCGCATGTTTTTACGTGACGTTTAAAGTTATCTTTGCGATTAATTTTCTTTCCACAAAATTTACACTCTAACGATACATTGTCTACATGTAATTTCATGTGACGTCTTCTTGTAAATTCATTACAAAATTTCTTGCCGCACTCAGTACAAGTGTATTCCATGACAAGAAGTGAAAGAGTAACCCGTTCTTGTCCTATATATTCAATTTCTTATGACTTTGTTTAACTAACACTTTGAATTATGTTATTATTATTAATATTTACAATACATTTCATAATAAAACATCCTTGTTTGGGTAATACAGTTCCCGGATACGTCTTTCTCCAACTGTTTTAAAAATTTGATAGGAACGGAAGGTTAACATTGCCTTACATAAAAAATTCATAACATCCTTGTTCGTTAATAGTTCCCGGATATGTCTTTAATAATTCTCCAATTATCTAAAAATTTTATAGGAACGGGAGAGTTGACGTTGCCTTACATAAAAAAACATAATATAACATCCTTGTTTGTTTAATACAATCTTTCTCCGATTGCTAACGAATAGACTACTGTAAGAATTCTTTCTTTTTTTCAGTCCCTCCAGTCTCAATTAAATGCAATTGAGGAAAAACTCTCAAACATACTCTGTCAACTAGACAAAATGAGAGAGGAAATGAAGCCAAGGAGAATTCTTCGTAAATTATAACATTGTAAATAGAGAAAATGTTAAATAAAGATAACAAAAAGTTTCTATGTAGATTTAGTTCTTTTAATTTCACCAATAATTCAAACAATCACAATAAAGGTTACAAGACAATTCAGATTTTAATCATTACAAAAAATATCTGAGGAAAAAAATATTGATAATTTCGTTTACAGTTTTTTTTTCTTCTCCAGACTCGGTACTTTAATAACTTTGGTGCAAGGGGAATGATATGACAAGTATTTTGTTTATATACATATTTTTTTCAATCAGAAAAATAAATAATTTAACAAATAATGCTTAATGTAGTAATAGAGATCGATATGTGGTGGTCAGGAGAGGAAAGAACTAACTTTCAAAAGATATGATTATTTAACAAAACAGTGACAAAATTTTAGTTTTCAAAGAAAAGATGTGACAAAATTTCAAAGAAAAGTCATGAAATTTGTAATAATCAAGAATAGTTCGTGTATCAAAAAATGCAGTCCATTTCAAAATATATACAATCAAAGGGTAGGTCTATTGGGAGGTCTAAGTCTGGTTGAACGGCGCAGCTGCTGCTTGGGTTGAGGGACCGGTGGAGGTGTGGGTGGACGAGGAGGTTGTCCGACTGGGTGGTCATCATGAATCCGTCGTCCACGTAGTTTGTCCAAAAAGTAGAATACTGCAAAAAATTAATCGTTTTAAATTCCCTCATTACGACAGCATCAAACTCCGTAAGGGATTGGGACTCGATGTCAATTCTAGGTTGTTGACACTTTCTCCGACTGGCGCACGTTACGACATAGGACGACAAAAGTATCAGAAGAGTTGTCACGCCAATGCTAACATGTATCCATGGTTTGTCTAAATATACGAAAAATTTTTTTAAAAAATTTAGTAGCTAGTTATTTGTGGAGGGGGAAACTTTAGAAGCGAAGCTAGTTAATTCTGAGGAAAAAAAATTGTAAGCAAATTTTTTAACTTCAATAATATAAAATACTTACTGAATGTGATTGCAACCAGTTCAACCGTCCTTGTAATGTTCTGGGAGGATGCGGTGAAGGTGTCTACAGTCCAGGTGCTCTGATGTTTGTTCTAAAAAATAAGGTTGCTTGAATTAATTTTAATTCTAAAAAAAAAAAAAAAAAAAAAAAAAAATTACAATTAGTCTATTTACCTGACATGTCTGTCCATTCATCTGAATAGTCGTCCAAGAGTTCCTTAGAATTTCTTCACATTTCACGTTTGAGTGGTGGACAATAAATCTCTCGAGATGCTGAAATTTTAGCAAATTGACATCCCCTCTCAATCTACTGATGATGGCGACTGTTGTAGCCTTAAAGTTCCCCTCTTCAAACTCCTTGAAGTCCCTACAGCGAACTGTCCCTCCATCAATCTGACATTGCGCATTGGCATGCGCCAGCAATACATGTACAAGAATCAACACTAGCATTGTCTTTCCAATTTCAATAAGTTCCAAAGATAGAGTCGAAAATCTCTGCCCATCCCTTTTATAATAAATGATAACCCGTTCAAATAAGGGATGGAATAGATTATTGTTGGATATAAAAAATTACGATATTATCATTATTATCTTTGATTTTAATTAATTAAATTTTGGTGACAGCATTTTTCATACTATATACATCAAATATAGAACTTTTATCTAAATAAATAACTAAAACCTTTAAAAGGAATACTTAACACCCCTTACTATTAAAATGGAACTTCTCCCTGACCATTGGAAGTGTCTATGTAGGTGTAGTGGTGAAAGAGTTTGAAAAGTTCAAATTGGAGACAAAGAGAAAATATAACTGATTTACTAATGCGTTAATTATTAAGAATAATGAAAGTAATAGATATGTAATTTAAATATATTTTAATTTAATAGAGATAAAAAGGTCTTGTTTCGTAAAATTCAATCCTGTCGCCTCTTTCTAAAAGTAGAGTCACCCTGGCGCTAGCGCCTCCTTTGATGCTAGCCGAAAACTGTCCCTCTTCTAGCGGACCAGCTGCACGCGTTTGGGTGTTATGTCATGTGCATATTTGTCTGTCTGGTAGGTTTGATGGGGGTAGTTATACACAGTACATTTTAGGGAGATTAGAACTGAAGATTACAACTAAATTCTCATAATTATATTATCTTTTATTTATCCATTAATAGTAAATAATGACATTATTTAAAACTGACATTGTTTTTATTTCACTTGTCATAATTAGTATCATTATCTGGTTGTCGAGCATTTACATCGGTCATCCTTCAAACCGGACTGTGTCCAAATAAAACCTTAGTGCGTAATTCTACGTTATAAACTTTGGATGATATACACATTTCGATAGAATGCTATAAGAAGTCCCCCCCCCCCTTCCCATTCATGAAGATACACGAGTAAATCAAATCTATTTTAAGACACTTCCAATAGACGGAGAAGTAAAATAGATTTTAAAATCATATTAAAATATAGTAATAGTTTTACTTATCTTTACTTATCAAGTTAATCCCCCCCCCTCCCCAACCATCTCACTTTTGAGAGAAGACATTATCTGAAAGAAAATAAAGGGAAAAAATTTAAATGAAAAAAAAAACCCAGTCTATTTTAAACATATAATATCGTTCATAATTAATCAGTATAAGAATTTACCTGTTGGAGTGCCGCTTCGACAGAGCGGGCACCTGCTGTCCTGCAGCAAACGAAAACATTGCATACAGCATACTAATTGTTTGCACGTATAACATACACAACTGCAGAGTTTTTTTTCACAACACATTCTGCAGGTAAAAGAAGTGAGCGGGAATCGCATATACATATATCCCCACTTCATACTTCCTTTTTTACTTGTTCTTTGGGGATCCATAATAATACGTTCTTATTAATGTGTTGTTGGGTGTATAATGGTAGGTGTTTTTTTTTATATATATAAAAAGCGTTTTTGAATATGTAATTTTAGTTTATTATTACTTCAATTATTTTAAAACCAACGCTAATTCAAATACTACACGGGTAATCATTTTGAGAAGATGTAAAAACATCCTAATCGTTGACTAAGACAACAACTTTATTGAGGTACATATGGATAAGGTGAAAGTCGTGACAATTATAATCATAATATTGTGGGAATTAAATGAGTTTAACAGATTTATCTGTGTATACAATTCGTGTTGATTGATAAATGTCAATTCTTTTTATCCACTGACACTACATGTATCATCTACTATTCAAGTTCCAATCGTCATTGACTTAAGAAATATTTATAACCATCCGGGTTTAATTTCCCATATAACCTAATTATCATCACTATATTCATAATCACACCTAACTATTGCTAATAACCAACCAGGTTTGTTTCCTTCATTACCTCATTTTCATCAATAATTAACATCCGGATAACATCCGTGGGCCTGTTTAGAGCATGATTCACCATAGATATGTGCACCTCAAAAACTTGCACCTCAAAGTAGCATAAAAACGATCACTATATACTACTGATTTTGTTTTGAGTAAGGTGTTAAAGAATTGTACAATAATGCTTTATGTATAATACAAAACGTACTTTCATAGTTTTTATTAGTTAAATACGATCGGGTCTAGAATCGAGGAAAACAAAATGAAAACCTTCTTAGAATGTCTAAAAGACGTGAAGAGTATACTTATCAAAACAAATTTAATTGATCATTCAAATGAATGTCCACTGTAATTAATTTTGTAAAGGGCTCAATTTCAGAATAAATTATTATATCTTGGGTTGTACATAAAATTAATTAAATTAATTAATTACCTAGGAAAATTGTCTTTGGCAATATTTGTTTATATTTTAAAAACATTGTATCAAAGATTATAATCATATCTGTTATTAGGCAGATAATTGTAATTTATTACATTGAAATCTGAACAGTATACCGTTACGACTGTATCTTGCCTTTGGCAAGACGACTGGTTCCTCAGTTGGAGCTACTATAAATACATATGTTTCATTTGTTAAAATAATAAAATTATATATAAAATAAAATTTCTTATTGTACAACTACAAAAGTATTCATACAATTTTACTTCCAATATAAGTATACCTACGCTAAACCTTTCGTGAGAGTAGGATGACGCATATTTAAAATAAAACAGATTTTATTTATTTTATCGAATATTCGAATATATTCGAATACTGTCATTGAATATTCGAATATGAATTATTGACAAAATTGACATCCCTAAAAAATACACATAATTATTAAGCTTAATATTATCGGAATTAATTGCAAGCATGTCCATGTAGAAGGGGAAGGGGGGGTTACATATCTTGTAAGTTGTAAATAAATTTTTAAGCGATTTTTAAACCGCTACTTGGTATCAATGATAACATCCTTTAAAGGGAATATTGACGACTACCCTCGCTCATCTCGAAAATCTTAAGCAGAATTTAATTCTAATGAATCACTTTCGACTTCTTTATCAAAATTTTCCCGAACTTTTTCGTAGACCTCTGACTTTTCCCTTAGTTCTATAACACTCGGAACTCGAGAGTTACACGCTAGGTGTCGTTTTTGCATCACTTCCGTAATTTCTACTCTGACATTTCCAAATCTTGTAGCATTTTTCACGTTTGACGATGAATACTCGGATTATTATGGGATGCCTGGGCAATTAAATAGCACGATTAAAGACAAAAATATCTACCGAAACAAGATATCATGACACATTTCGGTGACATGTATTAGGTAAATGATATTTCGGGCCTGATATCCAAGAGGGGTCCAGTGTAAACAGATGGAAGTGACTTACCTTCTCTATTTTATAATACCGCGGGTATGATTTTTTAGTAAAACGTTAATTCTGCGTTATTTTTTTGGATTTTTCTTATGGAATACATTGTAAATGTGTACTAGAAGAATAATTTATGAAAAAAATACATAAAAATATTTTTTGACCTGTGGGGCATATTGGAGGGGGGGGGGGGTTCCTGTCCACAAGTACCTGTGGCATCCCTAGCTTACCTTTGACTGTCCATTCCGTAAACAATGAACATGTCATTGTATGTGTGATACCTGTCATTTTGTACATTTTAAATTTAATTTTCAAAACAAAGGAAATCATGTTTTAAGTATGAGAAAGGCCTCAAACTGTCCATTCTGTGAGAGAAAGAACTAATCTCGGGCCTACGGCCCTCGATTAGTTCTTTCTCTCACAGAATGGACAGTTTTCGGCCTTTCTCCTTTACAGAAAAAAAAATCTCTGTAATTCATCAAGGTTGACTGATATACACTTACCAAAACCAGCTCATATCTATAAACATGTAGGAAAAAACATTTTTGGAAATCCGAGTTCGCCAGAATGACTGACAGACAGACGGAGAGTAAGCCTAAGACCCCCTAGATTCATCTGTAGAGTAGGTAGTTTAGCTGTTTGTTGTCATTAACGTCTATGGTCCGTTGTGTTGAATTATACATACAGTTTAATGTTACTCTACATTTTGCTTTGAGTTTCTTTAACTTTTTCCATATTCATTACGTTTCATATTCATTGTAAGAAATGTATATATATTCGTTAAGAGTTATAAATATAGAAAGTCCTATCCGGGGCTAATTTATTTCCTAGCTTACCCAGCTAAAACAGCAGGAACTAAGTTTTCCTCATAAAATAGGCGCACCTATATTTTAAATAAATACAAGACATTAATTAAGAATCTCTTTTTTTATTTCAGATTTTCACAAAACCTTGATACAGATAATTGTGTGACAACAAAACGAAACTATGACGGAACTATATCAACTTTGGCAGAACCCTACAATAATGCACTTGTGAACGGTAAAACTAGATATTGTAAGTGTCTAATAATGGTCATCCTGCTTTACTTGTAAACGGTAAAACTAGATATTATAAGTGTTTAATAATGATCATCCAGGTTACGGTAAAACTAGATATTGTACGAGTCTAATAATTGTCACTCAGCTTTACTTGTGAACGGTAAAACTAGATATTGTAAGTGTCTAATAATGGTCATACAGCTTAACTTGTGAACGGTAAAACTAGATATTGTAAGTGTCTTATAATTGTCATCCAGCTTTACATGTGAACGGTAAAACTAGATTTTGTAAGTCTCTATAATGGTCATCCAGCTTCACTTGTGAACGGTAAACTAGATATTGTAAGTGTCTAATATTTGTCATCCTGCTTTACATGTGAATGGTAAAACTAGATATTGTAAGTGTCTAATAATGGTCACCCAACTTTACTTGTGAACGGTTAAACTAGATATTATAAGTGTCTAATAATGGTCATCTAGTTTCACTTGAGAATACTTCTGTTCTTCTAGTCTTCCTTTTTTGTTTTTTACTGAAACCCCAATTTAATATAGTCTAACATGATGCCTTTATTATTTTTCATTGCCGAGTTTTTCTCTACATTGTATATATTGATGCCTTGATTGAATCATAAATAATCTTATGTAATAAAGTCGTCCAGGCTGTAATCTTAATGATATTTTTTAATTTAATTTATCCTAGTTTCTGAGCAATACTCTGAGAGGCAGCGTTTATTGCCATTGGAAGTTTTCAACATCTCGTCCAATACTTATAATAGATTCCG
The DNA here is from genome assembly GCF_033153115.1 of Saccostrea echinata. Lineage (NCBI taxonomy): Eukaryota > Metazoa > Mollusca > Bivalvia > Ostreida > Ostreidae > Saccostrea > Saccostrea echinata. The sequence goes on along the minus strand of NW_026889795.1, from coordinate 7,570,017 downwards.
TCTGATAAACTCTGGTATGACAGGCAGCTTTAGAATCTCAATAGACAGCGTAAGTATTTAGTCTCACCAGGGAATAACAATTACATTTAATTTACATTAGATTTTCATTGTGCACTTTATCATCTGTAGTGATCTCTGTCGCAGCATGTTTTCTCCTGTTCTCTGTCCATGGCTTCTGTTCTTTTTCTTTTGTGAACATCCGTACATAACTCTCATAGATTAAATTCAGAAGTTATGGTTCAACAAAAAAAAATTCTATATATATTTATGTTTATCCAAAACTTTATATAGACGAAACAAATCCGACACTTTAAACCATTAATTGTATGCTTTACAGTGCGACTAAATTAAATTGTGTTTAAATTTTTATATTTACATTTCCACATGTTTTCCCTTAAATAACACAATCTAAGCGAGGCGTTTTTAATTCTGTGTATAAACAGGTTCGTCACGTGTCCTTTAATTTATTGTTTAGTCATAAACAATTGACGTAATTTAACAGTGACGTCATACGTGGTAGAAACGTTCAACGGATTCAATTCATACCGTTGAGGTTTGATCATTTTAAGGTTTTGAATTTTTAGTGCATAATTTACATTATGTCAGTCTCTAATGTAAATATAAACTACAGTGTATAAGGTATCATTTTTAACTTTTATCGGGATGTAAATGCGGGTCGGCATGTGATCAAATCTACCATTCGGGCTTTATGGAATTTGATCACACGACCAACCTGCATTTACATCCGAATAAATGTTTTAAAATTATACCTTTTCTTTATCAATGAAGCACAAGCTTTTGCTAATTGCATCGGACGGTGTTGATCTTGTCCCTGTTGAGATAGACTTCCTTATTATCAACCCTGGGGAAACTTATGACGTCATTCTGTACGCCAATTCCATAGCAGGAAACTACTGGATACGAGTAGAAACAACGGTAGTCATGGATGTACATTTTGTGAGTTGTGGTCCTCATTGAGAATATGAAACAAAAAAAAAATTAAGAAAAAATTACGCATATTATAGCAATAATTTACTTATATGTTTATAGAACCATTTCCGTGTATTTACTTTATTTTTTTTTAATCCAAGTGTGTTGCAAACATGAGGTTTAGATCACCTTCATACACAGGGTTATGCTATCATACCAGAAGTATAGATCAGCTTCATACACAGGGTTATGCTATCATACCAGAAGTATAGATCAGCTTCATACACAGGGTTATATCATACCAGAAGTATAGATCAGCTTCATACACAGGGTTATATCATACCAGAAGCATGGATCAGCTTCATACACAGGGTTATATCATACCAGAAGTATAGATCAGCTTCATACGCAGGTGTGTTAAGGAAGCACTAAGATAATCTAACTTGACTAAATCAGTGATACAATATGACGTCATAGTAGGCTAGATGACGTCAATTTTAGAGCACAAGTTTTCTTAATATTGCTTTTTAGAGATATACTTTAACTCCTAAAAATGAATAGAAACTTGCAAATATTAACAAAAATAAATGTTTTTATTTTGTTATGCTGTATCTATCACTTGAATTAAAAACTCCGACCAATGACATCATAACTGTTCAACAAGTAACTTGAGAATTGATCATGTTGTGTAACGAGAATTTGGCTAAGACGGCATGTAAAAAGATACATAAAAGGGGGTTTAGAAGCAAATATCGTGAATATTGAGTGTGATTCATGTGAAGTTAAAGTTTGTTAAACAGGTATGCTAATTGATTTTCATCGATTATATTTTCTATTGAAGACAATCAGCTATTTACGTATCCCAGCCGGCCTTTCCTCTGTCATTCGAGACAACAATAATGCAAAAGAACAACACCAAGCTAGATACTTCAAAACATAAGATTTGTACACATCGAAAGCTTGTATTCTATAATACTTGGAAAGTGCTGCTAGAATCGTTAGGTAAACACGGTTTGAAGAAATATCGCGGGTTATATGTATAAAGAGCAAAACACTGGGTAAGGTTTCATGCGAATATGTGGAATAATTATTTTCCCGACCGGACAGTGGGATTCTAGCAGCACTTTTTAGGCATAAGAAATGTTTTTCAACTATATTATTTTCTCAAAGAAATTATCTAACCCCGGGGTATTGTTGTTCTGTTTACTTTTTTATTAAGGAATATTTTGCTATTAATAGCAGTCACGTGATGACGTTGTGGTGGTGCACTTCTTGGCCGCAGACACTCTGTTGTCTTTATGCCATAGTTAATAATAGTTTACGTTTTATCGGCGACTTTGATAAATTATCAAACTTAATTCTCTTTAAAAAGTCTAAATTTCCTGAAAAACAATGTGTATGCTTCCTTAACATACCCGCGTACACAGGGTTATATCATACCAATGTAAATATTCTATGTAGGAATAAAATGTGTGTAGGGATAAAGTGGTCCAGTTGTTAAATATTAGAAAAATACGAGTTGTTATAGTTGCATATGGAATATAACATTACAATGGTGAAATTCTTTCTTAAAAATTAAATATCTAATCTCTATCGTGTATTTTATCTTAATTGTTATATCTTCTACCTTTTGCAGAATCCAATACAACAAAATGTAAGCTTTGCTCAGCTTCATTATAAAGAAGCAGACGATGAACTTCCCAAATCAGAAGAGAGAAAATGTTCCGTAATAGAGCCCTGTGTAATGGCCAACTGCCAATGGAGGTTTGAGATATAACTATCACTTAATAACTTAATGCAAAAGGATATACCTGGTGAACTACTTTAAACCAGGTCCAGATACCGTCTTTAAGGTTGTTCCAAAAATCTTGTGTAATGTTTGCTCTTTACCATCAGAAAGATATTTTCATAAAATATTCAAATTTAGACTGAATAAGTTTGTTTTAATCTTCATAGGTTACTACTCAATAAGCATGTTACCAGAATGGATAAACATTAACTTGTACATAGATAAACCATAACTTGTACTGAGATGAACATTAACTTTAACATGGATAAACATTGACTTGTGTCGCCCGCGTGGTGCCTACTCTAGAGTCGCGAAGAAAGAAGTTGATCCTTACGTTGCGGGTTCGAATCCCACTGTGGGACGTGGAGACCGGTCCTTCGGATGAGACTGTATAAACCGAGGTCCCGTGTCGCAGTAGGTGCTGGCACGATAAAGATCCCTCACGCTCAATGGCCGTAAGTGCCGAGCTTAGGACAAAATTTGCAGCTCTCCACCGGCAAGTGGTGGCGTCTCCATATGAGTGAAAAATTCTCGAGAGGGACCTTAAACAACAAACAAACAAACAAACAATAACTTGTACATAGATAAACATTAACTTGTACATAGATAAACATTAGCTTGTACATAAACTTGTACATAGATAAACATTAACTTGTACATAGATAAACATTAACTGTACTGAGATAAACATTAATTTGTACTGAGATAAACCATAACTTGTATTGAGATAAACATTAACTTGTACTAAGATGAACATTAACTTGTACTGAGATAAACATTAACTTATACATGGATAAACATTAACTTGTGCATGAATAAACATTAACTTGTACATTCATTTACAGCCCTGATAGTATGGCAAGGATAGAACCATCTGTCAAGTGTCTTTCCATAGCAGACCTTAAGGCGTCATCGATCAGCAGGATGTTAAACCCTGTCTCCATTCCAGATTCTCCAGATGATTTCCAAGAGATTTTTCTCAATTTTCATTTTACGGGTTAATAAGAAATGACAATTCCATGATTTTCTTTATTGATTAAGTAGAATTATGACACCAGGAAAATCTGCATTAAGAAATTTTATTCCAATTTTGTTAAATCTAAAATTGCGGACACTTGCTTTTCAGGGAACGGTGTTAAGCGTGCCCGCCCAGCAGTGAATGCAATCCACTACAAATCTCCACCAACTCCACTTCTGGTATGATGGATTTGATCTGAAATCATAGGATTTTTTTTTATATGAGTTCACAAAGAAGTTGCAACCAGATCTGTGAATATGAATAAACGGAGTCTGTTTCATTTTTTTAAATGATATCTTGCAGTTCAATAATTATTGTGCAAGAGAATAAAAGAATTCGTTTGTCAGTTGAATATCTTGCAAAAGGTTGTAAAATTTGATTTCCTTTTAAGTGTATATTTCTCAACCCTTTTTTTAATTATTATTGTGTTCAATAATGATTAGTAACAAATGTACAAAAAATTTACACAGCCAGATTTAGAAAGCTTTATTTTTGTTGTTTGAAGATTTCTCCAGATATTGTAAAAGACAAGAGTATTGTATGTAACAACGAACACATGGAGAACTGTGGTGAATACTGCCAATGCACTCACGTCGTTAAACTTGAAACCAAGAAAACCACACAACTTGTTCTTATTGCAGAAAGTGAGTACCATCCATCTCAAATATACATTCTAATAAATCCCGAATTGATATCTTTGCATGATTGTCCTATGGGTGTACAATAAAACCGATTACACTTTTTCTCTATTAAACAAATGAAAATCATTTTAAAGCAGATTGATCAGGGAACATGTTGATGATGATTGTCAGATCAACTTATTTTATACCGGAAAATCACTTAATTTTGGAAGGTTGATTGTATATTGTTTTACGTCCCATTCGAGAATCTTTCACTCATATAGAGACGTCACCATATACCGGTGAAGGGCTTCAAATTTTGACCTTTACTCGGCACTCAGGGCCATTGAGCAGTGAGGGATCTTTATCGTGCCAACGCCTGCCGTGATACGGGGCCTCGGTTTTTAAGGTCTCATCCGAAGGACCCGCAACTTTCACTTCAAAGTGCCGAGCGCATGGCGAAGGAACAGTTGCTACCTATTTTTTATCGACTTAGGTCTGTCGCGGCCGAGATTCGAACTCACGACCTCCCGATCACGGAGCGAGCGCTCTACCGACTGAGCTACCGTGAACGGTAATTTTGGAAGGGGGGATTTTTGTTGTATTTTGGTACAAATATATGAACAGAGTCCCAAATAGATGTCCTACACGAAACCTAAAATTTCATATGTATCATAAGTGAACTTTCTTCAACGACAAATTCAAATATCTTATCTCCATAATATCTTCCCAAAAATACATTTTTTTTTATTTTACAGTACTTATTGCACATACAAGGGTCGGTATATCATTTTCGTTTTTAAAATGATTTTAAAGATGGCTTACAGACAGGAACTTCACATCCCGTTCACCTACACGGAAATCGTTTCCAAGTTCTGAAAATTGGTCATGCAGTTTTAAACAAAACAACTGGATTTGTACAAGATGCCAACCAAGACATTCAATTTTCGCAGAACTTCAGCAAAGCAAAATGGCGGGATTCAACCTGGAGGAATGGTAACGTTCCAGATCTGAAGATAGAAAATCCTCCACTCAAGGATACGGTGGTGGTACCAAACAGAGGCTACGTTGTAGTGAGGCTACAAACTGACAACCCAGGTAATTCAAATGAGACGAAATTCATCCTAACTTTGAAAAAATGATATTTCCATTGTCCGACCATGACATAGGGAATAAGGTGAGTGTGATCGGTTGACAGGGGATGCTTACTCCCCCAAGACAGCTGATCCCACCTCTGATGATATTTTAGAAGTCATATTTTGCCGTGCTCCTTATTTATGCTTTTTAAATGGTTTTCTCGGCTTGATTACTGTTCATTATTTTGATCCAGATTTCATTGCAATTCTCGATAGGGACGTTAAACAACATACAAACAAACAAACATATTTCATTGCGATTTAGTTTCAATGTAAACTTGAAACTTTTAATGTAATTGCTTAATAATGAAACATAAATGTATTATAGGATTCTGGCTTCTTCATTGTCACCTTGAAACGCACATGAACATCGGAATGGCTGTAGTTCTACAAGTAGGCGAGCTATATGAAATGCCAGAACTTCCCTCACATTTTCCTAAATGTTCGAACTTCCATTTAGACTCGGTCTCTTTACCTCTATCTAATTCCATTAAACCGGATGGAACTCTTTAAAAGATACAAGGATTTTTTTAAGTCTAGGTATTTTAATTTGGTATGCTATAAACTCTCTCTCTCTCTCTCTTGTTCTGTAAATCAATCATAATGAATGGGTCTTACTATGTCCTTTTTACAGTGCGTTTGTTAATATATGTTATAACTGTTTTGATTTTAACTATTTCAGCTCTTTATAGTGCACCGCAGTGTAAAAGTGTAAAGCAAGCAGAATGGAGATGTTAAGGTTTTGACAATAAACTACACACTTTTTTCGTTGTTTTCATCACTGTTTTCGTCTTCTTCCAAAGTTTCTGGTTTTCATCTTCAGTGAAAAATGTCTTATCTGACATGCAATGAGAGACAACATTTATATCAGAATAGACAATGTGTCTAGATCTGGTTACAATAGACAATGTGTCTAGATCTGGTTACAATAGACAATTTGTCTAGATCTGGTTACAAAGTGTAAAGAACATAGAAAATAGTACCAGTGGTCGGAATTCACAGTAAAACCGATTGCAGAGGTTTCGGGTTCGACACTTTTCACTTGATAATTTTTGCCGGGAGACAGTGTCCCTTTGCAGATGCAGTGGTTTCAAAGATGTCATTAAATCTACTATAATCAGGAATCAAGCTAAATATGAATGTTCTGTAGATTAGATGTAAATATTTAAGAGAGAATGTCACGAATCATCAAGCTTACTCAGTGTAATTGATAGAAACTATAAAATTGAAAAATTTTGGGATTTTTGCATTAATAAACTTCTTTAACAATTTTACCATTTCTGGTAAAATTTTATATTGATTGGCCAAATCGTTTCCATGGAAACCATATATCAAAGTAAGTAAAATACACACTAGAAAAATTCAGATTCAGTCGATTTGCAGTACCTTTGAATAGTTCAACAAATAAAGAATCAATAAATATTAATAAAACTGATTAAAACTATTTTTAAAAAACTAATTTTTTATATTTTGTCTGTATGTGAACAAAAAGGTTTTGATTTCTATTAGTTTTTCTACATGCACTTAGCCTATTTTTGCCCCTGTTTCAGTGACTGATTTCTCAAATCTACAACAAGAAAATAAATATCTGATGCTATTCTCAAAAAGGTGAACATCATTACTGTTAATATCAAAATTAAAATTGAGAAGCATTCTTAAGTGGGCTTAAATTGAAAGGATTTTTTCTCATAATGATGGGTGCTTTTCCCATCTTTTATTGCCATGAATTACTTCCCTTGGAAGCTCTTCAGTGATAGAAACAAAAAATGTTGGCAACCTTTGGAATGTTCTGGAGCACTGACTCAAGGAAAATGCATGTTGTTTCAAGAAGGAAAAAGATTCATAAGCTTAGAATCTTTTCAACAACAAAAAAGCCTATGACAAATCAGGTAATAACCTTTTAAAAAAATATATTTATTTCTAAAAGCGGTCGTTTTCTTACCAATCCGAATTTTCTCCATTCTTTCATAATGCATGTAAAATCCAAATGAATAAGTTTCCTTTGTTGATCACCCCAAAAATCGTCACTTTAATTTAAAAATGTTTTTTTTCTTTTCGCAGAAGTATGCAGAGACTATAGGGATTATACTGATGCAAATAAATTAAACATGAATAATGCTGTGGCAATCGATCAAGACTGACATCAATCGAACTGGTAGAATATTTTCTCTATATTCATATGGTATTAAAATGCCTAATATATCTATGTACAAGCTATTTTCATAGATCGTTTAATCATTATTTAATTTTATTTAACAGTTTAAATGTTCTTAAAGTGAAACATTAACTTGTAAATACATTTATAAAATTCAGGTCCGGATCAAAGATTTTTTTTCCGCAGGCCAGGGGATGGGGGGTGGGGGGGGATTGAAAGGGTGTTTCACATTAACTTTAACAGATGTCAAACCTGAAAATTTTGACATGCAAGAAAAATAAAAAAAAAAATCCTTGAAAACCTTTTTGATTTCGGGATTGGGTGGGAGGGGGGTGTATGAAAAGATACTTTCTTAAGTAAATTCCCTCTGATTTTCTGATATATATATGGCTCTGATTGCCAATATAAGAGGGAACCTTGTTTCCTCAGCAAAGGTGACTTAGGTCATTTTACTGTTACACTTACTCTAAAAATCCGCCGGGGGTGGGAGGGGGGGGGGGACTGGACCCCACCACTACCTACTGTAGATCATGATTTGCACATGGATATTACAATACATTAATTAACTTCACAAGGTTACAGTGTCAAGCTGATTAGATAATGCATTAATGTCTTATAAATGTACTGTATTTCTACATTTTTTACTCTATGAGTTGTGAAAATTTGTCAGTTACAGAACTACATGTAAATTATACAGGGTACTCTACAGATTCAACAGAATAAAATGCAGCTAAGCATCTAGGAAATAGACATTTTAGCCCTTTGCAGTTATTCACTGGTATTAGCAGTTATTATATTTGAATCGAAAGACTTACTATTAAATCAGAACAAAGGTATAATTATTTATTTATTTGTTGTTTACGTTTCTGATGAGAAGAAAAGAAATACTGTAAAAAAATATATTTCTGATGGGTTAAATTTTCGAGTTTTGAGAAAAAATATTATTTTAAGGGGTTTTACTTTCATGGTTGAAGAAATGTGGCTTTGTTAAAATTTAACCTCCATAAAAATTAGTGATTCCACTGTGCAATACTGCATCATAAAAATATACATGCCGGGCTTGTAAAACCTTCCAATAGTGATCACTGCATTTTAATTCCCTCTGTCCATTAAAAAAAAGTGGTGCTTTTAAGTGTATTCTATTTCCTCCAATATTTCTCATTTTTCAAGTTAAATGGATGTGTGACATAACATTTTGACATTTACGGAAAAGTCAGTATAATAACAGGCATATTTTCAAGGTCAAACCTAATTATAAATTTCTTAATATACTTTTATCATATTTATAGAGAGGAAGAAGAAATTATCCATTGAAACCAGTATCAGTGGTGTTAGGAGGATGGATCTTAAGATAATGTAAGTAATTATCATGCACTGTATAATAATTATTGTTTTTCATTTGCACCTTTTAGCTAACCTGAGCTGAAAGCTGAAGTGTTCATATTTGCTTAGTGTCCGTATATCTGTCCATTTGTAAACTTTTGGACTTCCTTTCCAGAACCACTAGACCAATTTCAACCAAACTTGTTACATAGCATCGCTAGGTAAAGGAAATCCAAGTTTATTCGAAGGGTCACACCATCTTTTAAGGGGGAGAAGACTTAGTGAAAATTTAGTGGCAACTTTAAAAAATCAGAACCACTTGGCCAGATAAGTTGAGATTTCATGAAATAAATTGTGTGAAGTATCCTGGTTCATGTCCTTATGAATTCTCAAAACATGAATTCATTTCTTAAATGAACTCGTTGTATCCTAGTGTGCCAATTACAAGCAAATTAATGGTGTGCAATATATTTCCTGAGAAAATCGAAATTCCCAAGTCTTGTGGATACAAGCTGGGTTAAGAGTGGGGTTAAAATATGGAAGAAAATTTTACATTATACAATAAGGCTACATAAGTCATATTGCTATCCAGCATATACCTGGTACATTTGTTGTGAGTGGATTCAACTTCAAGTATGCATAAGTCATGGCCTCTTGAGCTTAGGGTACAGCCCTTGTATAAACTTAAATGTTTCATGGGAAATATAGATGGGACTTCTAAAAATAATTATAGCAGTGCATAAGTGGCTCAGGTGAGCAGTGTGGTCTATGGAACTTTTACTATTTTTTTTCTTTTAATTCATAAATTGCTAATTTGAATCAAAGGTAATATTTTAACTCTATTCAGATTAAAGGAAAAAAAACTATCTTTTGAGATTGTCAATTTTTCTCCATTTAAGGAAAATGTAGTTTTAGCAACTTTATTAAATATTGTTTTCATTTTTTTTACACAGCAGATTCTCATTAGAGTCTGTGGTTGCCAGAGAGTCAGGACACATACATGAATGAGACAAGTGAGATGACAGAAGCCACTAGCAGTATGGGTCTCTCTGATTATGTTCTGAAAAGTACTAGTACAGTATGAGATGATTTCTTTGATTGCTGTGACAATGGCATAGTCCTATCAAAAAACAGATGAAAACTAAATGGATTGAATCTTTCATAAAGTGAGGAAGACTATTCAATTAAAAGAAGAGAAATATTGAATTTAAGACAAATCATGTAAAGGACAAACCTAAAAAAGAAACCAATTCTGAGATTCTCATAAATAAATTGATGATGCTTTTGTTTGAAATCTCATAGATAACTCATTGGAGTGTTACCAACAGTTTTTGATAATTTAAGGATAACAAAATGTCTGTTCAGCTCTTTTGCTATGGACATCAGTTAGTTGCTAGGCACAGATTACATAAGGGATGCAGAAAATTAAATATGATTTTAGAATTCATAAGTGAGATGAAGCTTTAATATATTTTTTCTTTTTATAAATTTATGCATGTTCTCCTTTATTCTTTGTCTTTGTTATGCAATATGTTGGTTACTATGCAGTAAAATTGGTTGCTAAGGGCACATTACATAATTATTTCACCATTATATCACTTATTAATGATGCAAGAATATATTAGCAAATATACATCGGTTTTATGGTTATAATTGATGATTACGTTTATATTATATTTAAAAGAAAACAGTATTAAATGTAAATCTAAAGATTTGAGGTTTTACTAGATGCATAAGTAATTAATTTTGATTTAATCAAAACATCTCTTAACCGTTCAAGGTAGCTCAGTCGGTAGAGCGCTCGCTCCGTGATCGGGAGGTCGTGAGTTCGAATCTCGGCCGAATCTGACCCAAGTCGATAAAAAATGGGTAGCAACTATTCCTTCGCCATGCGCTCGGCACTTTGAAGTGAAAGTTGCGGGTCCTTCGGATGAGACCTTAAAAACCGAGGCCCTGTGTCACGGCAGACGTTGGCACGATAAAGATCCCCTACTGCTCAATGGCCCTGAGTGCCGAGTAAAAGTCAAAGGAGCTAAATCCACGAAGGGGCTAAAGCGACCCATTTTGTCAGGAAAATTAAACTGAGGGGAAGAAGAAAATTAACAATAAAATATTATCCTTGGGTATCAAACTGTATCAATATGCATCTATTACTTGAACAACCTGAATGTTTAAAATATAAAGAATTTGTTGCATTGAAAATTAATTTCATTATTGCGTTTTCCGAAAGAAAATTGAAATCAAATCATGATGATATTTAAAATAAAGGACATTGGCCATTATATATAACAGTTTTTACAAGAGTTTAACTGTCAGATAACGTAAAATGTCAAGTGAACATGAAATGTCAATTACATTTAGGTTCTCATCTCAGGAGTCAGTCTAGGTCAATTTTTACATTTTGTATTTTGTATATTTATATATATTTGATTAATCTTATTATGATAAATCGTTCATTGGTGATAAGAATTGTTATTATTCTTATTTGTTTACCTTATGCTTCCAGCCTCAAATCACTATTCCATCTCCTCAACACTTCCTTAGTGAAGTAGAGATGAGCAGGTCTCTGCATGACCGTATAGATATACTTAGTATATCTATTTTTATCTTTTAAAAAATAAATAAATTATAAATAAATAAACACACCACAACGTCACCCAGCCGAGGAGACTGAAGCAATCAATTTTTTGGTGGCCGGCCATACATGTAGTATAATGTCAACTCAATAAACAGGGAAAATAAAGATGAGAGTTGATACAATTTAAATAGTAACGAAAAATGGGGGGGGGTGTTTTTCAATAAATATTTAACACAAGTTATAGACTAAACTGACCAAAAGGGGGTGTTAAAAACCTTTCTAAATTTTTCAATGTATACTGCGATTCTGGTCACTCAGCGTTAAACAATAATGTAGATTTTATAAGTTATTTTTTAATTAGCAAATAATACTATACATATTTCAAAAAGCATGCTATTATACTGGTAAGTAGGCAACAAATAATTCTATAAACCAACATACAATATTATACATTGTTTGATTATGATAGATTATAGGAATTTGTATATGTGCGTATTTGTAAACAAAAAAGAAAATTGTAATAAAGAAAACGACCAGGAAGGAGTTGTGCCAAATAAAATTTAGAAATTTTGAGTTTATGCTATAGCGTATGTATTATTCTAAAATATGCCCAAAATACCAAACGATACAGGTAAGTATGCCAGTAATTTTGTGAGGGAACTCTCATCAGGTGCTAGTCCCAAACTCCATGCAGGTTTGTTTCGGTAATGAATTGGCCATTCATTCTAGCACGACAAACCTGTCCTCGCCATTTCCGGTAGATGTGTATTTCTATTTTCTAGTGTATAAACATAAAAGTGCACGTGTAATATATAAGTTTTGTAATGTGTCTAACACTACATTTATATCTTAGCTAAGGTACTTACCTTAAGTCTTCTATATTCTTCTATATTGAATTACATCTTGTATATTCATATATATTTGATTAATCTTATTATGATAAATCGTTCATTGGTGATAAGAATTTTTATTATTCTTATTTGTTCACCTTATGCTTCCAGCCTCAAATCACTGTTCCATCTCCTCAACACTTCCTTAGTGAAGTAGAGATGGGCAGGTCATTGCATGACCGTAAAGATATACTTATTATATCTATTTTTATCTTTTAAAAAATAAATAAAATATAAATAAATAAACACACCACAACGTCACCCAGCCGAGGAGACTGAAGCAATCAATTTTTTGGTGGCCGGCCATACATGTAGTATAATGTCAACTCAATAAACAGGGAAAATAAAGATGAGAGTTGATACAATTTAAAATAGTAACGAAAAATGGGGATGGTGGTTTTTCAATAAATATTTAACACAAGTTATAGACTAAACTGAAAAACAACAGGGGGGGGGGGGGGGATGTTAAAAACTTCCTAAATTTTTCAATGTATACTGCGATTCTGGTCACTGAACGTTAAACAATAATGTAGATTTTAAAGTTATTTTTTTAATTAGCTTATAATACTATACATATTTCAAAAAGCATGCTATTATACTGGTAAGTCGGCAACAAATAATTCTATAAATAAAACGACCAGGTGTACATGCAGTATATTCAAGATGCTTCTTTATCGCATTATTTTTATATAAAATGCCTTCTTTGGTCGTTAGTATGGGAATTAATGTTGCAGCTGTTCCATAAAAAGATACATTACCCGCGTAAGCGATTAATGAGTTGAAGGAAATAATATCCAGTGGATATAAATATGTAGACATTAACATATATCCTATGTGTAAAAGTTCACTGAAGAATGAGTATGGTTGGTAAACAATGTTGCTTATTACTTTCATTTCCATTTGAGGCAATCAACTAGAATAAATTGAAACAGGGCTTCAGTTTCTTTTAGGTCTCATTCGAAGGACCTGCAAATTTCACTCCTAAGTGCTGAACGCTTGGCGAAGGAATATTTGCTATCAATGTTTTATCTTAGGTCAGTTGTGACTGGGGTTCAAACCCACGACCCTCCAATCACGGGGCGAGCGCTCTACCGAATGAGCTTCGTGACGGTTCGGATGCAAGATATAAACACCAATGTTCAAACGTTCACGTCGCCCGCGTTACATTTGAGGAGATCAATTAGAATAAAATATTACATCAATGACCCATGGGAGTGAATCGCTTGTTGCTGCTTACCAGCAATCGAGCTAAATTCGGGTTAAAGAGGTAAAGGGAATTTTTGGTGATTAATAAATTTCAATCATTCAGTGTTTATCTGTTTAATTAAAAAATGATCAATATTTTAATCTCTCAATGAGTCAAGTCGAAACACAGAAATATAGCAAGTTAGTAAGCTATTTCCACAGTGTCAGTGATAATAAGTAAGAAATGGCACGCCTAGTAGCCTTGCGTACATAAGTGTTTGACAAGAACAGCGTCAGGTTGACTCTCTCAGTCAAAGGTTTTATATATTTTTTCTATAGTACTTCAAAAAATCAAAGTTTTGACTACAGTTAATAAAAGAATTATTTTACATTAATAAAAGGTCTCCTGGTTGATAAAGAAAATCAAAGTATGCATTTTGTCACATAATAAAAGGTTAACTATACTTTAACGTAGCTTAATGTAAAAGCTTTATTTTATGCAGACTCAAAGCTCTGACTTCAGTTGATGGAAGTGTAAAAAAAGTATTTTCAACAAATAATAATTATAAGTATTACAGTCTGTACCTATCATAGGATAAATCTCAGCCATTCAGTTAACTGAAAGGTAAATAAATATGATCTGCTATTCGGTCAACTTTTCAGACCTCTCAGTGACCATTCAGTTGATTGAATGGCACAGTTTCATCCTGTGTTAGTTTATATTTGTTTTGTTTGTATTTTTAGATACATGAATCAAAGTGTTAATTTTGAAAAACCTATGGGTTACTATAGAGAACTCAAGAATACTGTCATAAACTCCAGTTTACTATGTTTATTCAGATTCCTTTAGTATTTGTAAAAATAAATAAAAGCATCAAAGTAGTTTTTACCAAGTAAATCTATGCTACAAAGATCTTGCTATAGTAAATAGGAATTCAATAGTTTTCACTTATGTCAACAATTGGTTTCTATAGGATTTTTTTTATATTTAGGTAATAAATAAGCTGATCTCATGTTTTACTCTTCGGGTTATGTTTCATTAACTATTCGTTAATTTATTTATTTGATTGTGTATTATCTTTCCAGTGGACAAGATGTATATTGTTGTATATTGTTGAAAGTCCATTTCATTGGCAAATGCACACATTAAAGCAAGCCCGACTATTTGTCTGATAATTGCTTTTTCTTAACGCGAACAAGTCGTGCAGTCGTGCAAGGTGTTTAGATCTGCGTGTGTTTCAAATTTTCATTAACGATGTGTAATGATCGAAATTAGTAAAGTCGGTACATCTATTTACTAAGCCATAATTTAAAAAGATCATTAACCTCATAATATTAGTCAAATACAGAGTCATTGATTAATTAAGCTAATATTTATGTAGAACTTCGTCCAGTATTAGATTTTTCTGAAGAGAACGGTCAATAAAATAACGTGTTTCAATTTATATTCATTAGACCACAACTTCTATATAATTTTCTTCATTGAAGATGAATTGGCCAAAGAAAGGTATTTCACACTAAAAATTCGTTGGCACGCACAATCATTCCTATATCGAAAGTCTGTTCAAAAGAGTGCGTGGATATTGAATAAACAGTAAAACCCGAGTCAAAGTTATTTCAAAAAGTTAGCTTTGGTATTTTTTTTATTTAAAGCGTAAGTAAATAACGAGGCAAAATGTTCTTTACATATTATGGAATCATTTTAATTCGCTTGGATCAATGTTCGTGAGAAATGAAAATTTCACTGGTTCTTGCGGATGTAATTTTAATGGTTCGTATGGATGTAATTTCAATGGGCGTGGGAATGTCATTTCGTAGAAATATCCCTATTTACAAAGGATTGAATGAACCAATGCTTTGACAAAGTTATGGATCGTGGGGATCAAATTTGTGTGTACATGTAAAGGGTGACCTGTGAAATCCACAAACATTGATCCTCTAAGAAAAATGATTTAACATTACGTCTATCTAAATTTTTATTTAACATAAATTTCAGACAAATGCATTCTTAGTTTCATATCAAGGCTTCGTTCCTTTTACAGAAGTTATGGCCGGAAACAATACGACAAGAGAATGCCCGAGTATCATGGAAATCTTTTTGCCACCTTTCTTTATGCTGATTTCATGTTCATTGGGTAAGCAAGCTCAACATGATTTTATAAAAATCATTGAATATTTAGTAAATGGTAGTAAAAATGTTACCATTAAAGTTTTGATAATGCAACAACAAAATAATATTTTGATCATAAGATAAAAGCAGTGCATTGTAGCAGATATAAACTATTGTATATAATGTGAGAATATTTCAGGAGTCCCCTTAAAATTACAAACTTTAAGAATATCTCAAGTACCTCAGCAAAAGTATTCATTCTACACAATGTTGGGAAAATGATATTTCGTTAGTTGACCAAATATTACGAAGTTATAATCTACTTTGAATGTGGAAACGGCTTTTAAAGTGTATCAAAAACAGTTTCTCGTCGCAGGGCTTTTTCTCTCCTTTTATACGGATAATAGTGTCAGCAATGATCCCTTTAGTACCAGATTATAAGGAATATAATTTGATGAAATTCACATCGACAAAGATCTTTGATATTTAAGTGTAAAACATTCATTAGTTTGACATCTTAAATGGGAATTACGTGAAAGATGAGGAAAAAAGAACAGTGATCAATCTCATAAATCCAAGAAACAAAACGAATTTTGAACAAGACAAAAACACTGATCCCTGGAAATAAGAGAGGAGGAATCAGGTGCCTAGAAGTAGTAAACATCTCTTGTTGACGTACACACCCTCTGTGAGCCCTGTGAGGTATACGTAGTACTCCGTAGTAAAAATTAGTGTACATGTATATACACATGTAGATATCGGCTTTCTTAATTAGGATCAGGATTTTTGAAATTGATAGCTTATAGGTCGTGTTTTTGAACTATATTTATATCATTTATAATGATGAGTCTAAGTGGAGTATAGTTGAAAGAAGAGGAAAAAATAAGAACTCTTAGGAGGATTATGTTTAAAATGGTTGAAATCTATGATTTGTAAAAAAAAATATATAATAAAACTTTTGAATGCATTGTCGGGAAAGATCTGACAGAAAAACAAGATGTACACTTCACCTTAAAATATGGAATTCAAGACTGAACTTTTAATGATTATATGAGATTTACTGCATATCCGTTTTTCGTTAGATATTGCCAAAACGGCGGCGCGTTAAAAAATTATTCAGTAACCGTGTGAAGCGGCTATTGACTCGTTTACATACGGAAAAAAGGATGGAAACGGTGATACAAATGTAACTGACACTCGATTATATCTGTTAGGTGTAAAACAATGTCACGGATTGCTGAACTGGTTGTCTAAAAATGGGGAGTTTTGCAGACAAACAAAATAACCACAAAAGGATGAACCTGGAATAGTTAGAATTACGATCGGAGTTAAATTAATGTCTATTTAAAGAATTTGTTATGCGATCTTTCGATGACTCTATAAAATTTGAGATAGGTACCTCGGTGACAAAATGAAAATTTTAAATGTACTATAGAATTTCAGCTTCAAATGAAAGTTTATAACTCGAAAGAAAAGAAACATAATTTCTGAGCAATTCAACGTTTTGAGGTTGTCGGTACTTCACCGACGGCTTTTCTGAAAGAACAGTTTAACTGAGAGAGAATGTTTTTTTTTTAATTCTGTGTCATGAGAAGCAAGTTAATTTTATAAACAAGATGATTTTGAATGACAAGTATGGCCCTTTAAGGTTTTGGTATTTAACAAGATAGCAAGACATCGCAGGTGAGTTAAGGCTAGGTATAGGCATTTCTATGCGAAAATGTCTAAGGTCTATATCTATTATACAGAGAAAGTTAAAACTTATTGTCTAATACATACTTGGTACTCAAGAAATAAGATAGACAGTACCCATTATGACGTCATATTATGACGTCATTGTTCTATACTACACAAGATATAATGGACATCAACAAAAAAGCTTCGGCGCAAGGGCATGCTCTATGTTATTTAACTGACACAAGGTATATTCAGAATCAAAATATTCCAAAGATTGCTGGTATTGCTGCACAAATATCAACATCTCAGTTGTATAATTTCTATTTGTAAAGTTTTAAGTTGAATCAGGGTAAAATGTACAGTCTGGTATAAGTTCCTACAAATTCCGATCAAATGAGAAAATGCCTAGGATCCGTGCAGCAGTTTTATTAATCCATAGAATATTCTTCTCAGCATTATACAATTTTTATGTAAAAATAAACAGGGTAATCCCTTGCGCCGAAGATGTTTTGTTGATGTGTTTTATTACCTCCAATAGGTAAGATCAATGACGTCATAATATGACGTCATAATGTGTACTTGCTTTAACATATCGAGGGTACTAAGTGTGCATAAGAAGATAAACCAAAACTTTCTCTGAATAACAAATATACTTCTTATGCGTTTTTATTAGCTCATTTGCATAGAAACGCCTATACCTAGCTTTAACTCACATGCGATGGAAAATGCACCTTACATGATTTATCTAATGAATAGTGTTAAATTTTTAAATCTATTTCTTGTCACTCCCAATGGGTATACTTTCTTGTTTCTCTAGCGGCATGGTGAAGAAATCTAGTCAAATCTCGTTATCTCGAATTAACTGGACAAAGAAAAAAACCGCAGAAATATCCAAGAATACGGTATATTAATGTTAAAGTACAGAAATATTGAAATAAATGTTGATTGGAATTTCCAACTCTATAATCAGGGATGGGGCAATTTCTTTCAAAAGTAATCGATTAAATTACAGTTATTTTGGATTTTAAAAGTAATCGATTACAAGCTGGTTACATCCATTTTGTAAGTAATCAATTACATCTGATTACTTTTCCATCATGTAATCATGATTACTTGTGATTTCTCTAGATTACACTATTTTTTTAAGTTTTTTGTTTAATGTACGGGGAAAAAATATAATTATCATTTACATTTTAGAGGTAGAGTTCAGACAAAGTTTGGTTATATGTCCTTATGTAGTTGCTCGAGATGTTTTATCTGATCTCTGTCTTATAATTACCAGTAAATATATGTGTTGTGTTGAGGAAAAAATCAAATAAAACTAATTTATAAATGAAATTGGACATAATTATAGTTGGAGATAAAGGGATTCAATAGAGAACTATTTTATACGTAATTGACAATATTGATATGAGTGATGAATCTTTCATATGAATTGCCAGTTGTTAGATGTTTTCACTAGAATTAACACTTTGACTGGTCGAGCATGGTTAGTTCACCCAAGCTGACCCAACTTAAGTACATCTGTGTTTTATTGCTAATTTATTCACATTTTTCCAAGATTCATTTGATAAAAAAATCATTAGTCTATTTAAAGATTTACAGGGAAAACAAAATGTTGCATTGTATGCATGTTAATAGAAACAAAAAAGTCAAACTTTAAAATGATCCATTAGTAATTTTCCACAGTATATGTACCTAGCCACATAGTGCGAATTGCTAAGCTGCTAAAGTATTTTAAAATGACAACTGAATATAGCTAGGAACTGAAAGAATTCACTCATTGCCTGGTCAATGGACCTATAGCGATATGTAGCCTATAATTTTTATTGTAATTTTTGCTTATAAAACATTTGCACACTGAAAAATATTCTCTAAATATCATCAAAGATCATGCTTTTATGAACTTCTTTTTAATCATTGTAATCATAAAGTAATCAAAAAGTTATATAGATTAGAAGACTTTTTTTTTCAAAGTAATCGATTAAATTACTATTTATTGTAAACATAAAAACAGGTAATTACTGATTACTCATTATTACACCACAAACTGTAATCGATAACAGCTGATTACGATTACTGATCACGATTTCCCCATCTCTGACTCTAATCGTCATTTATTGCAGTTCAAGGTATCGACAATTAGCTGTTTTTGATATGCTGTAATAATTTTAGAAAAACCCTTATGAGAATATTGACGACTTCATTTGGCATAATGGATAACTTACCCGAAAAACTTTTGAAAAGCAGAAAAAAATCAAAAAAGAAAAAAAAATTCCTTACTCGAAAATCCTATTGTGGATAATTATATGACAAGAAATTTATTTTGAATGCATTAACATGGGAGTTTGACTATGTTACAAAATAATGGAGGGTCGGGGGGGGGGGGGGGGCACTAGCCTTTCAATGACCATTTACTTGTTTCCATTGTGTAAGATTAGAAATACATGTTTACACCTACTACGCATTTCTTCTTTAGTTTGGCATTATGTATAAGTATTTTTTCTTTTGTAGGTGTTTGTATATTGTTGCTTTGCCGGTTCGAAAAATTTGTCAAACGGTTGAGATCCCAACACCATATTACCAATAAAGATTTCGAGGTTTACCACATTGAAACTTTCTCAGGCCAACAAGCATTAGACCCATCCAAATATAGAAACAATAATTCCAATTGCTCATTCCTTTCAAAGTTTGATCTGGAGGTGCTGAAAGTTCTTCAAACCTTTCCTAATAAAGCTTCAGAGTTACTTAAGATAGGCCTTCCAGCCTTAGTAACCATATGTTTAGGACCCTTTGCTATGTTTTTCTATCATTCTACAACAGAATTCTTTTGGCCAGAAAACAAGTATGCTCAGCTCCCAAACAATAACCAGTGTGTTTCCTGCTTTCTTACTCCTGCCGGACTTGTCTACGCTATCTCGTTTGGTTTTGCCTTTTCTTCAGCCCTTGCTAAGCAGAGTGATATTTTAACAAAGGTCACAGAAGAAATCAGCTTTATTGACCAAGCAGCTACTTTGACGAGTAAGCTGAAGTTAGCAAACAATAAAATCAGGATGGGAATTTACCATGCTATCAAATGTGAAGCGATCTACATGATACTGCAGATTGAAAATAGGAAGGCGTCTTCATTTGTCAACAAGCCAACTGTTGATGTTAAAGGTAAGTTTGCAAAAAGTAGTGATAAACTTTTATCACTAGTCAAAGGTTTCAAAATGTAGGAAAATGGAGATTTTTGCCATGCATTTCAGAAAGATCTTGGTAAAAATTGCAAAATTCTCTATGCACGACTCACATTTTTATCTCTTCTAAAAAAAATGTAAAAAGAGGAACATTTGTAAGACTTAAATTAAAGATCATGCTGCTGAACTTTTATTGTCTGATTGATTACTTTAATAAGATAGATTTTTATAACTGTTAGGATTTTACCCGTTAACATTTTTTTTAAATAATATTGAAAATTATTCCTTCAATGATATTTATTCATGTTGATACTTTAATAATGTTTCAATGTTAGTGTTTCATATTCATACTTTTATAATTTTTATAAATCTGGCAGTTGCAATATGGGAAGTTCTCAGTCTACTTCAAAATCAAAATCATCCAAGTGACCACCATGTAGATGACGTCATGAAAAAATACCTAATAGATTATATATCCAGACTCAACAATATATGTTCGGATGACCTCAGTGTTTTACATTCAATGACTCACTGGTTAATGTGAGTATATTAAACTATAGTTGAAATGGAAAGATTGTTCTTCCCTTATAGTTAATACCTTCTGATAGAGATTTGTGAATTTTAGGACTCTTTTTTAATCATGAATATGATAGGTGATGCAATTATGACTAATAGGGTTTTCCATAAACCTGTTTAATTCAGATAGAAAAAGAATCTTTACTCAGGAAGTTGGCACTTAAAAAGAGACATATTTTTACTAGTTAGCATTAGCACAGTCTTTATGAACAGATGTTTACCGATATGCATGTTATGTACATTAAGTAGTTTTAAAAAAGGATTTTTTTAAAATGATCGACTAAAGTTCTTTTGATGACAAGAGGCCAAAGGGCCTTAACTGTCGTCTGACTAACTTATTATCATAGGTGAATAATCAATGGAGGAAAACTTCTTTCAAAGTAGAGTAAGAATTTCCCAACATGATAGTTCCCTGCCCTAATAGCATCATAACCCCTGACCAAGTAGTTATTAAAATCATTTCTCAGATAAAAACACCATTTGCTTATCACAACATTCCCCTTAGCCCGCAGATGCTACATATCAAAATTAGTTGAAATTGTTCAACCTTTCAAGAAGAGAAAATAAAAGTGTTTAAAAGTTAACGACGATGGACGAAAACAGATAGAAAGAGGTCACTCAGAAAACCTTAAATAGATCTAACAAATTAGATGCACATGTATGTAAATAATTAACAAATATACAATTCAGCATTTCCTGTTGTTTCACGAGTTTACAATTAAATCCTATCATTGACTAGGTGGGTGTTCTTGATCACTCTGGGATTCTTCTCTCTTTATGGTGTGTTACTGATCCAAGCGTCATCCTATCGTATGGAGCTCATGATGTGCACTTTGACACTTTTTTCCATTAGCATGCTTTGTTACATCGTCTCCGATCTAGACTCTCCATTTTCCGGTTTCTTCCGTATCGACATTTCTATCATTGTTGACGTCATATACAGGTTAGAGGTCATGCACAAGATGGCGTCTCTTGGATTTGAGGAGACTGTATGCTATCCCGACAGTTCACGTTTTCAACAGAAGAGATATAACAATGAGGAGAAAGTGAATGACCCTACCGTGTACATTAAGTCGGTGTGTTAAAAGAAATCTAAAGTCTCATATACACAAAAGTAATATGTTGTAGATAATAAAATATTGATATTACTAGGTGAAATTAAGGATATTTCTTGTAGAATAAAGAAATAATGATTGACTTATCTATTTTGTTTAGATTAAAACATTGATACCAACAGAAAGATTTACATAACCTTGAAGTACTGCCAACTTCAGTACTTTGTTGATTGCATTAATCAGAATTGATGATAAGAGAGGAAGTACTTGTACGTTAAAGAAAAAGTAACGATGGCATTATACTGTATGCATATATACTTACAGTGTATAAAGATTATGGGCTGAAAATTATCCTTATTGTGGCGATAAGAATACTCTCAATTTACTATAACTATTGCTTGTGGTACTAATGGTAGTGATTTGTAATGCGGGTGTTTTTATAATGCTGATGGTGATGATTACACAACAAAATGATAAAACGTTAACGTTTCTTGAGATGTACATAAAATGCTTCTAATCGTATTCAAGTAAGAAGATGATCACTTATAATATTTTTTTTTCTAATTCTTTTGTTCTTTTGTTTGAATGAGATGAATTACAAGCTTTCATACATGAACAAAATTACTATGACGTCTCTTTTAGATGACCAAGATCACGGTCATTTTTTTTATAAGTTGACAAAAAAAAGCTGCTTTTATTTAAGCTGAACTAGTCACTTGGGACACTATTCTTTTGCCTGTACAAGGTGAATGATTGTTTATTATTCCGTTCAATGTAGTGACCTTAACTTGTATTCTGAATACATCTTTTATATCTCATCAATGACATTAATTGTACATAATTACATACAGAAACTACACTGTTGGAGGTTCTAGTTCATAGATAATACATCCAAAGTATTTTTCTATCTTCAGAAATATTAATAAAGTAGGCATTCTTTATGAAGCTTGTGTCAGACCTACAAAATACATCTATTTAGATAATTATATTCAATTATATATTTATTATATGGAGATGCAGTTTTTTGTTCTTTTTAAATTTTGATGTTTTACCATATGGCAAATAACTTACACATGTACATATTATTTTATAAAGTATACACTTAATGATTTAGATTTTCAGTTGTCCTGTCAAAGCAATCACCGTTTTATCCAGAAATTCATTCTGAAGACAAATACATTGGATTTAATCCATATACATCTACACGGTACATGTTATAGACGGAACAACCTCATAATATTAAGTTGTAGTATTTATTTTGAAAGAAGGGATAGTAAATGGAGTCATTGCAAAGAATAAATCCATATGACAGGATCATAATTATCTTCCGAAATACGCTGCCTTTAAAAGTGTGCATCGGTGATATAAACATGTATGCAAGCTCCACATATTTTTAGATCTATTGATTGGATATGTAAAATCATGCTCTACGTACGAACAATTTCCAAAACAAGGCAATCTATTGACAAACAATTTGATAAAACAAAAATATCAACCGTCTCGTTTAAAGTCATAATTAAGTAGGCTCTATGGTCGATACAATGACCTTGTCAGCAAACACAATCTATCGTTAAGTCAAATGCTGAGTGACTTTTCTCATATTAATTGTGAGGCCATTTTTCACACACTGAATTTTCTGTTGATTTTTCCGTTTCTCCCGATCATGACAAGGAGTACAGGGTGGGTGTGACCGGTCGGCAATGGATGCTCACTCCTCTATGGCATCTGATACAACTATTGTTTTAGAGGTTCGTGTTTGCTCTGCTCCTGAATTGTATTGTTTGGATGGACTTCTGAGCTTGAATACTGTTCGTTATCTTCGTATTTAATAGAGATTATATTCTTGCATCAGACCTCTAGAAATAGGCAGTGCAATGTTTCTCTTTCCAATTGCATTATCAATGATGTTTTCATTTCTTGTTTCACGTACCTGTCTTACAACTAAAATTTATTTCAGTGATCAAGAAATTGGTATTATCATGCTGCATACGTAATAAATCTACTTAGTTATGTTCACAAAAATGTTTAGATATAGGCAGTGTTGACCCCTCTATAAATGTATAATTGTTTAAACGCCCTTGTTCATCCTCTTTTTTCTCCAATAACCTTTGTGCACTGTTTTCTTTCCCCCATTGTTCATTTATATCCTCAATACTCTATTTTTCTTGTGGTCTGTTTTAACCCCACTTTCAGTTTGTTATTCGTTTTATAAATTTAAAAATAAAATGTTATTATATAAGTTTCTGTCCCGCGTGTTCTTGTTTGTAGTCCCTTTTTACTCAGTAGAGTCCGTATTTAAACACGAGGTGAAGCCCGATTGTGCTTCTTCTGAGAAGGAATGTTCTTTTGACTTTCACGTGAATTATATTACGAGTATGGTCTCTTACAACTTGTCGACTGGTGAAGGATATCCTGTTTTTATACGAAATGGAACTTTTTTCAAGAAATGTTCCAATGGTATTGTGTCTATAGCCCGTCCTTGTGCTGAGATTCCATTGTAACACGAAGGTAAGCTTACTCGGATTTATCAAATGTCAGCTTTTTGTTTAATGAAATAATGATTCTCATATAAGACGCAGTAAAACTTGGATATATTGAACTCAGTTATAACGGACTTTCGATTATAGTGAACTTTTTTTTAACAATTCCATGGAAGCCTTTTTCATTATGTTCCTTGCATAGATACGTCGGCTTCCTTAAAGCTGAGTTTAACAGTTTTTGTTTTTGGACTTCTAAGTTATATTATCAACTTCAAGTTTTCTTTAAATGATTTCAGTTTGTTATTCGTTTTATAAATTTAAAAATAAAATGTTATTATATAAGTTTCTGTCCCGCGTGTTCTTGTTTGTAGTCCCTTTTTACTCAGTAGAGTCCGTATTTAAACACGAGGTGAAGCCCGATTGTGCTTCTTCTGAGAAGGAATGTTCTTTTGACTTTCACGTGAATTATATTACGAGTATGGTCTCTTACAACTTGTCGACTGGTGAAGGATATCCTGTTTTTATACGAAATGGAACTTTTTTCAAGAAATGTTCCAATGGTATTGTGTCTATAGCCCGTCCTTGTGCTGAGATTCCATTGTAACACGAAGGTAAGCTTACTCGGATTTATCGAATGTCAGCTTTTTGTTTAATGAAATAATGATTCTCATATAAGACGCAGTAAAACTTGGATATATTGAACTCAGTTATAACGGACTTTCGATTATAGTGAACTTTTTTTTAACAATTCCATGGAAGCCTTTTTCAATATGTTCCTTGCATAGATACGTCGGCTTCCTTAAAGCTGAGTTTAACAGTTTTTGTTTTTGGACTTCTAAGTTATATTATCAACTTCAAGTTTTCTATAAATGATATATGCAAATCTTTGAATCCTTTCTGTAGACCTATAGTAATAATTTGAACGAACATCTCACTATATTATCAATACAACAAAGACCTCTTGAATATTAATATGTTGATCTGCAGATTGTAGTTTTGCTGGTCTGATAGAACGTTTCAAAAGAGAGTTATTTCTACATGTTGCAAATAAAAATTATTGCAAATTGATTGTAAATTCATCTAATGGATTTTTTTTCTTTTATAGCAAAGTATTACTGTAGAAGACATGTATATGACCCCTTCTATATCTAAATATTGCATGATTCTCTCACAATATTTGAGGCGTAGCCTTTGAATTAACAGTTGCTATACTATCACATATGTTTTGTGTTAAATTAAGTTTCATTTACGCAAGGATTCTGGACAGTTTGAGCAGAAAGGAGAGGTTACGGACGATATCTTATAAACACTGGAAGAAACCATTAAACTTTAAAAAGTCATTTTTGTCATAGGACTCGTTAAAATTTTACGTGTTAAAGAAATAAATTTATATAAACAAAATTCTTTCATTTTTTAATAAGAAAAATGTATTATTAAGTAAATATTGAGAACAAGTGGGAAATAATATAAACGTTTAATTATAATTTATTGATAAAAGAAATCACAGAATATTTTAAATCCCCTCTACTCTGAATAACCTTGACCTTTCTTCTTTCTTTATGTAGAAATGGAAGATGTCGTAACAGCAGATGGAAACTATAAATTCATGTATTCCATAAACAACCAAATCCCGGCCCCAACAATTGTTGTATATGAGAATCAAAAAGTAAGAAATTTTAACAAGTGTGTTGATTTACTCGAAGAACAAAGATAGAGAATATACACACCCTTTTCTTTGTCTCATCCAGAATCAGTCTGAGAAAGCGATATAAGCCAGTTTGTATCAACCCGAGACAGCAATATAAGGCAGTTTGTATCAGCCCGAGACAGCAATATAAGCCAGTTTGTATCAGCCAAAGACAGCAATATTAGCCAGTTTGTATCAGCCCGAGACAGCAATATAAGCCAGTTTGTATCAGTCCGAGACAGCAATATAAGCCAGTTTGTATCAGCAAAAGACAGCAAACTAAGCCACTTTGAAGAATTACTGGAAAAAATACTTTTACAATTAACTAATCATGAATTGTTTTTTATAATATCAAATAACTGAATTTAAAGGAATTTTTATTGAGAATATGAATGAAAATGTGTTATCACAGTTGAGTCTTTTAAAAGTTAAATTTAAATGGGGTGTTATATGCAATCGTGCTAATCAATATCAGTGGTGCTGGATAAGTATCAGCACTTGAAGCCGATAAGGCCATTGTACAGTAAGCTAAAAAAACATACGGAAAAAAACGCCATATATTTATTATTATTATATACAAATAAAGTTAAGAATTCATTTTATGGACTACTACACAGGTGAAAGTTCGTATTCACAATGACCTTGTGAATGAAGCTGTGACCTTTCACTGGCACGGAATGTTCCAGAAGGAAACACCATGGATGGATGGCGTCTCTATGTTAACTCAGTGTCCCATACTTCCGGGGCAGACCTTTACTTATGAGTAAGTAGGTTAAGTAAAACAATGTTATATTATCAACAGTGTGAAAAGATAGAAGTGCGTTTTTGTTATTTTGTCCTTTGCCTCTGTCTATCGTGGGTTGAAGTCTCTTAGCTTAGCAACTGAGAGGTCATCATTGAAATAGCTGTAAACGTGGATTTTAACAACATATTTTGAGAAACTTTGAAAGTTTTAATCTCTGTAAGGGCGATTTATTGACTCTCTCTCTCTCTCACTGAATACTAATTACAACACGTCATGAGGGGGAGGGAAATCGACAGTTTTGCACATTTCTGATATCCTTTCAAACTTGTAGTTAAATACTGAATTAAATTAATTTATTTTTTGTTTTCTTTTAGATATTTTCACATTTGCTTTGCACTCCCGAAAAATAAGAAAATCCTGTCCCATTAATGAAATATATTCCATATCCAATTTCAAAACATTGAATAGATTCTTTTACCTATTTGCCGATCACTGTCATCGCCTTGGGGGGGGGGGACGTTAATGTTTTAGTTTCATTTACAGAATATTCCTTGTTAAGGTTTACGTAAGCAAGTCTTTAGAAATATTGATGAAATTGTTTGTATGATACTTGATATATATTACATTATGTTTGTCTTACGGTATCGTTGTAACTTAAGTGTGAAATGACAAAGTGCCAATAAAACCTTTATTTATTTTGATATTTATTCAGGTTCATAGCTAGTCCACGAGGAACACATTGGTACCATTCACATCATGGAGCGATGAGAACTTCCGGTCTAGCTGGTGCCCTCATTGTACTTCCCCGACAGAAAACGGGGGTAAAAGAGATTTTCTTTTCCAGTGTAGAACATTGCACGTTAAGAGTCTGTAGCAAAACACATGAAAAACACCACGAGGCATAAATTGCCAACGATATTGTTCTTATGGTACAAGAATGGAATTCTAAGATGAGTGATGTACAACTTGTCAACATCCAGGAGTGGTATATGCTATCGTAAGTTATCGTTAGCATTTGTAAACTATCGTAAGTTATCTAAGCCATTGTAAATTATCACAGGATATTGAAAGCTATCGTAAAGTTATCGTTAGCTTTCCTAGGCACGAGGGTTGTAGGTTGTTGAACGTTCCATTGGAGAATTTTTTACTCATTTAGAAACGTCACTATGTACCGGTGAGGGCTTCAAATTTAGATCTTTACTCGGCGCTCAGGTCCATTGAGCTCTGAGATATCTTGATCGGGCCAACGCCTGTTGTTACACGGGCCTAGATTTTTAAGGTTTTATCCAAATGATCAGCAAATTTCACTTTAAAGTGCTGAGCAGTGCACTTGGTGATGGAACAGTTAATGCCTATTTTTTGTCGACTTAGGTCAGTCGCGACCGGTGTTTGAACCCACGACCTTCCGATCACTGAGCAAGCGCGAAGGCTTAGGAAAAAGCAGATAACTTTATTTATTCACCATGGTTAGATGTAAAATTCTACTTATAACAAGCATTCTAGGAGAAATAATGAGTACCAGTTCTTTACCTGCTTGTATAGTCTGATTCACCTTGAAAATTAAAGCTTCAAGTTCAAAGGCTGCATTCCGTAAAGAGAAAAAATCTCTGTAATTCATCAAGGTTGACTCATATACATTTAGTACCAAAACCAGCTCATATCTATAAACATATAGGAAGAAAACATTTCTGGAAATCCTGACAGACAGAGAGTAAGCCTAAGTCCCCCTAGATTCATCTGTAATGTACGTAGTTTAGCTGTTACTTGTCATTAACGTCTATGGTCCGTGGTGTTGAATTATACATACAGTTTAATGTTACTATACATTTTGCTTTGAGTTTCTTTAACTTTTTCCATATTCATTACGTTTCATATTCATTGTAAGAAATGTATATATATTCGTTAAGAGTTATAAATATAGAAATTCCTATCCCGGTCTAATTTATTTCCTAGCTAACCCAGCTCAAACAGCAGGAACTAAGTTTTCCTCATAAAATAGGCGCACCTATATTTTAAATAAATACAAGACATTAATTTAGAATCTCTTTTTTTATTTAAGATTCTCACAAAACCTTGATACGGATAATTGTGTGACAACAAAACGAAACTATGACGGAACTATATCAACTTTGGCAGAACCCTACAATAATGCACTTGTGAACGGTAAAACTAGATATTGTAAGTGTCTAACAATGGTCATCCAGCTTTTCTTGTGAACGGTAAAACAAGATATTGTAAGTGTCTAATAATGACCATCCAGCTTTAATTGTGAACGGCAAAACTAGACATTGTAAGTGTCTAATAATGGTCATCCTGCTTTTCTTGTGAACGGTAAAACTAGATATTGTAAGTGTTTAATGATGGTCATCCTGCTTTACTTGTGAACGGTAAAACTAGATATTGTAAGTGTCTAATAATGGTCATCCTGCTTTTCTTGTGTACGGTAAAACTAGATATTGGAAGTGTCTAATAATGTTCATCCTGTTTTCTTGTGAACGGTAAAACAAGATATTGTAAGTGTCTAATAATGGTCATCCTGCTTTTCTTGTGAACGGTAAAACTAGATATTGTAGGTGTCTAATAATGATCATCCAGCTTACGGTAAAACCACATATTGTAAGAGTCTAACTATGGTCACCCAGCTTAACTTGTGTACGGTAAAACTAGATATTGTAAGTGTTTAATAATGGTCATCCTGCTTTTCTTGTGAACAGTAAAGCTAGATATTGTAAGTGTCTGTAATGGTCATCCTGCTTTACTTGTGAACTGTAAAACTAGATATTGTAAGTGCCCAATAATGTTCATCCTGCTTTTCTTGTGAACGGTAAAACTAGATATTGTAAATGTCTAATAATGTTCATCCTGCTTTTCTTGTGAACGGTAAAACTAGATATTGTAAGTGTCTAATAATGATCATCCAGCTTACGGTAAAACAAGATATTGTAAGAGTTTAAAATGGTCATCCTGCTTTTCTTGTGAACGGTAAAACTAGATATTTTAAGTGTCTAATAATGGTCATCCTGCTTTTCTTGTGAACGGTAAAACTAGATATTGTAAGAGTCTAATAATGATCATCCAGCTTACGGTAAAACCACATATTGTAAGAGTCTAACAATGGTCACCCAGCTTAACTTGTGTACGGTAAAACTAGATATTGTAAGTGTCTAATAATGTTCATTCTGCTTTTCTTGTGAACGGTAAAACTAGATATTGTAAGTGTTTAATAATGGTCATCCTGCTTTACTTGTGAACGGTAAAACTAGATATTGGAAGTGTCTAATAATGTTCATCCTGTTTTCTTGTGAACGGTAAAACTAGATATTGTAAGTGTCTAATAATGGTCATCCGGCTTTTCTTGTGAACGGTAAAACTAGATATTGTAGGTGTCTAACAATGATCATCCAGCTTACGGTAAAACCACATATTGTAAGAGTCTAACTATGGTCACCCAGCTTAACTTGTGTACGGTAAAACTAGATATTGTAAGTGTTTAATAATGGTCATCCTGCTTTTCTTGTGAACAGTAAAACTAGATATTGTAAGTGTCTGTAATGGTCATCCTGCTTTACTTGTGAACGGTAAAACTAGATATTGTAAATGTCTAATAATGTTCATCCTGCTTTTCTTGTGAACGGTAAAACTAGATATTGTAAGTGTCTAATAATGATCATCCAGCTTACGGTAAAACAAGATATTGTAAGAGTCTAAAATGGTCATCCTGCTTTTCTTGTGAACGGTAAAACTAGATATTTTAAGTGTCTAATAATGGTCATCCTGCTTTTCTTGTGAACGGTAAAACTAGATATTGTAAATGTCTAATAATGTTCATCCTGCTTTTCTTGTGAACGGTAAAACTAGATATTGTAAGTGTTTAATAATGGTCATCCTGCTTTACTTGTGAACGGTAAAACTAGATATTGTAAGTGTCTAATAATGGTCATCCTGCTTTTCTTGTGTACGGTAAAACTAGATATTGGAAGTGTCTAATAATGTTCATCCTGTTTTCTTGTGAACGGTAAAACAAGATATTGTAAGTGTCTAATAATGGTCATCCTGCTTTTCTTGTGAACGGTAAAACTAGATATTGTAGGTGTCTAATAATGATCATCCAGCTTACGGTAAAACCACATATTGTAAGAGTCTAACTATGGTCACCCAGCTTAACTTGTGTACGGTAAAACTAGATATTGTAAGTGTTTAATAATGGTCATCCTGCTTTTCTTGTGAACAGTAAAGCTAGATATTGTAAGTGTCTGTAATGGTCATCCTGCTTTACTTGTGAACTGTAAAACTAGATATTGTAAGTGCCCAATAATGTTCATCCTGCTTTTCTTGTGAACGGTAAAACTAGATATTGTAAATGTCTAATAATGTTCATCCTGCTTTTCTTGTGAACGGTAAAACTAGATATTGTAAGTGTCTAATAATGATCATCCAGCTTACGGTAAAACAAGATATTGTAAGAGTTTAAAATGGTCATCCTGCTTTTCTTGTGAACGGTAAAACTAGATATTTTAAGTGTCTAATAATGGTCATCCTGCTTTTCTTGTGAACGGTAAAACTAGATATTGTAAGAGTCTAATAATGATCATCCAGCTTACGGTAAAACCACATATTGTAAGA
Source organism: Saccostrea echinata (assembly GCF_033153115.1). Classification (NCBI taxonomy): domain Eukaryota; kingdom Metazoa; phylum Mollusca; class Bivalvia; order Ostreida; family Ostreidae; genus Saccostrea; species Saccostrea echinata. The sequence continues at coordinate 7,538,261 of NW_026889795.1, read as the reverse complement.
GTCTAACAATGGTCACCCAGCTTAACTTGTGTACGGTAAAACTAGATATTGTAAGTGTCTAATAATGTTCATTCTGCTTTTCTTGTGAACGGTAAAACTAGATATTGTAAGTGTTTAATAATGGTCATCCTGCTTTACTTGTGAACGGTAAAACTAGATATTGGAAGTGTCTAATAATGTTCATCCTGTTTTCTTGTGAACGGTAAAACTAGATATTGTAAGTGTCTAATAATGGTCATCCGGCTTTTCTTGTGAACGGTAAAACTAGATATTGTAGGTGTCTAACAATGATCATCCAGCTTACGGTAAAACCACATATTGTAAGAGTCTAACTATGGTCACCCAGCTTAACTTGTGTACGGTAAAACTAGATATTGTAAGTGTTTAATAATGGTCATCCTGCTTTTCTTGTGAACAGTAAAACTAGATATTGTAAGTGTCTGTAATGGTCATCCTGCTTTACTTGTGAACGGTAAAACTAGATATTGTAAATGTCTAATAATGTTCATCCTGCTTTTCTTGTGAACGGTAAAACTAGATATTGTAAGTGTCTAATAATGATCATCCAGCTTACGGTAAAACAAGATATTGTAAGAGTCTAAAATGGTCATCCTGCTTTTCTTGTGAACGGTAAAACTAGATATTTTAAGTGTCTAATAATGGTCATCCTGCTTTTCTTGTGAACGGTAAAACTAGATATTGTAAATGTCTAATAATGTTCATCCTGCTTTTCTTGTGAACGGTAAAACTAGATATTGTAAGTGTCTAATAATGATCATCCAGCTTACGGTAAAACAAGATATTGTAAGAGTCTAAAATGGTCATCCTGCTTTTCTTGTGAACGGTAAAACTAGATATTTTAAGTGTCTAATAATGGTCATCCTGCTTTTCTTGTGAACGGTAAAACTAGATATTGTAAGAGTCTAATAATGATCATCCAGCTTACGGTAAAACCACATATTGTAAGAGTCTAACTATGGTCACCCAGCTTAACTTGTGTACGGTAAAACTAGATATTGTAAGTGTCTAATAATGTTCATTCTGCTTTTCTTGTGAACGGTAAAACTAGATATTGTAAGTGTTTAATAATGGTCATCCTGCTTTACTTGTGAACGGTAAAACTAGATATTGGAAGTGTCTAATAATGTTCATCCTGTTTTCTTGTGAACGGTAAAACTAGATATTGCAAGTGTCTAATAATGGTCATCCGGCTTTTCTTGTGAACGGTAAAACTAGATATTGTAGGTGTCTAACAATGATCATCCAGCTTACGGTAAAACCACATATTGTAAGAGTCTAACTATGGTCACCCAGCTTAACTTGTGTACGGTAAAACTAGATATTGTAAGTGTTTAATAATGGTCATCCTGCTTTTCTTGTGAACAGTAAAACTAGATATTGTAAGTGTCTGTAATGGTCATCCTGCTTTACTTGTGAACGGTAAAACTAGATATTGTAAGTGTTTAATAATGGTCATCCTGCTTTTCTTGTGAACAGTAAAACTAGATATTGTAAGTGTCTGTAATGGTCATCCTGCTTTACTTGTGAACGGTAAAACTAGATATTGTAAATGTCTAATAATGTTCATCCTGCTTTTCTTGTGAACGGTAAAACTAGATATTGTAAGTGTCTAATAATGATCATCCAGCTTACGGTAAAACAAGATATTGTAAGAGTCTAAAATGGTCATCCTGCTTTTCTTGTGAACGGTAAAACTAGATATTTTAAGTGTCTAATAATGGTCATCCTGCTTTTCTTGTGAACGGTAAAACTAGATATTGTAAGTGTCTAATAATGATCATCCAGCTTACGGTAAAACTAGATATTGTTAGAGTCTAATAATAGTCATCCAGCTTTACCTGTGAACGGTGAAACTAGATATTGGAAGTGTCTAATAATGGTCATCCTGCTTTTCTTGTGAACGGTAAAACTAGATATTGTAAGTGTCTAATAATGTTCATCCTGCTTTTCTTGTGAACGGTAAAACTAGATATTGTAAGTGTCTAATAATGATCATCCAGCTTACGGTAAAACTAGATATTGTAAGAGTCTAACAATGGTCACCCAGCTTAACTTGTATACGGTAAAACTAGATGTTGTAAGTGTCTAAAATAGTCATACAGCTTCACTTGTGAACGGGAAAACTCGATATTGTAGGTGTCTAATAATGGTCATCCAGCTTACGGTAAAACTAGATATTGTAAGTGTCTAACAATGGCCATCCAGCTTTACTTGTGAACGGTAAAACTAGATATTGTAAGTGTCTAATAATGGTCATACAGCTTAACTTGTGAACGGTAAAACTAGATATTGGAAGTGTCTAATAATTGTCATCAAGCATTACATGTGATTGGTAAAACTAGATATTGTAAGGGTCTAATAATTGTCATCCTGCTTCACATGTAACGGTAAAACTAGATATTGTAAGTGTCTGTAATGGTCATCCAGCTTTACTTGTGAACGGTAAAACTAGATATTGTAAGTGTCTGTAATGGTCATCCAGCTTTACTTGTGAACGGTAAAACTAGATATTGTAAGTGTCTAATAATGATCATCCAGCTTTACTTGTGAACGGTAAAACTAGATATTGTAAGTGTCTAATAATTGTCACCCACCTTTACTTGTGAACGGTAAAACTAGATATTGTAAGTGTCTAATAATGGTCATCTAGTTTCACTTGAGAATACTTCTGTTCTTCTAGTCTTTCTTTTTTGTCTATTACTGAAACATCAATATAGTCTAACATGATGCCTTTATTATTTTTCATTGCCGAGTTTTTCTCTACATTGTATATTTTGATGCCTTGATTGAATCATAAATAATCTTATGTAATAAAGTCGACCAGGCTGTAATTTTATTGATTTTTTTTTTAATTTATCCTAGTTTCTGAGCAATACTCTGAGAGGCAGCGTTTGTTGCCACTGGAAGTTTTCAACATCTCATCCAATACTTATTATAGATTCCGTCTGATAAACTCTGGTATGACAGGCAGCTTTAGAATCTCAATAGACAGCGTAAGTATTTAGTCCCACCAGGGAATAACAATTACATTTAATTTACTTTAGATTTCCATTGTGCACTTTATCATCTGTAGTGATCTCTGTCGCAGCATGTTTTCTCCTGTTCTCTGTCCATGGCTTCTGTTCTTTTTCTTTTCTGAACATCCGTGCATAACTCTCATAGATTAAATTCAGAAGGTGTGGTCCAACCAAAAAAATTTCTATTTATATTTATGTTTATCCAGAACTTTATATAGACGATACAAATCCGACACTTTAAACCATTAATTGTATGTTTTACAGTGCGACTAAATTAAATTGTGTTTAAATTTTTATATTTACATTTACACATGTTTTCCCTTAAATAACACAATCTAAGCGAGGCGTTTTTAATTCTGTGTAGAAACAGGTTCCTCACGTGTCCTTTAATTTATTGTTTAGTCATAAACGATTGAAGTAATTTAACAGTGACGTCATACGTGGTAGAAACGTTCAACGGATTCAATTCATACCGTTGAGGTTTGATCATTTTAAGGTTTAAGGTTTAATGTAAATATATACTACAGTGTATAAGGTATCATTTTTAACTTTTATCGGGATGTAAATGCGGGTCGGCATGTGATCAAATCTACCATTCGGGCTTTATTTTGATCACACGACCAACCTGCATTTATATCCGAATAAAAGTTTTAAAATTATACCTTTTCTTAATCAATGAAGCACAAGCTTTTCCTAATTGCATCGGACGGTGCTGATCTTGTCCCTGTTCAGATCGACTTCCTTATTATTAACCCTGGGGAAACTTATGACGTCATTCTGTACGCCAATTCCACAGCAGGAAACTACTGGATACGATCGCGAGTAGAAACAACGGCGGTCATGGATGTACATTTTGTGAGTTGTGGTCCTCATTGAGAATATGAAACAAAAAAAAATTAAGAACAATTACGCATATTATTGCAATAATTCACTTATATGTTTTAAAGAACCATTTCCGTGTATTTACTTTATTTTTTTTTAATCCAAGTGTGTTGCAAACATGAGGTTTAGATCATCTTCATATACAGGGTTATGCTATCATACCAGAAGTATAGATCAACTTCATACACAGGGTTATATCATACCAGAAGTATAGATCAGCTTCATACACAGGGTTATATCATACCAGTGTAAATATTCTATGTGGGAATAAAATGTGTGTAGGGATAAAGTGGTCCAGTTGTTAAATATTAGAAAAATACTAGTTGTTATAGTTTCATATGGAGTATAACATTACAATGGTGAAATTCTTTCTTAAAAATTAAATATCTAATCTATACTGTGTATTTTATCTTAATTGTTATATCTTCTACCTTTTGCAGAATCCAATACAACAAAATGAAAGCTTTGCACAGCTTCACTACAAAGAAGCAGACGCTGAACTTCCGAAATCAGAAGAGAGAAAATGCTCCGTAATAGAGCCCTGTGTAATGGCCAACTGCCCCTGGAGGTTTGAGATATAACTATCACGTAATAACTTAATGCAAAAGGATTTACCTGGTGACCTACTTTAAACCATGTCCAAATAACGTCTTTAAGGTTGTTCCAAGAATATTGTGTAATGTTTGCTCTTTGCCATCAAAAAAAATATTTTCATAAAATATTCAAATTTGGACTGGATAGGTTTGTTTTAATCTTCATAGGTTATTACTCAATAAGCATGTTACCAGAATGGATAAACATTAACGTAAACATGGATAAACATTAACTTGTACATAGATAAACATTAACTTGTACATAGATAAACATTAACTGAAACATTTAGTTGTACTTAGATAAATATTAACTTGCACTGAGATAAACATTAACTTGTATTGAGATAAACAATAACTTGTATTGAGATAAACAATAACTTGTATTGAGATAAACATTAACTTGTACTGAGATGAACATTAACTTGTATTGAGATAAACCATAACTTGTATTGAGATAAACCATAACTTGTACTGAGATAAACAATAACTTGTATTGAGATAAACATTAACTTGTATTGAGATAAACATTAACTTGTATTGAGATAAACAATAACTTGTATTGAGATAAACATTAACTTGTACTGAGATAAACAATAACTTGTATTGAGATAAACAATAACTTGTATTGAGATAAACCATAACTTGTATTGAGATAAACAATAACTTGTATTGAGATAAACCATAACTTGTATTGAGATAAACAATAACTTGTACTGAGATAAACAATAACTTGTATTGAGATAAACCATAACTTGTATTGAGATAAACAATAACTTGTATTGAGATAAACAACAACTTGTATTGAGATAAACAATAACTTGTATTGAGATAAACAATAACTTGTATTGAGATAAACATTAACTTGTACTGAGATGAACATTAACTTGTATTGAGATAAACAATAACTTGTATTGAGATAAACCATAACTTGTATTGAGATAAACAATAACTTGTATTGAGATAAACAATAACTTGTATTGAGATAAACAATAACTTGTATTGAGATAAACAATAACTTGTACTGAGATAAACAATAACTTGTATTGAGATAAACAATAACTTGTATTGAGATAAACAATAACTTGTATTGAGATAAACCATAACTTGTATTGAGATAAACAATAACTTGTGTTGAGATAAACATTAACTTATACATGGATAAACATTAACTTGTACATGAATAAACATTAAATTGTACATGAATGAACATTAACTTGTACATTTATTGACAGTCCTGATAGCATGGTAAGGATAGAACCATCTGTCAAGTGTCTTTCCATAGCAGACCTTAAGGCGTCATCGATCAGCAGGACATTCAACCCTGTCTCCATTCCAGATTCTCCAGATGATTTCCAAGAGATTTTTCCCAATTTTCATTTTACGGGTTAATAAGAAATGACAATTCTATGATTTTTTTTATTCATTAAGTAGAATTATGACACCAGGAAAATCTGCATTAAGAAATTTTATTCCAATTTTCTTAAATTTAAAACGGCGGACATTTGCTTTTCAGGGAGTGATGTTAAGCGTGCCCGCCCAGCAGTGAATGCAATCCATTACAAATCCCCACCAACTCCACTTCTGGTATGATGGATTTGATCCGAAATCATAGGATTTTTTTATATTTGTAACACAAAGAAGTTGCAACCAGATCTGTGAATATGAATAATCGGAGTCTGTTTCATTTTTTTTAATGAAATACTTGCATTTCAATAATTATTGTGCAAGAGAATAAAAGAATTCGGTTGTCAGTTGCATATCTTGCAAAAGGTTGTAAAATTTAATTTCCTTTTGAGGAGGGATTCTTGTCTGGTTTCTGACTAGACGAAATATTCCAAGTAGATTTGCTTGTACGTCTTATAAACTTAGCTGTAATGTATTTAACAGATCATATTTTTCTTTACTCATCATTATTGTACAATTTTAAATAGAAATGGTAAACTGAGTTTGAAATCCATAAGGGACTATATTTTTGACGCAACTGCGGCGTATGAAAATATCTCCTTTTCTGCCTATCAGAATCACTTACAGAACATAACGTGTGGTTAATTTTTTTAAACAATCAAAGACTTGAGGAAATTTTGATATGTAACGAACATTAATAATAATGCCCTAAAGTTTTAAAACACAGCAAATAAAAATGATTTTCTAAACAAACTACAATCTTGTTAGCTTTTGAAAGCCTCCAACCTTAAAACAGATTTGAGCAAAAAATCAATAAAAAGTGTTTTTTCTCTCTTAAAGCTTTTTGTTTTTGTATCATTTTGTATATTTATATAACTACTTTATCATGTGTAAAAATAAGAAATAATTAAATATAAGAAGTATACAAAAATAACTAATATATCCTAAAAAATTAAGAAAAACAGAGGAAATCCGGATTAGCCAATATCTATTAAGTTAAATAATGTCAATTAATTTGGTAGAATCATCTGATAGACCCGATATGGTAACATCTTTTTGTGCAAAAAGAAAAACATTTCATCTTTTAAAATAGAAGTAGGCATCAGATGATTAGCAACAGTAATTTTTTACTCTAAATGTCAAGGAAAAAGATAATGACCTTGACCTGACCTTGTTTCTAAAATAAAACGGTCAAATTTAATCTAATTGATACCATCACTTAGTGATATTGTCTTCTTGAATCTCTGAAAATTTCATTAATTTTTAAATACAAGAAATATGAGTAGAATAAGAGAAGAATCCCTCCTTAAGTGTATTTTTCTCAACTTTTTTTTTATTATTATTGTGTTCAATAATGATTAGTAACAAATGTACAAAAAAATAACATTTCACACAGCCAGATTTAGAACGCTTTATTTTTGTTGTTTGAAGATTTCTCCAGATATTGTAAAAGACAAGAGTATTGTATGTAACAACGAACACATGGAGAACTGTGGTGAATACTGCCGATGCACTCACGTCGTTAAACTTGAAACCAAGAAAACCACACAACTTGTTCTTATTGCAGAAAGTGAGTACCATCCTTCACAAATATACATTCTAATAAATCTCGAGTTGATATCTTTGCATGATTGCCCTATGGGTGTACAATTAAACCGGTCACACTTTTTCTCTATTAAACAAATGAAAATCATTTTAAAGCAGATTGATCAGGGAACATGTTGATGATGATTGTCAGATCAACTTATTTTTTACCGGAAAATCACTTAATTTTGGAAGGGGACGGATTTTTTGTTGTATTTTGGTACATATATATGAAGAGAGTCCCAAATAGATGTCCTACACGAAACCTAAAATTTCATATGTATCATAATTGAACTTTCTTCAACGACAAATTCAAATATCATATCTCCATAATATCTTCCCAAAAATACATTTTTTTATTTTACAGTACTTATTGCACATACAAGGGTCGATATATCATTTTCGTTTTCAAAATGATTTTAAAGATGGCTTACAGACAGGAACTTCACATCCCGTTCACATACACGGAAATCGTTTCCAAGTTCTGAAAATTGGTCATGCAGTTTTAAACAAAACAACTGGATTTGTACAAGATGCAAACCAAGACATTCAATTATCGGATAACTTCAGCAAAGCAAAATGGCGGGATTCAAGCTGGAAGAATGGTAACGTTCCAGATCTAAACATAGAAAATCCTCCACTCAAGGATACGGTGGTGGTACCAAACAGAGGCTACGTTGTAGTAAGGCTACAAACTGACAACCCAGGTAATTAGAATGAGAAGAAATCCATTCTAGTTCTGAGAGAATTTGAATTTCCCATAGACCGATCATGACAAAGAGCATAAGACGAGTGTGATCGGTCGATAGGGGATACTTACTCCCCAATGGCACCTTGTTCCACCTCTGATGAGAATTTTAGAGGTCCGTGTTTGCCCTGCTCCCGATTTATGATGTTTCAATGGATTTTTGAGCTTGATTACTGTTCGTTATCTCGATCCATCTTTTATTGTAAACTAGTTTAAATGGAAACTTGAAACATTTAGTGTAAATGTAAAATAATGAAATATATTGTAGGATTTTGGCTTCTTCATTGTCACCTTGACACCCAAATGAACATCGGAATGGCTGTAGTTCTGCAAGTAGGCGAGCCAAATGATATGCCAGAAGTTTCCTCACATTTTCCAAAATGTTCGAACTTCAATGTAAACTCGATTTCTTTACCTTCATCTAATTCAGTTAAACACGGTGGGAATCTTTAGAAGATACAAGGATTTTTTCAGCAACTAGGTATTTTAATTTGACATACTATAAACTTCCCTCTCTCTTATCTCTCTCTCTCTCTCTCTCTCTCTCTCTCTCTCTCTCTCTCTTTGGTTCTATAAATCATTGAATGGATTTTCCTATAACCTCTTTGTAGTGAGTGTGTTATTATGCTAACTGTCTTTTTCTTTAACTATTTCAGCCTTTTATGGTACATCAGAACGTAAAATTGGTAGCAAGCAAAATGAAGATGTAAGATTTATGACAATAAACTATCGTTTTGGATGTTTTCATCGCTGTTTTCGTCTTCTAATGTCTTTAGTGTTCTTCTACAGTGAAAACTGTCTTATCTTACATGCAATGGGAGTAGGGATGTCAACGAATATTCGAGTACTCGATTATCGTTCGATGATACCGACTACTAGCTAAAATTTTTACTTGGTTATTCGTTATAAAGTTTGTTTCTTCACAGTAATCTTAAATTCAATGTATTAAAATGAGATTATCTTCATTCATTTCTTATCGCGTCAGTGTTCTCGTTTGTAAATCTCAGGGTAAGGCTTAAGTGGTTTGATAATTGTTCAAAGGATATTTTTTGCCTGTCGATTTTTAGTCGGCCTCCAAAATCTACAGTTTTTGGCATACATTAAAGATTTCAGAATTGAAAAACTGTGAAATACTGTACTTGCATTCTGCGGTGTAACATCCAAAACTGGAGGATTTAGAGGGGGGCTCAGTCCCCCCCCCCCCTTTTGTGTCCAAAATATACATGTACATGAGATTTAATAAAACAATTTTGTTTGGTGTGGCCGTGGGCCCCTACCCCGACCCAAAACTGGTCGCCCCCCCCCCCTTCAAGATTCCTGGATCCGCAACTGTCCTAATACATGTATCATGTGTATGTTGTATCATACATGTTTTATATGCGTCATCCGTCATACATATCGAAATTCACTATTGAACCTTTCCTAGTAAATTCTCCGCAAAAATGCCCAATTACCATGCCGGAAAATCTTTTTAAGGATTGTCTACATCTTAAAGAGTTGTAAATGGGGGGAGCTTTCAAAAACTATCTTTACTAGCTCCAAATTATAAAGTTCCAGCCCGATACCATAAGATCACACATAATGCTACTCTTGATTAATAATAATAATTGAACAGCTGTTACAGAATCGTAAATGCATGTAAATTGGGGAACAGTTATGAGCGTAATTTAATGGTGTTTCTGTCTTTTGTTAATATCAGTCATTTTAAGATTGTATTGATTGTTTTCACAGAATCTCATAATCCAAATTTATTGCAAGCTCTCTATGATTTCATAAGAGGTTCGCCTTTTTATCGGTCACGGGTCACTAAAAAGACATGTTCAACAGGCTTCGGGTGATAGTACAATAAAGTTGCATATACTAGCGTCATAAAAAAAGAAGACAAATGCAGGCGTCTGATATTCTGTATTTACATGTGCAGTAAATATTATTTTTTTTTATTTATACATAATTTTATTCACAAAATGTGAATGGGATTGGGCAGCAGGCATAGACTATATTAGCCCTCTCCCTACAGCAAGGTCAAGGTAAATACAAACTATAACATTAATTTAAAAACATTGTAAAAATAAAATGCAAGGAAAAAGAAGGAATAATACAATGAAGTACCCTAAATATTATAATCAAGAACAAATTCATTGGATACATATATTTATTACCATGTAAATGTTTACAATTCAGAAATTGTTTAATGCATTGTTCACATTAATTATTGTACAAGCAGTCCGTAGAAGACATATAGTGCAATGCAATGAAAAAATAAATTTCTACGAGTACTCGATTATCGTTCGACTAAAGTCTCCGACTATTCGACTAAGCTGTCCGAGTAAAATTGACATCTCTAAATGGGAGACAGCATTTGTATCAGAATAGACAGGATTTCGGATTACAAAGGGTAAAGAACATAGAAAACAGTAAAATGGGGATTTAAACAATGGTCGGAATTCACAGTGAAACGGATTGCACAGGTGTCGGGTTAGACACTTTTCACTGTATAAATATTGTAGGGATCAGTTTTCATTTCGCAGATATCGGGGTATAGTGAAAGAAGCCATTAAAACTACTATAATGAGGAATCAAGCTCAACGTTCTGGAAATTAAATTAAAATTTAATTTTAGCTGGTAATACTCCCGTTTCTACAACCAAAGATTAATCTATACTGCTTCGTAATCGTTAATATCAATCATTTAAACTTGAATTCACTGGGATAAAAATCAGAACTGAATGAAAAAAAATGATATTAAAGACGACTTTGTTGTTGTACTTTGAAGTCTAATTGCTTGAAACTCAAATGGGAAAAACTAAAATCGTATAAATGATCTTTTAAATAATGATCTACTTTAAACATAGGTATTTTGAGCAATTTCGAATCATTTTATACCAGTTAAATATGCATTGTTAGATAACGATAAAAGTGAAATGAACCAAATTCACCAGACTGATAACATATAAGTAGCCGGCCATTTTGTATCTTAAAGTTTTTAAAGAGTTATCTGCCCTTGATAAAGAGAGGAAAATTTCGATTTTGTAAAAATCTCTGTGGTATACAATTCATTTCATTTCAAGGTTTAACAAAGAGACAGTGTATGCATATTTTCATCAAGATATTTGTAAGAAGTTCAAATTACTTTTTACAATATCTTGATAACACATGCTCTGCCCATAGACTTCAATGTAAAATTCAAGGTGAAATTAATTGGACAATAATCAAAATTTTGCAAATTGCTTTGGTGGAGTATTTTTATTTGATAGCACCTTCAAAATACTACCATGATTAAAAATATCGGACCATTCATTTATTAGGTACCAAATATTGTCGTTATACATTTAATACCTTAAACACTTTTGATATGCATTTATCCCTATGATGCCTTTGTCTGATGCCTGTCTGTCTATCTGTCATATATATCTGGGATAGGTCGCTCTTTGTGTAAAGATATACCTAAACACAAAATTTTTATGAGAAATAATGGCTATTGTCCCTGTAAAATCGTAATTTGACGGCTCTTACTAAATCTCTCTCTCTCTCTCTCTCTCTCTCTCTCTCTCTCTCTCTCAAGCAATCCAAAGGTTTTAATATAATAATTGTTATACCAGGAAGGTCATATAAATCAAATAATATTCATGATTCATTAAGAACCACTTTGCTTTCGGGATTTTTCATCAATAAAGCTTGGATTCTGACATACACTGTAAGGCAGAAAAGCATGGAGAAATAAAATTTTCCTGATTGAATGGGAAATACATGTAAAGGCAAATTTTTCATGAATTTAAAATACATCATCCCCTCTCTCACACCCTATTTTTTTCCTCTTTTTTGGGGTGGGGAGGGGGGAGGGTTTTTTTTAATGATATATTTATAGTTTATTTTACATTTCTCGTAAAAACTGAGCTATCATATAGTGTCAGTGGTAATACCCTTTAAAAGCTCATATTTTAAGAGAAATGTAAAAAAACAATAAAATAAAATAAATGAATAAATAAACAATCAAATAAATATATAATGAAATAATAATGATACCCCCCCCCCCCCCAACAAAAAAAGAAAAAAGGGGTGTGAGAGAGGGAATTATATATATTTTAATTTCATGAAAAATTTGTAAAAACTCTCTAACAAATAGTGTATGTGGTGTTTTTGTTCAATAGATAAAAAAAGAGGGCGTTTCACAAGGGGTCCCTGGCGTGGTCATAAAGACCCGTAAACCCCTTGGGGACCCCCCCCCCCCAAAGACTAGTCCCTGGCGCGGTCGTGAATTAGACCCGTAAACCACTCTGAGAGGTCCCCCTCATATCAACGATCGGGGATCCGGTCGGTACGAGAAACAAGCTTTGTGCTGCTGTGTGCCTTGGCGTAGGTCCACCTCTGGCGCGTCCTTGACAGGGTCGTACATGTAAGTGGCTGCCACTCTTCTCATTTTCAAGAAAAACAAGTATAAACCCGCCTGCAGTCGGACAGCAGGTCCAAAGTCCTGGTAAAGTGTGATGGCTACTTTGTAAGAAACCGAAAAAGAAAAAAAATTTAAAAAATAAAAACAAAAAAAAAAAAACTTAAGCGGAAGAGCTGGAAACGGAAGGGCCGCCATCTTGGACCCGGTTAAAAGGGATCGAAATGTACACACTATACTGCTATCTTGGTAGTATGAAAATCCTGATTTAGAGTCTTCCTACAGATTGATTAATCAAAACATAGTAAAAGTGTAGAAAAATATGTATCAGTGTACATAATTCTGTAAATGCATGTAGAATATTTAAGGGAAAGGGGGCGTTTCAAGTCCAGGTGCTACTCTTCTTTTTACATAATTACAATTAAGCCAGTAGAGCTGCATTCTCATCAGAGACTTCTGGTTTGTACTTTATTTAATATCAATCAATCGGGAGAGAACTGTGTTTTGCTTTAAATATGATGAACATTGAATATAACTCAGGTTTTCAATTTGCAGCTTTTTTCTCTATTTGGGTTGACTTACCCCCCCCCCCTTCTGGTCCTTCCACTTTGAAAAACGATGCTACATGCCTGAGAGAGAGAGAGAGAGAGAGAGAGAGAGAGAGAGAGTAATTTGTTTCCTGGGAACATGTTAAGGAAACTGTATGCTCAATTTTATTTTTAGGTGGGGGTTCTGAAGAACTATACAAATTACTGAAAGTTTTATTGGTATTGTTCGAATTTACAGACACAGGTTGAGAATTACGCTCGAGGATTGCAATCTCCCTTGATTTTTTTTTTTTTTAATTTAATTTTTTTTTAACAGAGAGCCTATACAACATGCTTTAACATGGAACCTCATACTCTCAAAATTTATATATGTACATGTGTAATATTACTCAACCCGTGCGTGCAAATGACGTGTTATAAAATAACTGGTATCTGTATATCTTGATTAAAACAGCAGAAACATTCAAATTAGACAAGTAGGCGCTGCAAGCAAAGATTGATCAGGGAAAATCAAACTTTTGTGATAAGTCGATGTTTGAGAATGGACTTGAAGCTTCAAATAATTATACATTAGAAATTTTCAGATTTGCTTATAATTTATCGTCAATTAATTTGAAATAAAAATATTATAAACATGGACCTTACAAATCAGCCTGTGAACAGGCGCGGATCCAGGATTTTGCGTTAGAGCTAGGAGGCGCTATTAGATGGCAAGGGGCAACAGTACCGCCGATATCACCAGAATGTCAAGATCAGTGACCGGTTGGGTCACTAAGAATCGGCAAATTTATTGAACCTCATTTTAGCACAAAAATGACTGTAATTTTCGCGCCTGGTGAAATATGAAAGCCTTTGCAACAAATGCTTAAAAGTTATGGCCAAAGTTATTGTTTATAAAAGAAGGTCATACTCCCAAGGTCAAGGAAAAAAATGTTGGTACCATAAGGAAGTTCTTGTTACAAGGAATACATGTGAAATACAAAGTCCTACATGTAACTCCAACCAATCAATAGTAACTGTTATGGACAAGGTTAACTGTTTTAGCGGCTAGACAAACTGCTACATGTATATAGACAAACAGATGGACGGACAGATCAAAAACTGTATGCCCCCAAATCTTCAGCTATGGAGGCATAAAAATATTAGCCCAATCTAAAATATTCGACTTTTCACTGATTGCATGCCTGAATCGTATAGAACCTGTACTTTTTATTCATTTCATTTATTTTTTGACAACATCATTATCCATTGGTGTATAGTAATGAATACAACACACACATATACACACACAACACACACGTGCACATACACACACAACACACACACACACACCCACACACATATACACACACAACACACACATACATCAAAGTATCCAATTAACTAGCATGCACTTAATGCAGTCATAATTATGTGTATGACAGAGTGAAAATTGATATTTATTTTTATCAAATTATTATGATGAATAAATTTATTATTTTCATTATTTATAAAATAATTATTTTCGCAACATATGAGTTTATTCAGTATGAATATATTTTTAGTACTGTTAATTACTTTACAAATAACCATGTCACTCATGTGCATGGATATTTTAAACTTTTATACACTGTAGCTATATTTAGAAGGAATATACCCTTTTCTTGTATTTGATTGGTCAGTTATGGTCAGATGTAGAGAATTTGATCATATTATAATTTGGAGGGAATTTTCCCATTGTGTTATTTAGTTCTTGTGCTGCAGTCTTTGTTGAAAGTGTATTTTCAGTGTCAGTCAGTATCATTGAAATTTTTTTATGTTTCGGGGACTTAGAATCGTTTTTGAAAGGGGGGGCAGACTGAGAAAAAAAATTCAACTTACCTAAAAAAAACTTGAGAAGCCAAAAAAATAAGTTAAAATGAAATGAAATAAAATAAATATTAAAGAAAAATTAAAGGAAAGTTATCCAGACTCGAAAAAATCCTATTTCGTGGGGGGGGGGGGGGGGGGGGGGTTAGATTCAAACTCCTTTCAGTAACAAATTTTATTCATAGTACATTACAACATTACCCTTATTTGACTGTGCTGCAACACAAAGTACAAAGTGGGTGGGCAATCCACCCTTTCAATGAACATTTTCAATAGTAAAAGGTTTTGTTTGGAAAAAAGTGCCCCCACTCCCCGGCCCCCCTGTTGCGACGTGCCTTAGTTTTGTGGAATATTCTCATAATCAGCTCAGTTGATTTGTAAGTACATGTACATATATATTCATTATATTAAATACATATATTAAATATCTATTTCTGTAATAATAATAGAAGTATTCAGACATCTATTTTATTGAAACAGTTGGTCATACTTTATAAGAATAAATATAAGTGTAACATTTTTTTAAAGAAAAACAGGATTAGTAATATAATTACAGATACATTAACACAGTGAACTGAATAGTTGAAGTCAGTGTATTATTTTCTACCTTTAGATATACATGTAATTCCAGGCCCATAGGAAGCAATTTCAGTTTGGGGGGGGGGGGGGGGCACAGCCATACATTTTTCAGTTGACGTTGAGGGGGCACTACCAAAAATTTCCTGACAAGCAAAAAAAAAAAAAAAAAAAAGGTCATCAGACCTTTTTATTGAGGGGGCACAAGCACACATTATCTATGTTTACTATAGTAATCTATATATCGGCAAAATTATTGGGGGGGGGGGGCACGGCCCCTCCGTGCCCACCCCCCTCGGTTCCTACGGCCATGAATTCTCATGATGTAAGAGTAAACTAGCTATTGTTCTACGACCTTTACACCTCAAGTGAGGTAAGCAAAATCTCTTGAGTGTTATGCTTGAAATTTATATATCACGATACATCATAATACTAATGAAACATACGTATGTAAATATTTTCTTTATGAATTCTTGTGAAAAAAGGTTTTACATATTAGTATGCAGTGAAAATAATAATACTTTGTTTGTTAAAATAATGAGAAGATATAGATGATTTTGATAGACACAAATATTTTTGAGTCAAACATACTTAGGCTAGCATTTTCATTTCATTCAGACATATGAACGTAAGAGTTATCTTTCTTACAATGTTGTTTATTATGCTAGCTTTTACTGTGTTACAGGGTCAACTCAATTGAACAACTATATACATATCTATCGTGATTATTCCAAAATAAAAAGGAAACTTTATCTGAGTCTTTCCTACTGTAGCACCCCAAGACCCCGGGTTACACCTGTGCATATCAGTTTTAAGGGTGAACATCGGGATCGAAATACAAAATATTATTTCATGTTCCATGGGTCAGGACGACGCAGACGTGAAAAGGTTGAATGCTAGATCAAGGGAAAAAAAAAGCGAAACAAGCTAAAGCCTATTGATTCACGAGAGAAATCAACATTATTGTGAATACTACACGTATGAAATAGTGGGTAAACAAAGTAAGGTCATATCACGTAGACATATACTGTGTTTTGTTTTGTTCACGGTAAACTGACTAATATGAACAAGGAAGTAGATTTAACTTTTTTTGAAGTTGGAAGTAGACCTAGCCCCGGGATATACATATATTCTTTTTTTATAAATATATATGTAATTTTATTCTTAGAAATAATATTTGATAAAGTTTTAGCCTTGGGGTTTACCTACAATATAAATGTTTTCTTAAACATAATAATGAATAAAGCTTGCTTGGGGTCTGTTTGTGCTGTGGATACTGGCCTGGATAATTCATTTGGTAGAGCACCTGACTAGTGAAGCAGGGGTCCTTTCGGTTCTGCAATACATAGTTTCCTTACTTGTTACACACTTAAAAATAATATGAAAAAAGTCCTAGCCTTGGAGTCTACATAATCTTAAAATAATATTAAAGTCCTAACCCCCTGGGTCCACATACTCTTAAAAAACAACGTGAATAGACAAAATATGACTCTGAGAAGCCCCCCTACTTTCCCTTGGAAATATCAGCTCCTCCATTGAATTGCCAGTCTGGCATGATGTGTGTTAAGAACTGTAACAATGCACTGTGTTCATAAAGAAAAAATGATTTCGTTTCTTAATTTGTTTGCAGTCCAGATTTAAGTTTGTGAAAATCATGACCCTCTGGGTAAAAAGGGATACAATAAGAGATTATAGTTTTACTTAAGAATTAATAGATAAAAATATATACATATTCTTATTTAAAATTTCCTCAATACCAGCAGGGACATAATAAAAGGTTGATATCTAAGGATCCTCAGCCCTCAGGTAAATTCAAGCAGATTAAAGGGACCAAGACCCCGTGGGTAGGGTGGGGCCACATAAGGGGATTTTAGTTTTACACTGTAATACAATGTATTGGAATTAAAAAAAAATCATCCTCTCAAGAACAACAGGGATGTAATTGATACTAGGCAAGCAGAATCAAGTTTGTTCAAATCATGACTGCAGGAGGAGGGGAGGGGGGATTTAGCCACCATAAAGGATCAAAGTTTTACAAAGAAGAATATAGAGGAAGACATCTTTGATTGATTATATTAAAATTCAAGCATACTCAAGATTTGTTTCAGATATAAAAATTTTACATAGGAATATATGAGAAAAATTCTTTGTTTTATTTTTTCCTAATGAACTGCCTGGGCAAGATTATTATATTATTATAAAAAGCAGATAAGAGGGGGGAATTATTTCTTTAATTTATTGGTAGTAGACATTGCACGCATGGGTGAAGAAAAATATGAATGGACTGTCTAATGGTATACAAAAACTAATGGCATTCATGTTTTTTGAAGCATTAAAGAAAAAAAAAATTATTATTTTGGGATAGTGGGATTCTGTTGTTGTTTTTTTTTAGCTCACCTGAGCTGAAAGCTCAAGTGAGCTTTTCTGAGTTTAAATTGTAAAAATAAAGGGCCAAGTTCCCTTATAAGGGGAGATAATCAAGAAAAGACAAAAATAAGGTGGGGTCATTAAAATATCTTCTTCTCGAGAACCACGCCGCGAATGACCCAATTCGATAAAAAATGGGTAGCAACTGTTCCTTCGCCATGCGCTCAGCACTTTGAAGTGAAAGTTGCGGGTCCTTCGGATGAGACCTTGAAATCCGAGGCCCCGTGTCACGGCAGGCGCTGGCACGATAAAGATCCCTCACTTCTCAATGGCCCTGAGTGCCGAGTAAAGGTCAAAATTTGAAGCCCTTCATCGGTATATGGTAACGTCTCTATATGAGTGAAAAATTCTCGAATGGGACGTAAAACAACATACAATCAATCAATCAATCTCAAGAACCACTGGGCCAGAAAAGCTGAAACTTATGCGGAGGCATCCTGGGATAGTGTAGATTCTAAATTGTTCAAATCATGGCCCCCGGGGGTAGGGCAGGGCCACAATAGGGAATCCAAGTTTTACATTGAAATATGTAGGAAAAATCTTTAAAAATCCTCTTCTCAAGAACAACTGGGCCAGAAAAGCTGAAACTTATGCGGAAGCATTCTGGGGTAGTGTAGATTCTAAATTGTTAAAATCATGACCCCCGGGGGCAGGGCGGGGCCACAAGTATAACAAGGGGGGGGGGGGAATCTGGTAAAGAACAGCATGACCAAAGTTACTCAGGTGAGCGATGTGGCCCATGGGCCTCTTGTTTTGTAATGCTAATAGATTTTGAGCTCGAATACTGTTCGTTATATCCACATATTTCATCTCAGCAGCATCAGGTAGTGCATATAATTCCTGCATTATCCATATCAATTCCTGCATTATCTATATCAATTCCTGCATTATCCATATCAATTCCTGCATTATCCATATCAATTCCTGCATTATCTATGTCAATTCCTGTATTATCTATATCAATTCCTACATTATCTATATCAATTCCTGCATTATCTATGTCAATTCCTGTATTATCTGTATCAATTCCTGCATTATCTATATCAATTCCTGCATTATCCATATCAATTCCTGCATTATCCATATCAATTCCTGTATTATCCATATCAATTCCTGTATTATCTATATCAATTGCTGCATTATCTATATCAATTCCTGTATTATCTATATCAATTCCTGCATTATCCATATCAATTCCTGCATTATCCATATCAATTCCTGCATTATCTATTTCAATTCCTGCATTATCCATATCAATTCCTGCATTATCTATGTCAATTCCTGTATTATCTATATCAATTCCTGCATTATCCCTATCAATTCCTGCATTATCTATGTCAATTCCTGTATTATCTATATCAATTCCTGCATTATCCATATCAATTGCTGCATTATCTATATCAATTCCTGCATTATCCATATCAATCCCTGCATTATCTATATCAATTCCTGCATTATCTATATCAATTCCTGCATTATCTATATCAATTCCTGCATTATCTATATCAATTCCTGTATTATCTATATCAATTCCTGAATCAACAAAGAAAGAAACATTTTATTGTTAAAATTGTAATCATTAAGATACTTGTTTATCAACCCTACAGATTAGGCACAATAGCATTATCTCTACCTGTACACTAGAGTTTTACAAGTACACACACTCTCTCTCTCTCTCTAGGTTAATGTTCTGATTTTATTTTGACAGATTTCTCAGGATGTGGTGTGCAGTTACATGTCATCATTAAGAGGATGAAGAAATCAACTTTGTTACAGGTTTTTATAAGCAATAAATAAAAATATACTAGAAAAAATAAATGTATACATTACATTTGTAGATGCACATTCGAAAATATTGACATCATGGACTTGCTTTGTAAAACAAAAAATGGTTAAAACAGTCAAGATTAAAGCTGTCATTTGAATTTTGTAATTTCAAAATCAAGACATGATTTTGTCATTATCAAATAAAGTAAATTAAAATATATGGGTTTTTTTTAAGAATGATTAGTTATACATGTAATGTTCTTATTTTCTTTCCCCAGGACACAGAAACAAGATGAACAGAAGTCATGCAGTTTTTACCAGACACAAGAATTTAATATGGTACAGAGGTATTTCTTTGTTACTCTATATAACTGTGTCAACACACACGGTAGCCACCATACAATGTACCTATCTAAAGAGTGTGGCATTCCATAAAAAAGTCTACATTTAATATTCCACAACTTTGTAACTTATGAATTAATATACATGTATATGAAAGAAAGCAGAGTTTATTGTGATTATATTTTTGTATATTGTATACATGTAGTTGAAACATTTGACTTGAAATGGTAGACATGATTTTAAATGATAATCTGTAAGAATTAATTAAAATCTTCAGTATTTTAACATCAATACATTGTATGTTTTAATCCATCAATATTATATTTTAGATAGACTACATTGTGAATACTTGGACCCTGCTGTTCACAGGGACATAAATAGAATTCTGTCCCCAGTGTAAAAACAAGGTTTTTATATTTGTGTTAATTTTATCAATGTTTATTAATTGTAAGCAGAGACAAGTTATTGTTCTAGATTTAATTATATGAAATGTATATATAAAGATAAAATATTGATCTAAACATTTAATTCTGTGTAAACAGAGACCTATTATAGGCTATTATTGATGTAGATAATTCTAGTACAATATTGTAATTTACAGAGAGATCTCCCTGACTGAGGAAATCAACACGGGATTCTGTTATAAAACCACAGGATAAAGATGAAATAAATGTCTGCTGTCAATGATGTATAGATTTGTGTTACAGAAATCTGTCACAGTGCCAGGTGTTAGTTATTGTAGTCACATCTCCCGTGTATCATCAGACCGGGTCTGGATCAGTGATTGCTATAACAATCTCATCTTGACAAACACAGCAGGGGATAAACTACATCACCTGACAGATATACGTAGTGGTTATAGTGGAGGACACACTGTGAATAATGATGGTGATTTAATTTATATAGACAGACAAGGTAACATCAACAAACTGTCTACAGAGAACACCGTAAAGACTACATTAATAAAGTACAACACAGAACCATGGGTACCACAGTGTGTCTACAGCTCCCCCTCCACTGGAGACCTGCTGGTCGGGATGTATAGAGATGATACAGATACAGGCAAGGTAGTGCGGTATAACTCCACAGGAGAACACATCCAGACCATACAGCACGACAACAACACAGGTCAGGTACTGTATAGTAAACCTATCTACATCACAGAGAACCGCAATGGAGATGTTATTGTGTCTGACTATTACCGTGATGCTGTAGTGGTGACAGATCGGGGAGGAAGTCATCGCTTCTCCTACAGAGGACCTCCATCAGGATCAGGACTAGATCCACGTGGAATCTGTACTGACGCGCTGTCACACATCCTGGTGTGTGATCTATACACCAACTCAGTACAGATGTTAGACAGGGACGGTCACTTCCTGTCACAGATACTGACATCACCACACGAGATAGACAAACCACAGGGCCTGAGTTATGATGTTAACACACAACTACTGTGGGTAGGGTCATACTACAACAACACAGTCAACATATACAGAGTGGTAGATACACACTCTCTGACTGGTAAGTAATAATGTAGTTTGTTTAATTGTATTGTATAATTATGATATCACAACAACATAATAACTACATTATATTATAATTAGGGATGTCATATAAGAAGAACTATAGAGAATTGTGATATATAAACCTGTATACAAGAGTGAATAGAAAATTGAAATATTTAGTTTGATTATGAATTTTTATTGTACATTTTTTTAAATTATATAAGTAATAATGATGAATTATTTATGATTAGATAAAAAAGGAATAAAGTATTCAAATATTTAATTAAGTGTTTGTGTAATTAACTAGATTAGACTATATTACTCAGACATTGTGTTTAAATATAAAATGTTGACTCTTTTTCCCTGTTTATTCCATTATGTTTTCTCAGAAACTTCATACAAAAAGTATATACACAGATGAATGACTTAAAAGTTATAAGAATAGATCTATATGAATTGTCTTCTTACAACGTAAGACTGAAATGTAATATAATTTATACTTGGTATAATGGTATATCGTGTTGTTATTGTATTAACTTTCCAATTTCTATGGTGGATTTTGTGTTTCCTTTGGGTTAGATATACATGATAGGTATAATCTGATTAAAGATGCAGAATTACATTAATTTAGAGTTCAGTATGATGAAGTACTGAAAAATAAGGAAGGATTTTATTTTAAAGTGGAGGATGAAGTTTAATACTTCATTCTAGTTTGTTAGCTAATACTTAATTGTTTATCTCTTTAATTACTTGTACAAAATTCCTATGGGCCTACTATAAAATTTAAGGTATTTAGTCAAGTTAAGGTAATTCTACATTCAGAACAGATGACATTTTGTACTGATGTTGACAGTTAGATATAGACACCATTGACATTAACACAGCTCTGTCTAGGAATGTTGTGTATTTCTGTAGCAGGTGTTCAGTAAATCTACACTGTGTACCGGGTTGACATTCTCCATGTTCATTTAATATTTTGTGTTTGAAAACTGACATCAATGAAACAGTATAAGAATGATCAGGTCAGAAAACAACAAAAAATAAGATTAAGACTTTCAGGTGCTGCTATATTAATTTTTACATGGAATTCGAATGCATTGATCATTTCCATCTACCTATTGGAAAGGGGAATAACTCTTACCTTTATTTAAAGTTGAGAAAAGAAATTTGGGTTATTCCCCTTTTCATTGTAAGATTTGGCCACAAATAAAAGAACAATTCTTGCAATTAAAAGCATTAACAAACCTTGCATCTGCATTTCATAGAGATTTTTTTGACCAAAGAAAATATTTTTTTTCTGTCTAATCAAGTTTTATGATATGTTAAGTAAGGGAAAAAAACTGAATAGGAATGATTAATCATTAGAAACAAAGGAAGTCTTTGTTGATAAAGATTCGTCATGATTTTTGAATGCCTCGATATCACTTACAGAAAAAAATTGGGGGGGGGGGGGTTAAAAAACTTGACGTTACATTTAATAAATCAGATACGAAGTAAACCTTGAATTGCTTGTTGTATATGTTTATTTTTGCATTTTTATCATTTATTTCTAAAAATGATTTTATCCAATTTGAGGAAAGAGTTTTTCCTCAATTCAAAAGGAGGTATTTAAAAAAAAATTGCTGTGAACACAAAGGTTGCATATGTTCTGAACACAGGTCACACAGGCAAGGTCTAGGTTATTGGTAGCTAAAGTACATGTAAATGTAACCCCTTGTGCCTTGATTGTTAATTTGTTATTGGTAGCTAAAGTACATGTAAATGTAACCCATTGTGCCTTGATTGTTAATTTGTTATTGGTAGCTAAAGTACATGTAAATGTAACCCATTGTGCCTTGATTGTTAATTTGTTATTGGTAGCTAAAGTACATGTAAATGTAACCCCTTGTGCCTTGATTGTTAATTTGTTATTGGTAGCTATAGTACATGTAAATGTAACCCATTGTGCCTTGATTGTTAATTTGTTAGGGAGAAAACAGATAGATTTTGTCTGTATCTGAATAGTGATGTGGCAAATAACTTGAACTTTGATTTTTGATCAATACCATTTGTTGAACATGGTCATATCTATGCACAGTATTCTAATAGGGTACATTGATTTTGTTGAGAAGTCACCTCCTACAGTTTTAAGATTAAAGAATAGAAAGCTTTTATAATAGATGACGCTTACATTTACAAGAGTTGTTTCCCTTTTCGGGGTCTAAATGTCTATATTTATTATGTTTTTTGTTGTTACATACTTTGCCAATAAAGGTATGGGAAAGAATTGTCAAAAGACATACAACTTGTAAATATTTAATTTATTATCATGATTATAGGTACATGTAAATTATATGTAAAGGATAAGTGAGAAAGCTGAGTTTTTTGATGACAAAGGGAAATAAATCTTGCAAATGAAAATTTGTCTACTCATGTGAGAAGCATCAGTACTGCTCACACAAAATAAACCTGGTTTGTTGTCACATTGACAGATTTTTCACTTGATTGTCACTGTCAAGGCACTTTGTGTATTCCAACATGAGGAATGCAGTTTGGTATAATTATGGGAAAAGTAAAGCACCATATTTAAAACCTTCTTAATTTTGAAGGATGATGAATTATTAACAGTATTAACACTATTCTTCTCACAGGCCTTCATTGTGAGGACATCAAATGCAAAAAGCATCCCATAAGTTCCATTGACCAGTTCTGTACCCCGTGTGGTGTTCCCTTGTGTGTGGAGTGTACCAGCTCTGAGGATCACAGCAGACATGATCTTAGAAATATAGAGGACTTGTTTAAAAAGATTCACAGGATAGAAGGTAAAAGTTTAAAACTGTTAATGTATGCTTGTTCAGGATTTTATTATACCCCCGCTTGAAAAGTGGGAGGGTATATAGTGATCGGGGTGTCCGTCCGTCCGTCTGTACGTCCGTCTGTTATGCTTTGGGGTACTTATCTCTTATCCACAACTCCTCTTATACCATGGAATGAAATTTAATGAGACTTTCACAGAATCTTTGTTACATAGTGCCATTGTGCACCTCCTATTTTACTTTTTGATCTGACACTTATTTCGGGTCTCCCAGGGCAAAACATGGACTTAGCCATTATAATCATATGGGAGGCGGGGGTATCATTTAGTGAGCTCAGTGCTCACAATACCTCTAGTTTTTCTAGTCAAGTAAATAAAATTTGATTATTTTGATAAAATTTTGATATGCCACCACCATTTTCAGGTTATCTTGAGTCCTCTCTGCATGTTTTTGTCATAGTTAAAAGAAGGCCACCTGCCACATCTGTTAAATGTTTATCTGTTGTCTAATGAAATCCAAATGGAGCAATTACAACCAAACTTATTCTTTAGTATAAGAAAATTTTGTTTGAATAAAGAGACTTGTAAACAATATAGAGATGTACGTTGTGTATACTTTTTGTAATAAAACATCTAAACAAAAAATAATAGGACCGGACACTTTGAGATGAGTGGATGGGGATAAGAAATTTTAGGTTTATTTAAGAAATAAAGTCCGCATTTTTCGTAAATGTTGCAGGATAATCTCCGAGGTCGAGAAATGTTGTTTGAAATATAAAAGCGGAGGCGTTAGCGGTGGCTTTTATATTTCATCAACATTTCGAGACCAAGGAGGTTATCCTGCATCATTCACAACAACAAGGACTTTATTAGGGCCCTGCTCTGTGGGCGCCCTATAGTGATCAGTCTGTCTGTCTGTCCATCCGTCCGTCTGTCCGTCCGAGATCTCTTGTCCAGAGCATATCTTCTCTCTCCTTGGCCCAATCTGCCTCATACTTCACCCACAGAGTGCCTTTGGGTAAAGGGTGTGCAGTGACCTTGAACCATGTTTCTAGGTCAAAGGTGAAGGTCATAGCAGAATTATATGAAAAATCCATATCCGGAGCATATCTTCTTTCCTCTTGGTCCAATGTGGCTCATACTTCACTCACAGAGTGCCACTGGACAATGGATGTGCAGTGACCTTGAACGAAGTTTTTTAGGTCAAGGGTCAAGGTCAAAAATAGCCTCTCTGTTTAAATTTCTGTTTGGAGCATATTTTCTCTTTCCTTGGCCCAATCTTCCTCATACTTCACCCACAGAGTGCCTTTGGGTAAAGGGTGTGCAGTGACCTTGAACCATGTTTTTAGGTGTAAGGTTAAGGTCATAGAATTATATGAAAAATCCTTGTCTGGAGCATATCTTCTCTCCTCTTTGTTATATGTGGCTCATACTTCACTCACAGAGTGCCACTGGTCAATGGATGTGCAGTGACTTTAAACGAAGTTTCTAGGTCAAGGGTCTAGGTCAAAAATAGCCTCTCTGTTTAAATTTCTGTTTGGAGCATATTTTCTCTTTCCTTGGCCCAATCTTCCTCATACTTCACCCACAGAGTGCCTTTGGGTAAAGGGTGTGCAGTGACCTTGAACCATGTTTCTAGGTGTAAGGTTAAGGTCATAGCAGAATTACAGTGTATATGAAAAATCCTTGTCTGGAGCATATCTTCTCTCCTCTTGGTCCAGTGTGGCTCATACTTCACTCACAGAGTGCCACTGGACAATGGATGTGCAGTGGCCTTGAACGAAGTGTCTAGGTCAAGGGTCTAGGTCAAAAATAGCCTCTCTGTTTAAAATCTTTGTTCAGTGCATAATTTCTTTCCCTTAAGTCCAGTCAGCCTCAAACTTTACCAATTGACTTAGGGTACAGAACATTTGTGATTTTCCTTTCATATTTTGATAGTGGATATGCAACAATTTTCATAGAGGATATGCAACATTCATGATTTTTGTGCAATTTTTAGCTCACCTGAGCTGAAAGCTCAAGTGAGCTTTTCTGATCACTTTTTGTCCGTCGTCCGTCTGTCCATCTGTCCGTCTGTCTGTCCGTCCGTCTGTAAACTTTTCACATTTTTGACTTCTTCTCCAGAACCACTGGGCCAATTTCAACCAAACTTGCCATGAAGCATCCTTGGGTAAAGGGGATTCAAGTTTGTTCAAATGAGGGGCCATGCCCTCTTTCAAGGGGAGATAATTAGGAATTACTGAAAAAATAGTGGCATCATTTAAATATCTTCTTCTCAAGAACCACTAGGCCAGGAAAGATGAAACTTATTTGGAAACATCCTCAGGTAGTGTAGATTCAAGTTTGTTCAAATCATAACCCCCGGGGGTAGGGTGGGGCCACAATGGGGGATCAAAGTTTTACATAGAAATGTATAGGAAAAGATCTTTAAAAATCTTCTTCTTAAGAACAGCAAAGCCATGATTGGTCATATTTATATGGAAGCATCCTCAGGTAGTGTAGATTCAAGTTTGTTCAAATCATGACCCCCAGGGGTAGGGTGGGGCCACAATGGGGGATCAAAGTTTTACATAGAAATATATAGGAAAAGATCTTAAAAAATCTTCTTCTTAAGAACAGCAAAGCCAAGATTGGTCATATTTATATGGAAGCATCCTCAGATAGTGTAGATTCAAGTTTATTCAAATCATGACCCCCAGGGGTAGGGTGGGGCCACAATGGGGGATCAAAGTTTTACATAGAAATATATAGGAAAAGATCTTTAAAAATCTTCTTCTTAAGAACAGCAAAGCCATGATTGGTCATATTTATTTGGAAACATCCTCAGGTAGTGTAGATTCAAGTTTGTTCAAATCATGACCCCCGGGGGTAGGGTGGGGCCACAATGGGGGATCAAAGTTTTACATAGAAATATATAGGAAAAGATCTTAAAAAATCTTCTTAAGAACAGCAAAGTCATGATTGGTCATATTTATTTGCAAGCATCCTCAGGTAGTGTAGATTCAAGTTTGTTCAAATCATGACCCCCGGGGGTAGGGTGGGGCCACAATGGGGGATCAAAGTTTTACATAGAAATATATAGGAAAAGATCTTTAAAAATCTTCTTCTTAAGAACAGCAAAGCCATGATTGGTCATATTTATATGGAAGCATCCTCAGGTAGTGTAGATTCAAGTTTATTCAAATCATGACCCCCAGGGGTAGGGTGGGGCCACAATGGGGGATCAAAGTTTTACATAGAAATATATAGGAAAAGATCTTAAAAAATCTTCTTCTTAAGAACAGCAAAGCCATGATTGGTCATATTTATATGGAAACATCCTCAGGTAGTGTAGATTCAAGTTTGTTCAAATCATGACCCCTGGGGGTAGGGTAGGGCCACAATGGGGGATCAAAGTTTTACAAACGAATATATGGGGAAAAAATCTGCTGCTCAAGAACAGCAAAGCCATTTGTTATATTGATATGAAAGCATCATTAGGTAGTTTAAAATTCAACCTCCACCCCCCACGCCCCCCACCCCCCATAAACTTTGCAATACTGAACTGATTTTTGCTTTTTTTCCTAGCCAATGTGCTCAGGTGAGCGATGTGGCCCATGGGCCTCTTGTTAGGTCACCTGAGTCACTGTGCGGTGTGCGTCGTGTGTTAACATTTAAACATCTTTAGCTTCTTCTCTGAAACTGCTTAACCAATTTCAACCAAATTTGGCATATAGCATCTATCGGTGAAGGGGAACAAAAATTGTGAATTTCATAGACCCTGCCCCCCTGGGGCCTGAGGGGTGGGACTAAAACCACCAAAATAATGCAATCTTTAAAAATTTTCTTCTTTACTCATGGACATCAAGCAGTCAAACTGTTGGCATCATTGTAATAAGCATTGAGCCCTCTACCAAAATTGTGAAATTCATGGCCCCAGGGTCAGGGGTTCTGGTGCTAGGGTGGGGCTATATAGATCATATAGTGAAAGTGCATTATTTCTTAGAAAATCTTCTTCTTTGCTCCTGGGTATTAAATAAACTAACTAAGTACATAGTTATAAAGAGCAAGAGTGCCTCTTCCAAAATTGTGAAATTCAGGGCCCCTGGGTCAGGGGTTCTGGTGTTAGGGCGAGGCTCTATTGATTATATATTGAAAAATGCATCAATTCTATGAAAATCTTCCTCTCTGCTCCTGGGTATCAAATAAAGTAACTAAGTACATAGTTATGATGAACAAGAGTGCCTCTTCCAAAATTGTGAATTTCATGGCCCCAGGGTCAGGGATTCTGGTGTTAGGACGGGGCTCTATTGATTATATAGTGAAAATGCATTAATTCTTTGAAAATCTTCTTCTCTGCTTCTGGGTATTAAATAAAGTAACTAAGTACATAGTTATGAAGAGCAAGAGTGCCTCTTCCAAAATTGTGAATTTCATGGCCCCAGGGTCAGGGGTTCTGGTGTTAGGGCGGGGCTCTATTGATTATATAGTAGAATTGCGTTAATTCTTTGAAAATCTTTTTCTCTGCTCCTGGGTATTAAATAGACTAACTAAGAACATAGTTATGGTTACATGTAGCATGGCTGCCTTTTCAGAAATTGAATTTCATGGCCCTTGGGTTGGGGTTCTGGTGTTAGGGCTGGGCTCTATTGATTATATAGTAAAATTACATTAATTCTTTGAAAATCTTCTTCCCTGCTCCTGGTTATTAAATAAACTAAGTACATAGTTATGATGAGCATGGCTGCCTCCTCAGAAATTATGAATTTCATCGCCCCTGGGTCAGGAGTTCTATTGATAATATAGGGAAAAGGCATGAATTCTTTCAAAATCTTCTTCTCTGCTCCTGGGTATTTTTCAAGCAAAGGAAGTCCATGGTTATGATAAGGAAGAATGCCTCTTCCAAAATTGTGAAATTCATGGCCCCTGGGTCAGGGGTTTTGGTGAGGGTGGAAGGGGGGGGGAGCTCTATTGATTATATAGTGAAAATGCATAATTTCTTTTAAAATATTTTTTCTACTACTGGTTATAAAGTAAAGAAACAAGTGTATAGTTATAGAAAGGGTGCTTCTTCCAGAATTGTGAGTTCGTGGCCAATGGGTCAGATGTTTTGGTGTAAGGATCGAGCTTTATTTATTTAATAATATGGTGAAAATGCATTTCTTTGAAAATCTTCTATGCTTCTGGGGATGTTCAAGGCAAACAGAGTAAAAGTTTTAATATGCAAGGGTATTTTTACCAGAATTTTGAACACCTGGACCATTTAGTCAAGTGTTCTGGTCCTGGCCAGGGCTTTATTAACTTGTATTCTGCTGAGCAAAGTTATTCCCCTTTGCCATTCACCTTTGATAATTAATCAAATGTAAATAATGTATTTGAAAGCTTAATAGAATAAGAGAATTATGCAAGAGAATTTATTGTATAATACAAAAGTACTTTCAAAGTTTTAATGACTTGGAAATAATAGATGAATAAAAATGAGACAAAAATAACTTATCTTTTTTAATGTTCTTCAAAGGCCAAGAGAGGCCATTGTGAGAAGTAATAATATGGGTTTAAATAATAGACATTTTGTTAATAGTCTGCATGGGAATAGTGATAAATGGGGGGGGGGGGGGGAGATAGATACTAGACCAATTATTTTGTTGACGCTGATCATACTATTTTTCTTGCTTTTGGGAAACAAAGCTTCATTTATCAGTTTATGGATCCTTTAAATTGTATTGTACTCAGGTGACCGATAAGGCCCTTGGGTCTCTTGTTTGATAGAGGGTATGGAGCACTCATGATTTTTGTGCCATTTTTTATTATAACAAGGATGACATAGAAGCCCTTTGGACTCAAACAAGGCATCCCTTAATAGTACACAAATGTTCCTGTTCAAAATAAACCCTTTTCAGCTACATTTTCTTGTTCGTTGCTGAAAGCGGGACCCTTTGAGATGGCACCATCTCAATGATATCTAGTTTTTAGCTCACCTGAGGCGAAGGCTCAAGTGAGATTTTCTGATTGAAATTTGTCCGTTGTCTGTTGTCATTGTCGTAGTTGTCGTCGTTGTAAACTTTTCACATTTTCATATTCTTCTCAAGAACTACTGGACCAATTTCAACCAAACTTGCCACAAAGTATCCTTGGGTAAAGGGGATTCAAGTTTGTTCAAATGAAGGGCCACGCCTTCTTCCAAGGGGAGAAAATTATGAATTCATGAAAAATTAATGGCATCATTTAAAAATCTTCTTCTCAAAAACCACTGTGCTTGAAAATATGAAACTTATATGGAGGCATCCTCAGGTAATGTAGATTCAAGTTTGTTCAAATCATGACCCCTGGGGTAGGGTGG